>NC_064926.1:175132591-175732591 GCF_023897955.1 Schistocerca gregaria
ATTCGTTTTCTCCTATATATCTTTCCCCTTTCCTAGTCAATCGTTGCCTAATGCTTCTTATGAAACTTTCAAAAGTGTCCAGCGTATCATCTTATCCAGGATCCATCTTTTTAAATTCTTTAATTTTTGCAATTTCTTCTGTTTTAATATACACTTCATAACCCACAAATTGTGGTCGGGGTCGACATCTGCCACTGGAAATATCTTTCAGTTTATCATTTGGTCTCAAAATTTGTATCAGTATTATATAATCAATCTGAGATCTTCAGCGATCTGCACGTCTCTTCTATGCATACAACCTTCGTTCGTGGTTCTAAAACCAAGTGTTAGCGATAATTAAATTATAGTCGGTGTAAAATTCTATTACGTGGTTTCCTCTTTCATTCCTTTCCAATACCCCATAGTCACCTATTATTTTCCTTCTCTTCATTTTTAATAATATCCAATTCCGATCCCCTGTCACGATTACACTTTCGTTTCCCTTAACTACCTGTGTAATTCCTACCATCTGTGGAGCGAGTAGGCATATAAACCCTTGCTACTCTATTGGCTTTGGGCTTCATGCCTATCTTGACTACGATAGAGTGTTCAGTAAGCTGTTTATAGTACCTTACCTGCAATCCTGTTTGTTATTCATTATTATACCAGCTCCTGCATTATCACTATTTGATTTTAAATATAAATAAATGCTCGGAAAGTTGAGCTAATCTCAAATCTAAAAACTTAGAGGTAGGTGTTGCCATCTGTTGCTGGCTACAGGAACTGTCAAATTTGACATTTTTCTCACCCTAAATTATCTCCAGGAGTGACGCCAATCTCCCAGAAACAGATGGCAACACTTGTGTGTAAGATTTTAGAGTTGAGTTTTATTCCATTTTCATGACCATGACTCCATACACAACACTGTCTGCACCCGACCACAAGTGCCATTCCTCATACCAACCAACTTTACTAGTTACCACTACATCTGACTTCAGTCTATCCATTTCCATCTCTAAATTTTCTAACCTACCTGTCCTATTAAGGGATCTAACATTCGACTATCCGATCAGTAGGTCGCCAGATCAGTTTCTCGTGTAGAGGACATCCTCCCGAGTAGTCGCCAATTGGAGATCAGAATGGTTCAAATGCCTCTGAGCACTATCGGACTCAACGGCTGTGGTCATTAGTCCCCTAGAACTTAGAACTACTTAAACCTAATTAACCTAAGGACATCACACACATCGATGCCCGGGGCAGGATTCGAACGTGCGAGCGTTGCAGTCGCACGGTTCCGGACTGCGCGCCTAGAACCGCGAGACCACCGCGGCCGGCAGATCAGAATGAATGACTATTTTGTCTCCAGAATATTTTATAGCCAAGAGTATGCTATTATCTTTTAACCATACAATTGAAATGCGCGAACTAAGGAAAAATTACCTTTGTAGTTTCCCCTTGCTTTCAGCAATTCACAGTACCAGCACAGCAAGATCGTTTTGGTCTATGCCACAAGGCCAGGTCAGTCAGTTCTCCAGACTGGTGCCCCTGCAGCTACTAAAAGGTTGTTTCCCTCTTCAGGAACCACTCCTTTCTCTAACCTCTCAACAGATATTCCTCCAATCTAGTTGGACACAGGGCGTGGTTATCTGTGTCGCTGAGTCAAAATTTCGTTATCAGAGGGAAGGTCACCATTAATGTACGTTCTTGAGCAGTATACAGGGTGTCTAGCCTAACCCTGCTACCTCAAAAATCTCGCGAACGGTTTTCAACAGCATGAACTTACGGCAGGGGATGAGGAATCCAAAAACTATGCGAAATTTGAAAACAGGTACGTTTTCAACATAAACTTGTGTATTTTTAAATGGACACACCCTATTATTTCGTATGTAATCAATAGCATGGCGTTGGATGCATCGAAGTACGTCAACTACATCCTGAGAACTTGCGAAGTGAAGTTGACGCTGGAAATAGACGAAGTGCACAGCTAGCGCACGTCCTGAAACTCAAGCGTGCACCTCACGCTGCCGGTAATCGAGATGTGATTGACGTACTACGTCAGTGGAGTGTTACAGTATGGTGTGGGGTTGTATGACAACACATCATTGGCCAATATTTCATTTATGGCATTCCTAAAGGGTAATAGTTTAGCCCCTTCTTGAGCTGTATCTTACTTGAACCGATCCACCTCTTATAATGTGTCAAATAATGCGGTATCAGAATGATGTTCTGCGCATAATGTTTATTGTTGCGAAATGACCACTACAAATACAATTAGTGGTAACACACTTGTTTTCACGTTTCTAAACCTCACACTTTCTGAAATATGTGGCTTGTAAAGGATAGCAATGGCGTCATAGTTTCTAACGTTATGCATCGCATATAGTACTGTGCTCAGAGCACGGGTTACCTGTACTGGCGCCTGTATCCTGCCGGCATGCTCTAACCTTAAGCGTACAAGTCGCGGTTGCGCGGTTCCAGACTGAAGCGCCTAGAACCGCTGGGCCATAACGGCCGGCTCTTGTGTCTTGTTACATTTGTCATTATCTAATCGATATGCCGGCCTTCAGTAATGAAGAAAAACTATTCACTATTTCAATTTATGGGGAATGTCACAGAAATGCGACCGCAGCTGAACGCTACCCAGATCGCCGGTGTCTGTCACGTCGAACCATTGCCAACATCTGCGACAGGTTCGCGGAAACAGGAAGCTGAGCTCCCATCAAACATCGACTTACAACGTCAGCGACTGTCAATGGAAACGAAATTGCTGTTCCGGCTGCTGCAGCGCACAATCCTCACGTGGGTGTACGAGAAATTGCACGAGGTGTAGGAATATGCCACAGTAGTGTGTGCAGAACCTTGCATCGGCATCGGTTTCATCCGTTCCGTATCTCACTGCATCAAGAACTGCTTTTTTGAATCCCGCATTGCATTCTGTCGTTTTGCACATCAGCAGTTGCTAGGTAATTCAGTATTCCTAAGCAATACGTTGTTTACGGTCGAGGCTTCATTTATAATTAATGGTAATGTGAATGTGCGGAACATGCACTAGAGGTCCGTGCAAAATCCCCACCGGATGCGCCAAGTTGCTCCTCAGCAACAGTGGAGTGTTAATGTTTGGTGTGGTATCATTGTTAACTGTATTGTAGGTTCCTATTTTTACCATGCAACATTAAATGGACAGCGATATGCATCATTTTTTCAACACACACTTGCGCTCCTCATGGAGGATCTAGGACTGGAAACTCGTCTATCAATGTGGTTCCTACATAATGGCTGTCCCACACACAGTGCAAAAGTTGCGAGAGACGTTCTAGATGCGACATTTGCAAATAGGTGGATGGAGTGGGGAGGTACTGTGCTATGTTTAGCACGGTCCCCCGACTTGGCGCCATTAGAATTCCTTCTCCGTCGCGCACTGAGAGACAGAGTGTATCAAGAACTCCCAATGACACTAGAGGATATGCAACATCGTGGTACTGTGGTGTGTGAGGAAATATCTGTAGAAACTCTACACAGTGTGCAACAATCTCTTCACTTTGAACATATGTTGACGTGACACAGTTTCACTGGTCAAGATGCTGGTGTATCTTCTATGCTGGATGTAATGCACAACAATACAGTTTCTGTGGACGAGAGGGCACTAGTAAATGTGGATCTTTAGCTCTAGTTGTTATTTCGCTAGAATAAACATACATTTACAATTTGAAAAACGTAACTTTGCGTTGGACATGTTAATTGTTTACTTTTTTAGATTGTGCATGCCTTCCGATTGTGTGAGAGCCCGTGACACAGGCAGCGTGAGGTGTACGCTTGAGTCTCAAGATGTGCGCTACCTGTGCGCTTCATTTATTTCAAGGGCCAACTTCGCTTCGCAATTTCTCGGAATGTACTTGACGTATTGCGATACAACCAACGCCATGATATTTGTGATTTTTCATGCTGTTGATTGCATACGAAGTAATAGGGGATGTCCAGTTAAAATACATAAATTTTGTTGAAAAAGGTATTTGTTTACGTTTTACAATTTCGCAAATTATTTTGTTTCCTAAGTCCCTGCCGTACATTCATGCTAGTGAAAACAATTTTTTAATATATATTGTTCTGTGAGAGATCATACATAATTTCGTTGATTTTGATGCACTCTCTATGGCATTGTAGAAACATTCTACTGTATCGACGTTTTGTTGTTATTCTTATTTCTCCTGCAGCGACTTGTCTCCAGTATTTTTATTTTTGTTATGCTATTGGAGGGGATACGAACAGATGTTCAGGTGGAATATATTCCAACATTGTGTGTTGATTTTTGCTCGACTATTGTCATTAGCACGAGTTTTAGTATGGTACAATTCACTGGACATATTTCTTTCCCTGTCTCACTCGAATAACGACTTCCATTCGAAATATTCCATTTAAGATTTAAATTTGTTACATAAATTCTACAACTAACAGAACACATTTCTGAAACCGGTGTAAACAATAGTGACACGTCAAATGAGATAGCTGTATCCTTTGATATGCATCTCACGGTTCGGTTTGCATATTATAAAATGTTTATCTTTTCTCATTTCTCCTGCCTTTATATCCAATGGCGGACTTTTATTTCCGCCGAAGTCCAAAGAGTTTATTCAAAAACACTATGTAGATTGTGCAACTAGGAAAGCAGTTAATTCAAAGGAGCAATAGCTACATTATATCCACGAATACCGTTCGTAGAAGAAATGATTCAAAATCCCTGACACATTTCATATATCAACTTTTTTACTGTGTCTCAATTTAGCGCATCAATAAAATGTTTACAAAATAATGCATAAATTTTAGACTATGATTTTTGAATCTTGTTTAACGTGTTAGGACGTTCATTCACAAAATCAAAGTACAAATCACAAGTGTAGTCTGTATATTATATAACAAGAAAAATACGGTGGTATGGATCACGTCTGTTCGAAGCAGACAGAATTGTTGCACGCATATAATAGCTGAATTCGTCCACATACGTAACCGTACCATTAAAATGTAATTCAGGACAATAAAGGAGGCCTGTACATGTGTTGTAAAAATATTTCTGATTGATGGGCGTGGTGATAAGGCTGAAGGGGGATTTCAATATTCATTCATAATTTGAGGAAAATGAATATGTCCAAAGAGGTAAACAGCTTCACTAATGTCCTTGGATATCAGAGAAATTGTGCAAATTTACCATATTGAATTGGGAATATGCGATTGTCTATCACTTCATTTTAGATCTGGACGCCTACCGTCTAGGAAATGAAAAGACTAACGTTCATTTCGTTAGCATCGAGACACATGATCTGAAGCGGGCGAATTAAGGCAGCGAAGTTCTTAGAAACGTAAATATACTTTACCTAGGATGCCATTCGTTTTCTCTCTTATTAGAGAGTTGTAAGTTTGGTGCAGTTTATCTTACTGTTGAGACAGGAAAAACGACTTCCAGTTCGCTCGCGTAGAGACTTCGCCATTTCAGCGAGCCGTTGAAATGCTCGGACCTAAGGGCAAATAAATTACGGTTAATTATCGAAAGAATCTTGTTAAAGATCTGCTAAAATATGTGAAGGCTGTAATTAACTGTCAAGAAAGTCTCGCTGCAAATCTACATAAATTTACAAAGGAATAACTCACCATTGTGAGCGCCTGCGGAACGGTTCTTGAAAGTTTCTCGGTATTACCACAGTACAAGTGAAATGAATCACGACTTGCTATTCTGCACCAAGCTGTGGCTTTTCTGAGATTAGCGTAGTACTGCGTGTTCTCATAGGGGTTAGTTTCACAGTTACTTGCGTTCAATTTAGAGGGCAAAAGGGAAACATATGTGATGTCTCCTATACACCCTGTAAGTTTAAAATTTTCTCTTCGTAATGGACATCACCATGAGCTCGGGAATAAAGATGTACACCGTTATAGTTTATGTCTCCTGGTAAATGAGGACTCAGTTATACGTCATATGGCTACCTCCTACGAGCTCAAGTCTCTCCAGTGAAAGCATATATGTAATGACAACATGACAGTTACATGAGGAATAATTTCAAGGGATATGTGTGTTTTCCACATTCCCTCCCAAATTACGGAACCGATTTCGTACATGTCTGTTACACGTATTGATGTATCGACGAGGGTGTAAAATCCACCCACCTATCACAGGGGCGATGGCAGAGGTCGGAATAAAACAAAATGTAGCTCGCAAAGCACATTTATGCATAGGTTACTTATCCAATATTTGAGAAGCAGCTGCCTTAGGGGCTTGCAACAAAATTTACGAATGATTTCACACCGGTACGAAACATTTTCTCACTGAGAGCTCCCTCAAAATGATGAATAAAATTTATGTCTTGGTACATTTACTATGATCACGCTGTAAAACTGACACGTGGAGCACCACAATTTAATTTGTTGCTTTTTTACTACTAACCGGGTTTTCGACACATTTTGCAGAGCATGTTCACATATACCACAGTAACAGCAAAATTATATCATTGAGCGACTCATAGTTCAGGAGATATGATTTCAGCTAATTAGATGCGTGAAAACCTGAAGCATCATGCACATACATTACTTCTTTAGTATCAACTCTGAAGGCAACACACGTCCCAGAAAGTATTCATACACTCCTGGAAATGGAAAAAAGAACACATTGACACCGGTGTGTCAGACCCACCATACTTGCTCCGGACACTGCGAGAGGGCTGTACAAGCAATGATCACACGCACGGCACAGCGGACACACCAGGAACCGCGGTGTTGGTCGTCGAATGGCGCTAGCTGCGCCGCATTTGTGCACCGCCGCCGTCAGTGTCAGCCAGTTTGCCGTGGCATACGGAGCTCCATCGCAGTCTTTAACACTGGTAGCATGCCGCGACAGCGTGGACGTGAACCGTATGTGCAGTTGACGGACTTTGAGCGAGGGCGTATAGTGGGCATGCGGGAGGCCGGGTGGACGTACCGCCGAATTGCTCAACACCTGGGGCGTGAGGTCTCCACAGTACATCGATGTTGTCGCCAGTGGTCGGCGGAAGGTACACGTGCCCGTCGACCTGGGACCGGACCGCAGCGACGCACGGATCCACGCCAAGACCGTGGGATCCTACGCAGTGCCGTAGGGGACCGCACCGCCACTTCCCAGCAAATTAGGGACACTGTTGCTCCTGGGGTATCGGCGAGAACCATTCGCAACCGTCTCCATGAAGCTGGGCTACGGTCCCGCACACCGTTAGGCCGTCTTCCGCTCACGCCCCAACATCGTGCAGCCCGCCTCCAGTGGTGTCGCGACAGGCGTGAATGGAGGGACGAATGGAGACGTGTCGTCTTCAGCGATGAGAGTCGCTTCTGCCTTGGTGTCAATGATGGTCGTATGCGTGTTTGGCGCCGTGCAGGTGAGCGCCACAATCAGGACTGCATACGACCGAGGCACACAGGGCCAACACCCGGCATCATAGCGTGGGAAGCGATCTCCTACACTGGCCATACACGTCTGGTGATCGTCGAGGGGACACTGAATAGTGCACGGTACATCCAAACCGTCATCGAACCCATCGTTCTACCATTCCTAGACCGGCAAGGGAACTTGCTGTTCCAACAGGACAATGCACGTGAGCATGTATCCCGTGCCACACAACGTGCTCTAGAAAGTGTAAGTCAACTACCCTGGCCAGCAAGATCTCCGGATCTGTCCCCCATTGAGCATGTTTGGGACTGGATGAAGCGTCGTCTCACGCGGTCTGCACGTCCAGCACGAACGCTGGTCCAACTGAGGCGCCAGGTGGAAATGGCATGGCAAGCCGTCCCACAGGATTACATCCAGCATCTCTACGAACGTCTCCATGGGAGAATAGCAGCCTGCATTGCTGCGAAAGGTGGATATACACTGTACTAGTGCCGACATTGTGCATGCTCTGTTGCCTGTGTATATGTGCCTGTGGTTCTGTCAGTGTGATCATGTGATGTATGTGACCCCAGGAATGTGTCAATAAAGTTTCCCCTTCCTGGGACAATAAATTCACGGTGTTCTTATTTCAATTTCCAAGAGTGTATATGCTGCTGAACGTACGAACAGCAAAATGTCATTGTACGACATATAGCTCAGAAGGTAAGACGTCAAATGCTGAGATACGTGATGTTTTAATTTATTACTTCCTTACTTGTTCTTCAAACCACAAGAAATCACGCAGAGAGTAGTAATGTAGATCACTGGATGTACCTGTAAAATTATGTCTTTGTACAACGTACACTTCAGGAAATGTGACATAATAAAAAATTATCTCCTGGAAGTCGAAAATGCATGGCAAAGTCCGACAGAGCTGTGTAAAAACGCGTGTCAAATGTGATATATATATATATATATATATATATATATATATATGTGTGTGACATATATCTGCACGTACATACAAGGGTAAATCTACAGGTGAATAGCTCATCCTAAACCCCTGGAATAATCTCAACCCAGCCTGATACATATATTAGCTACGATCTAGAAGGAAATACTGTAGCAGTAAAAACTACTGACGGCATTTATGGTAGAGGTGACTACGTGGAGAAAGACAGAGTGATCCGGTCATCCTGATTTAGGTTTTCCGTGAGTTCCCTAAATCACTCCAGGCAAATGCCGGGATGGTTCCTTTGAAAGGGCACGGCCGACTTCCTTTCCGTCCTTCCCTAACGCGATGAGACCGATGACCTCTCTGTTTCGTCTCTTCTCCCAAAACAACCCTACCCAACAGAGAGAGAAGGGAACGAGGAGGATAGTTATAGACAAAGAGGTGGTAGGAGGAGATGGATACAAGTAGAATGGAGGAGATGGAGTGGGAAAGAGGAGTAGACAGACAGAGAAAGGGAAAACGAGGATACGGAGAGAGAGAGGAGGGAGGAGGAGTTGAACAGCGAGAAGGGGGAAGACGAGACAGACATGGACAGTTGGAGGAGGAGATGGATAGGGGGTGGGGAATGACAAGATGGGTGAAGAGGAAGGAGACGAGGAGATGGGGGAGGCGAAAGGGGGAACCTTCGATTAGAGACAGGGTACGAAAGAGGGAAACGGACAGAGGGAGGAGGGACGGAGGTGGTGGACAAGGAGAGCGGGAAGGACCTGATGGATTGAGGGTAGACTGGAATAAATATATACCAGAGCAACGCTGGGTACTCACTTGGTTAGTCTATAAAACTACTTGTCACAAATGTTTCAATGATAGTACACTGTGAAGGTTAGACTGAGAGACCTTTTCATTGTATGAGCTGTACCTGAGAGCCACAATGGACAGACAGGGAAACACATAACTAGGGTGATATTGGGAAGGTGCGATAAGCAGGCTGTATACAGCAGAGGGAGTAGGACCGCAGATCTAGAACTGAGCAGGAGACAATGACACGGCAGTGCACTCAGGAGCTCTTACGCAGAGATTCAGACGATACTGCTCAGTTTATTAGCCCCAACGATGCCCAGCATTTGGGTGTAAAAGGGGCAGTCAAATGAGAACAAAGAAGACGGAGAAATTTAAGTAAGTGGTTTAACATTTGAAAAGTAATAACTGTAGCTTTTAATAGATTTCTCCAACTGTGAGAGAATACGGACAGTGCTTACATGAAAAAATGTTTGCAATTGACTATTGAAATGTGACTGTGAGGGCTTTCCAGTAAACTTCTGCAGCGTAGGTCCGTCCACATTTTGCCAAGTTTGTTTCCAGTGGCATGTGACACAAAGATACGTCAACGCCGGAGATAGCTAACGGTCGCCTACCACACATCATTGTAGTTTTTTTACCTGATGACGATTCGGATTCCCCATAAAACTAGACTATTAATATGGAGGCCAGAGGTATCTCGGAGCTCCCTCTTACAATGGCCGTCGCCATCACAGATGTACTATTGGGGTGTCACCACTAACACGAGGGTGCTAGGGAATACCACGGTCTCGCACCTGCACAGCAGTTATCGATATTCTCTGAAGCCTTCGGTGCACACCATTGAGTGACTGACTTTGCCTGCGTTTATGGCATAAGCAAATTTCACCTTATAACTGTTGGTGAGTTCACAGAAGCTACATCTCGTCATTCCACTCGAGTGAAACGAAAGAGCGGAACCTGCAAGTAGTCCACCCGCAGAACAGTGTAGTGCGAGGGCTTGCCTGCTAAGCCGCGGTGTCGCCGGGCTCACCTGTAAGCCGGTCGGAGCAGATAGGGCCGAATTAGCCGACGCTGTTGCAGCTTCCGCCGGCGTCCGGCTGCAATTGTATTACCGTTATGGCTATTTTATGCGCAATTAGAACAAGAGCAGTAAAACGCGTTACGAAGCAATGCCAACGGTGGTGCGGCAGGCTTAATTGCGTTGCCCTCGGCGCGTTTTATCACCAAGATTTGGAGCGGAGGTCTGCAAAAACAGAGCTGTCCGACCTGCTGATTTACCGCTCCACGCGATTCTCCGACTGCGTATTATGCCGCGCAGAAACGAATTATTCCCCACTCTGGCGTTAACTTGCTTTGTAGCCAACTGAAGGCCCTCTCTGTATTTTCACGAATGTACATTGGCCGAGAGCTTAAAGCCGTTCTTACGCTGCAAAACGATACTACACAGGTTGGAATGCGTGTTTCAAAACTGTGAAATTGGTATACGGTATTTTGTCCTGTAACTGAATTAAATATGGGATACAGCTTAATGCTGGAAACGAAGGTTCTCCTACGTAATTGTTTCATAATTTACGCATTTATATCAGTGATAATATATTTCACATACACATACATGGACCTAAGAACACAACAGGCACAAACTGTGCTTGCAATGTACTCCACCTCGAAAGATATTGGAATGGTCTTAATCTTACAGCGTTCTCATGAATATGATTTTCTCCAGAACGTTGTGTTACATTTTCAGTTTCCTGTTTTAGATTTCTGATGTTGAGGATTGACGTTGTTATAACACCATTTGTTATCTTGTATTATGTTCCGCTGTTTTAGTGGTTGTTCATAGAATACTTTACAATTTCTCTCTCGTATGTTCTGGTCCCTCTCTCGATCATAGATTCAGCCCCTAACTTTCTGTTATTGTTACAATTGTGTGATTTAATTCCGTTCTTGAACGTGTGATCTACCATAATGTCTCACCATAGGCTTCCCTAAGGGCATACGAGATACCTAAAATAGCAAAAGATTTATCGTCATTTAATCCAGGTTTGTTACATGTGATTGAAGAATTTTGTTTTTCCTTTGTAATTTGAGAGAATGTTACTTAAGGTAGACGGACTTTTTTTGGTCATCGTCACACAGCCATCTATCTTGTGAGGAATGTAGGGATGGGATATCCACTATTAATATTGCAGTTGTCCTGTAGATTAGAACAATGATAGTACTGTCACCTTGGAGTCTCTTGAATTTTCCGAGGGTTTCTATGGAGACCCTCCTGCTAGGGACTTACGCTGTAATCACCGATAGAGCATTACCCTCTTTCGCTGGTAAGTCGAAGTACTATAGAGGTTGCTTCCAGAAAGGTCGAGTATAATAGGAAACTTATCAGCATTTGCGGCGAAAGAAATATGAAGCACATAAACGATTTGTGTGGTTCGCAGTTGTACAGTAGCGAGTCGGAGATATACAAGGATGTCTTTGTAGTAATCTAAGAGCTGGATGGCGTTTTCCAATCACGGATAATCGAGTTACGGTAACGCAAAGCATTGTCATCCATATTCAACCGTTGTTTGGGAACATGAAGTACACGAATCACTGTAAATAGTCTCCAAGTAACCGAACATAAACCTTTCCGGTCAGTGATCGGTTTAGTAGCAGCATAGGAATGGAGTATTCCATGTAAACAAAGCACACGGCATTATGGAACCACGACCTGCTTGCTCTATGTCTCGTCGATAACTTCGGTCGATGGCTTCGTGGAGTTTGCGCCATACTTCAATCATACCATCAAGTCTTACTAACTGAAATCTGAAGTCTCCTTACCAGGTCACGGTATTCCGGTCGTCTACGGTCCAACCGATATCACGAGCGCAGCACAAGCGCTGCAAGAGATCTAGTGCTGTTTGCAAAGCCAATGGTCGTCTGCTGTCGTAGCCCATGAACGCAATATTTCACCGCACTGTCCTAACTTATATGTTCCTTGTACTTCCCACATTTATATTTGCGATTGTTCTCACAGTGTTGCTTGTCTGTCAGTAGTGACAAATCTACGCAAACTTCGTTACCCTCGGTCGTAAGTGAGGGCCATCGGCTACAGGGTTATCTGTGGAGAGAGGTACTGTCTGAAATTTGATATTCTCGGCACACTCCCGTCACTGTGGATCTCGAAATTCGGAATTCCCAATGATTTCCGAAATGGAATGTCCCATGCGTCTAGCTACATCTTTCATTCGGTGTTCAGACTGTTAATTCCTGTCATGCGGCCATAATCAGATCGGGAACTTTTCATATAGAACATCTGTGCGGAAATGGCAGCTCCTCCAGTGCACTGCCCTTTAATAACTCGTGTACGCGATACTAAGACCATCCATATACAAGTACTAGCATATCGCTATCCCATGACTTTAGTCACCAAAGTGTAAATTCTTGCTTCCTCTACGGAAAATTGGACGAATTTTTTTTACATCTTTTCTTGGCATCTATAAATTACAGTGCTTTGACGCTCAACAATTTGCATATCAATAATAGTGTTTTATATTACCATGTATTCCTAAGTGACTGCTCGTATCTTGTTAATAGTGGTGTGACGTCATCCACCGAAAAGAGACTAGACGTTCTACGAAGGTATGTCGTCTAACGAAATTGTTGTCGCTTTCGTGCTACCTGTTAATGTAATGCCTTTAGGCCAAACAGAATTCACGGGGAGGGGGGGGGGGGTGATTCTATTACAGTGCTAAATATTTATGGTAATGAAACTACAGCAAAACTCATTAAATAAAGTGTGGCTGAAGCCAACAGGCGATATGTCAATGATGAATAAATACTTATACACAATAATAAAGTGACTTCCATTTCTTTATTCGCATTTGATTACCTTACGATGAAACAGAAGCAGGTGTTTTACAATTTAAAGTGAGACAATTTAATTTTAACAAGGGAAGAGGTCCTAAAGCTTACTAAGATTTTAATAAGATTTTTATTAAACTTACACATGCTTATTCCCAGTCTCCTTTAAAATGATTCGCTCTCCTAAAACGAGTAGTCGAAACTCGCGGGAAAGGCTGTTCGATATGAAGAATATGTGCCGAATATGAGGCCTGTAACTTGCCGCTACAAGTCACGTATAGCGGGTGTGCAGGTAGGATATCTAAGCAGTCTGTTCCAGATACGTGCGTCGCCAACGTTTCTACAGATCGATGTTCAATGTTTTGAGTCTAATGGTTCAGAAATTTTCGTTTCAGCCCTCAGAGCGTAATGGTCCTCAGGTTGAGAACCACTGGCCTTAAACTCATTTCCTTAAACTTACTTCATCATGTCAAACGGTTCTGCTCATATTCTCTAGTTGTTTCAGTTGATTTCAAGTTGCATCATTGTTACCTTGCGTAGTCGTTCTTGTAATGAGGGAATGGAGTGTTATATCTGACATCCAAGAGCACGTAGTAATTTGGTTCGGGACCAAGAACGGAAGAATTTCCGAAATGGCGTCGTTCGTAAATTGTTTGCATGCCGCCGTTGTTAAGGTACAATGTTAATGGGGAAGTGACTCTATCCAAAATACGTGCCGAGGCACCATGGGTTACTCATGGCAGGGGTGAATGCCGGCTGGGGAGTTGTGTAATACCAAAGAGACCAGCAACCTATTGAGTGACTGGCTGCTCAGATGAGCAAAGGCGCTACCTACAGTGCATCCTCAAAGACAATTCAGCGAACGTTGCTGCGTTTGGGCCTCTGAAGCAACCGCCTGGGTCAGCCACGCTGACTGCTGCTCATCAGTGACAAAGGTTGGAATGAAACTTCCTCGCAGATTAAAACTGTGTGCCCGACCGAGACTCGAACTCGGGACCTTTGCCTTTCGCGGGCAAGTGCTCTACCATCTGAGCTACCGAAGCACGACTGACGCCCGGTACTCACAGCTTTACTTATGCCACTATCTAGTCTCCTACCTTCCAAACTTTACAGAAACTCTACTGCGAACCTAGCAGAACTAGCACTCCTGAAAGAAAGGATATAGCGGAGACATGGCTTTGCCACAGCCTGGGGGATGTTTTCAAAATGAGATTTTCACTCTGCAGCGGAGTGTGCGTTGATATGAAACTTCCTGGCAGATTAAAACTGTGTGAAAGGCAAAGGTCCCGAGTTCGAGTATCGGTCGGACACACACTTTTAATCTGCCAGGAAGTTTCATATGAGCGCACACTCCGCTGCCGAGTGAAAATCTCATTCTAAAGGTTGGATTTCTTACACCAATACTACCAACACACGTGCACTGTGTGATTACAGGTGGCCTTCAAAATGAGTCAAGTTTGATGCTCTATCCGGCAGTTTGCCGTTGGCGTGTACGAAGCGAAAAGTCTTAATGAAAACTCTCCGTGACAATAGTAAGAGCGTTATGGTCTGGGGAATGCTTTGGTGACATTCTCTCTGTGATCTCGTCATTCTGGGAGGCACAGCGGATCAATAAACGTATGCAGGTGCCGTTGGTAACCAAGTGTACTCCTATACGCTGTTTGTTTTTCCTCAGCACGTTGGTATCTACCATCAGGACAATGCAACGTGTCACATAGCTCTCAGTGTAAGTACGCGATTCCAAGAGCACCACGACAGATTTACCGTACTCCCCTGAAGAGCGTACGTGGTTAGTTGACAGTTTTCAACGAATGCATTACCCCGAACGCTATGCTTAAAAAAAAATGACCTTTAGAAAACATAAAGTTTCGACCGTAGTGCTTATAAATCCCCAATCTTATGCAAGATTTAGTTCCAATATTCGTTTGACTATTTTTCCTTTCAGTCCAGGTTACATTAACGTATCAACAATAATCCACACGACGTTCTCACTGAGTTACTACTGCTAACATTGAAGACAGCACTATCTCATTCTTAAATGACAATTCATTTATTGCATATTTCAGCCTCGGTTAGCCAGTCTACAAAATTCCTAAGTATTTAAAGTCCCCATCAGAAAGACTAACTGGGGATGTTAAAATATGGTAAAAAGGTAGGATGAAACAGTTGTAATACATGAGGAAATTAGGAACACTAAGGGACTCTCTACGAATTGCAACGGGAGACAGCGCGAAGACGACATTAAGCCAGTGAGAGTGCGCATGTCCACTTAAGTAGTCATTCCTTTCACGCTCCATTCGCAGACGGAACGGGATGAAACCATAATATGAGTTACAGTGGAATTTATCCGATACCATAAACTTCACACCTGGTTACGAGGCATGTCCACTTAAATAATTAATCCTTTCACGCTCCATTCGCAGACCGAAAGGTATGCAAACATAATGTGTCACATCAGAATGTATCCTTTACGATACACTTCATAGTTCGTTGCAGATTGACTGCTGTACATGTAGACAGATTAAGAATTAGATGCGTTGATACTTAAGAGAACGAGTGATAAGTTTATTGCCACACTATTATCTGTGATCGAATTTTGTTCTGTAAAGCTGTGTCCTATTAACCTCGGTTTTAATCATGTTATTCCTTACAGTCTGTGTTTTTGTTTCTGTTTAGATAATAATCAACGCTGTTATTTAGTAAAGAGAAATTGTTCGCTGGATCCGTCTTTGAGGTATGATCAGACATGCATTGGCCGAGGGTTAGTAAGCTAACTCGAACGTTATTGTTGGGCAACCCTTAATCGTAAACAATGTTCGGGAGGCGAGATAAGTTTTTAATGCGATTAGATAAGAGTAATGTCAATTCGAACTTAAATTAGTCTCTTATTTATTATTCCAGTTAACGGTTAATTCAATAATTAGTCTCCAGTCAGTAGAGAATGACATAGTACCCGTACCTGCCACACGATTTAAGTTGAAAGAGGCATTGCTGTGGCTATAGTGGTTCGCAACTGGCTAGGAAAACTACGACGCTCATGTGCGAACGACAACGTCGGATCCATAACCAGTGCTTGAGTGTCAAGTTGAAATATTTACGAAAACGGAGCGTTCTTTTTAGTTAGTTGAGATAATGGCCGTATTACATATACTGAAGAGCCAAAGAAACTAGTAAACCTGATTAATACCGTGCCGAGCTCCCGCGAGCAGGCACAAGTGCCACAGCACGACCTAGTGCGGACTCGACTGATGTCTGAAGTAGTGTTGGAGCGAACTGGCACTATGAATCCTGCAGGGCCATCCTTAAAAAAGAATACGATGGGGTGGAGTCGCCTTCTGAACAGCACGTTGGAAGGCATCCCAGATATGCTCAATGATGTTCATATCTGGGGGGTCTGGTAGCCTCGGAAGTGTTTAAACTCAGATGAGCGTTCCTTGAGCCTCTCTGTAGCAATTCTGCACGTGTGGAGTGTCGCATTGTCCTGCTAGAATTGCCGAAGTCCGTCAGAGTGCACAAGGAACATGGATGGATGCAGGTGATCAGACAGGATGCTTACGCACGTTTCACCTGTCAGAGTCGTATCTAGAAGCATCAGGGGTCCCATATCACTCCAACTGCAAACGACCCACACCATTACAGGGCCTCCTCCAGCTTGAACAGTTCCCTGCTGACATACAGGGTCCACGGATTCATGAGTTGTCTCCATACCCGTACACATTTATCCGTTCAATGCAATTAGAAACGAGACTCGTCCGACAAGCAACATGTTTCCAGACATCAACAGTACAAAGTCAGTGTTGACGGGCCCAGGTGAGGCGTAAAGCTTAGTATCATTCAGTCATCAAGGTTACACGAATGGGCATGCGGCTCCGAAAGCCCATATAGATGTTGTTTGTTGAATGGTTCGCACGGAGACACTTGCTGATGGCCCAGCATTGATATCTGCATCAATTTGAGCGAGGATCGCACTTCGATCACGTTGAACGATTCTCTTATGTCGTCGTTCGTCCCATTATTGCAGGATCTTTTTCCGGCAGCATAGGTGTCGGGGATTTGATGTTTTACCTGATATTCACGGTACACTCGTGGAAAATCCCCACTTCATCGGTACCTCGAACATGCTGTGTCCTATCGCTCGTGCGCTCACTAGAACACCACATTCAAACTCACTCCAATCTTGGTAACCTGCCATTGTGGCGGCAGTAACCGATCTAACAACTGCTTCGCGCTAGGTAACCGTGCGGTCGTGGGCGCCTTGACGCGGTTCGCGCAGCTGCCCCCGTCGGAGGGTCGAGTCATCCCTCGGCCATGGGTGTTTGTGTTGTCCTTAGCGTAAATTAGTTTTAGTTAGATTAAGTAGTGTGTTATCTTAGAGACACATGCACTCAGTAGTTTGGTCCCATAGAACTTACCACAAATTTTCAACACCTGCGCCAGACACTTGTGTTATATAGGGGCTGCCGACAGCAGAGCCGTGTGCTGCCAGTTTACGTATCTCTGTATTTGAGTACGCATGCATATACCAGTTTCCTTGACACTTCAGTGTATAATTTAAGGTTTTATAATGACACCCAGAGGGAGAGTGTAACTAGGTACGGATATTAATATTCACAGAAGCTGTTAATGTATATAGAAGGAAGTTAGTGCCGTATTGCATTCGCCTTGTCATTTTTGGGTTGGATGTGCTGCTCTTGAAGTACCTCAAAAAAATTTTCTCGAATTCTCTAGAACGTGAAAGACAGTGCTTTTAGTGCTTTCGAATCATGGCATGATAAATAATTGTTATTAGTAAGCTACAGTTCTTAACAATTAAATATTTGTAATAAATCGCTTCAGGTATTTCAGAAATTAAAAAGTTTCACTCGATGTAGGGCCCCATTTTTAAAGCGTGTCTACTGCAGTAAGCATAATACTAATTCAGAGCTGGTTCCTTTACAGACGAATAATTGTGAAGCGAGTCCAGTGAGACAAAGGCTTTCACTCTGTATTGCATCTGATGAATGGGTTCAAACGGGCGTACGAGTGCCGGACATTCCGCTATCAGAAGCCTTTGTGCGGCTCTCGCGTGTTGGTAACCAGGTAATGGATTTACGTCCTGCCACGTCTGCCTCTGATATGGGGCAACTAAAATAGTCGAAACTGTTCAACCTACAGCAAATTTTTAATTTCACTCTCTTGTCATACCGGGTTACAAAGAAATTGTGTAGCTCTTTTCTCCGGTGTTATTTATCACGTAATGTTGAATGTAGGGGAACAAGTGTAAGGAACATTCTCCGCATAAGTTAATACGAACAATATCCGTTGAAACACTTACTTGAAACAACTAAGAAGTTTTCTAACAGAAACACTGGACCTATTTGATTTTCTAACTAGCCGCTACAATACCGAAATTGTGTTCTGCAAGTGATTTCAGTATAAATCCTTTGTTCTAAATTATTTCCTTTCTGTAATCCCAAAACTCAATGTAATGCCCTTGTAATGTTTCTACCATTATACAGGACAGTTTGTATCGTCAATGGCTGGTATAGTTGTATGCTGAGTACATGGCATGCCATTAATACACTCCTGGAAATTGAAATAAGAACACCGTGAATTCATTATCCCAGGAAGGGGAAACTTTATTGACACATTCTTGGGGTCAGATACATTACATGATCACACTGACAGAACCACAGGCACATAGACACAGGCAACAGAGCATGCACAATGTCGGCACTAGTACAGTGTATATCCACCTTTCGCAGCAATGCAGGCTGCTATTCTCCCATGGAGACGTTCGTAGAGATGCTGGATGTAGTCCTGTGGGGCGGCTTGCCATGCCATTTCCACCTGGCGCCTCAGTAGGACCAGCGTTCGTGCTGGACGTGCAGACCGCGTGAGACGACGCTTCATCCAGTCCCAAACATGCTCAATGGGGGACAGATTTGGAGATCTTGCTGGCCAGGGTAGTTGACTTACACCTTCTAGAGCACGTTGGGTGGCACGGGATACATGCTCACGTGCATTGTCCTGTTGGAACAGTAAGTTCCCTTGCCGGTCTAGGAATGGTAGAACGATGGGTTCGATGACGGTTTGGATGTACCGTGCGCTATTCAGTGTCCCCTCGATGATCACCAGAGGTGTACGGCCAGTGTAGGAGATCGCTTCCCACACCATAATGCCGGGTGTTGGCCCTGTGTGCCTCGGTCGTATGCAGTCCTGATTGTGGCGCTCACCTGCACGGCGCCAAACACGCACACGATCATCATTGGCACCAAGGCAGAAGCGACTCTCATCGCTGAAGACGACACGTCTCCATTCGTCCCTCCATTCTCGCCTGTCACGACACTACTGGAGGCGGGCTGCACGATGTTGGTATGTGAGCGGAAGACGGCGTAACGGTGTGCGGGACCGTAGCCCAGCTTCATGGAGACGGTTGCGAATGGTTCTCGTCGATACCCCAGGAGCAACAGTGTCCCTAATTTGCTGGGAAGTGGCGGTGCGGTCCCCTACGGCACTGCGTAGGATCCAACGGTCTTGGCGTGCATCCGTGCGTCGCTGCGGTCCGGTCCCAGGTCGACGGGCACGTGTACCTTCCGCCGACCACTGGCGACAACATCGATGTACTGTGGAGACCTCACGCCCCAGGTGTTGAGCAATTCGGCGGTACGTCCACCCGGCCTCCCGCATGTCCACTATACGCCCTCGCTCAAAGTCCGTCAACTGCACATACGGTTCACGTCCACGCTGTCGCGACATGCTACCAGTGTTAAAGACTGCGATGGAGCTCCGTATGCCACGGCACACTGGCTGTCACTGACGGCAGCGGTGCACAAATGCTGCGCAGCTAGCGCCATTCGACGGCCAACACCGCGGTTCCTGGTGTGTCCGCTGTGCCGTGCGTGTGATTATTGCCTGTACAGCCCTCTCGCAGTGTCCGGAGCAAGTATGGTGGGTCTGACACACCGGTGTCGAAGTGTTCTTTTTTCCATTTCCACGAGTGTATATTTAATCTGGTCCTCTGATCTGATTACTACTCTCATGTCTATGTTACATCTGGCCTGAGCTTAACTCATTAAATACATTTTTCATCAAAGTCACATAAATAATGTTTATAGTTAAAATTTATAGATAGTAATAATGATCGTAGTACTAGAAGTGGAAAGATAATTTGAAGCATGGGGTAAGAGGACGTGCACAAAGACATTGTCATTTTAGTATACAGGTGATTAGCTAGGTTTTTAAACTGTTGATGTGACTAACCTGTCAGAGGTAACAAGTGAAATCATACCAAAATCGATTTCCTGCCATTGAGAAACATCTACAGAAGGCGGATACTTCATGGAGGACGATTGAAAACAAATGCGTAGTCCCTATTGACACTTCACCAGACGACGAATCAGCAGTCCGGAAACACTTTAACGCCCATTCTGCCCATTGACATAAGATAATCGGAATGAGAGTCACTGATCGGCCCCTTGGGCATCACTATGAAGTCACTCTAATATATTGCTAACACTGATTGTGAGACAGAACAATATAGTACAGTCATTGGTGAAATGTTATTCAATCAGGATATTGGCGTACTTGCTTTGTCGAGTTGATTCTTTAATAGCCTTGTTGTCTACTTGAATGTATCGAACCCTGGTTGTAAAGAAGTGCAGCACGACGTCCAGAGTATATTCACTTTGTACATTGAGCAGCAGATATCCTTAAAAACATGTGATTCCTGATAATTGTGTTCAAAGGTCTTGATATAAAGTAATTACAACGGCAGCAGACTTGAGAAATCAGTATTAATAAAGCCGACCGAAAAAAGGTTTCAATATTTACTTTGTTTTAGTTTACTGGTTACAGAAGCGCATCTTTTAAGGCAACAGCATAAAAAAAATTGCCGCTTTAGATAGGGAAAGCAGAGACGAGCTGCTAGATATCAGAGCCGTTGCTATAGTCACCAGAAGTGAGATTCCTAAATTTGTTCGTGGATTGGGACTCGAATCTGGATTTTCTGCTTCCTGAGTTATTTCGCCATATCTTTAGTCTGTCGAAGCAAATCTCAGCCGGTTTCGTTTGTTTGTTTTTATTTTATTTTTTTTTTTTTTTTTGCTTTTGGGAGTAAAAACCAACTGCGGTCATACGCGACCAAGTCAAAACTATAGAACACGAAGACAGGAAGGGGTTAAGAAACGACTATACGTCAGTCCCAATGGACATAATAGAAGACAGCTAGGAACAGGCAAATGGAAAAAGAGCTAAAAAAAGACACCACACTGTAACGGAGGTCCAAAATTAAAAATGGAATGGCCTTTGCGATATTGATTTGGCGGATAAAAAGTAAAATGCTGTCGGCAAACCGAGCGTCACTTGGTAAGATTACCAATAACTCAGAAGGCAACCTCAAGTGTAAACATAAACAAATAAAAAGTGGACAGTCCGTCACGAGGTGGCAGACTGATAAAGTTGGGGCAATGTGTACAAAGTGGTGGGGTAGTGCCACTTATCAAATGACGGTGGCTAAAAAGGCAGTAAATGACCTCCTCCCGGTTTAAGATGTACCGGGGGGGGGGGTGTTGTGATAAAATTGGTGATACCAAAGGGACAACACCTCCTGACAGACGGCAACACGAGATCATCGGAGGTAATATAGGAACTCGCGAGCTTAGATACGAGTACTGCAGCCTTGGCAGCAACGTCAGCATCCTCGTTTCCTGGCAGACCGACATGACCAGGAACCCAAAGAAACATCACACTGGCTCCACCAAGAGTGAGCAGGTGACAGTTTTCCTGGACCCGCTGCACTAAGGGATGGGAGATGTACAGCGCACATAGACTTTGAAGGGCGCTGGGTGAATCTGAGCAGAGGAAACTACTGAAATTGTTGCCGGATGTACTTCGTGGCCTAATATAGGGAAAAGGGCTTGGCTGTAAATAGTGAGTAGCTTGTCGGAAACTGATATCGAAAGACACGGGTGCCAATGACGAAGGCACAACCGATCCAGCGCTCAGTCTGAAAGCCATGAGTGTATACAAAGATACCATCGCGAAGTTCCATGCGAAGGTCGTGAAACTGAAGCCGAGAGACCGAGGCTGGAGTAGTGTGCTTAGAAAGCGAATGAAGGCCAGAGTTAACACGGGCCGCTTCACGAAGTTAAGGTGGTGTGCGGGTCACACCCCCTTGGAAAGTTGCAGGTAGAGTGAAGTTAAGCCACTGTACCAAGCGCCGAAAGTGGGTTCCAGAAGGTAACCGAAGAGGGACGATACCCACACTGGTGATCAGAGGAATCATCGAGGAAAGAGGAAAAGGACGGATGGCCAGGCATAGTGGACAAACGCCATGCATACCTGCTGAGGAGAAGGTCACGGTGGTAGGACAGTGGTAGTTTAGCAGCTTCAGCATACAGACTCCCAACCGGGCTAGTGTAAAAGGTACCTGCGACCAAACGGATGCCCCGATGGTGGATAGTATTGAGACGACGTAAGAGGGATGGAAGTGCTGACGCATAAACAAAGCACCCCCAGTCGAGTTTCTAACGCACAAGGAACCAGTACAAACGGAGCAGGGTGGTTCGATCAACACCCCAGGAAGTACACGTAGGACATTGAGGAACCGAATATAGTTGGCTGCAGGCTAAGACACATGGGAGGACCAAGAGAGTTTCCTGTCGAGCATGAGCCCCAAGAATTTCGTGGATTCAACGAACGGAAGGGTAACAGGCCTAAGATGTAAACATGGTAGGATAAACCATTTGCGCCCCGAGAAACTCATACCGACAGTTTATTCGGCGGAAAGGCGAAAGCCATTGTCGATGCTCCAGGAGTAAAGATGATCAAGACATCGCTAAAGACGCCGTTCAGTGAGTCAGGTCCGTGGAGAGCGGCAATAGATGGCATAATCGTCAACAAAAAGGGAGCCGGAGATGCGCGGCGGGAAACAGGCCACTATAGGGTTAATAGCGAAGCAAAGAGGTCGACGCTCAGGACGGAACTCTGAGGCACTCCGTTTTCCTAGATAAAGGTGTCCGACAAGGGAGAACCCACACTAACGTTGAAATCTTAGTCTTTTTAAAAATGTCTGAAGGAAACAGGGCAGGCGGCCGCAGATGCCCCTCGTATAAAGAGTACAGAGGTTGGCAGCTCTCCAACAGGTGTCGTAGGCCTTCTCCAAATCGAAAAAGACGGCCAAAGTCTGGGATTTACGCAGAAAAACATCCATGACATGGGTGGACAGAGTAACGAGATGGTCAAATACAGAGTGCCGCGCTCGAGACACTTTTGGAATATATTACCAATATTTGCATTTAAATGCACCTACAAAAAACTTCTCCAGAATAGGTCACGAAAGCTCAATGTTACCGACCGACCGCCGTGTCATCCACAGCCCACAGGCATCACTGGAAGCGTATATGGAGGGGCATGTAGTGAGCACACCGCTCTCCGAGGTGTATGTCAGTTAACGAGACCGGAGCCGGTGCTTCCCGATCAAGTAGCTCCTCCGTTTGCCTCACAACGGCTGAGTGCACCCCGCTTGCCAACAGCGCTCTGCAAACCAGATGGTCAGCTATCCAAGTGCTAGTTCAGCCAGACAGCGTTTAACTTCGGTGAAGCGACGGGAACCGGTCTTACCACTCTGGCAAGGCCGTTGACTGACCTACAAAAACGTGTCATTAAACAACACATAGTTCAGGAGATAATACCTCAAATACATATATGTGTCAAAATCTATCGTATCATATACAACATTTCAATTTAGTATTCACAAAACATTTTGTAAATAGTAGCCTCATTTAACACTGGCTATACCTGGAAATGTATATCATTGTACAGTATACAGCACAGGAAATACGACGTAATAGAAATTGATCTGAGTGAAAATGAAAGTCGGCCAGCTGGCCGGTGTAACCGAATGGTTCTAGGCGCTACAGCCTGGGACCGTGTGACCGCTACGGTCGCAGGTGCGAGAGCTGCCTCGGGCGTGGATGTGTGTGATGTCCTAAGATTAGTTAGGTTTAAGTAGCTCTAAGTTCTAGGTGGCAGTTCAAGGAGATGGGACCTATATAAACTGACTAAACCAGAGGTTGTACAGAGTTTCAGGGAGAGAATAAGGGAGCAATTGACAAGAATGCGGGAAAGAAATACAGTAGAAGAAGAATGGGTAGCTTTGAGGGATGAAATAGTGAAGGGAGCAGAGGATCAAGTGGTTAAAAAGATGAGTAAATGAAGCAGGCAAAAAGGAATACAAACGTCTCAAAAATGAGATCGACAGCAAGGGTAAAATGGCTAAGCAGGGATGGCTAGAGGACAAATGTAAGGATGTAGAGGCTTATCTCACTACAGGTAAGATAGACACTGCCTACAGTAAACTGAAATAGACCTTTGGAGAAAAGAGAAACACTTGTATGAATATCAAGATCTCATATGGAAACCCAGTTCTAAGCAATGAAGGGAAAGCAGAAAGGAGGAAGGAGTATATAGACGGTCTATACAAGGGTGATATCCTTGAAGCCAATATTATGGACATGGAGGAGGATGTAGATGAAGATGAAATGGGAAATATGACACTGCGTGAAGAGTTTGACAGAGCAGTTAAAGAGTGAAGTCGAAACAAAGCCCCGGGAATAGACATCTTATTAGAACTACTGACAGCCTTGGGAGAGCCAGTCCTGATAAAACTCTACCATCTGGTATGAGACAGGCGAAATATCCTCAGACTTTAAGAAGAATTTAATAACTCCAATCCCAAACATAACAGTTGTTGACAGATGTGAAAATTATAGAACTATCACTTTAATAAGTCACTGCTGAAAAGTACTAACGCGAATTCTGTAGAGACGAATGGAAAAACTGGTAGAAGCCCACCTCGGGGTGGATCAGTTTGGATTCCGTCGAAATGTTGGAGCACGTGAGGCAATACCTGACCCTACGGTTTATCTTAGAAGCTAGATTAAGAAAAGGCAAACCTACGTATCTAGCTTTTGTAGACTTAGAGAAAGTTTTTGACAATTTTGACTGTAATACTCTCTTTCAAATTCTGAAGAGTCGAGGTGCACGAAAAAGAAGCAATGGTTGGGAAGGCAGTGAGACGGGGTTGTAGCGTCTCCCCGATGTTATTCGATCTGTATATTGAGCAAGCAGTAAAGGAAACAAAAGAAAAACTCGGAGTAGGTATTAAAATCAATGGAGAAGAATTAAAAACTTTGAGGTTCGCCGATGACATTGTAATTCTGTCAGAGACAGTAAAGAACCTGCAAGAGCAGTTTAACGGAACAGACAGTGGCATGAAAGGAAGATATAACATGAACACCAACAAAATCAAAACGATGACAATGGATTGTAAACGAGTAAACTCGGGTGATGCTGAGGGAATTAGATTAGGAAATGAGACACTTAAAGTAGTCAAGGAGTTTTGCTAATTCGAGAGAAAATAACTGATGATGGTCGAAGTAGAGAGGATATTAGATATAGACTGGGAATGGCAAGGAAAGCATTTCTAAAGAAGAGAAATTTGTTAACATCGAGTATAGATTTAAGTGTGAGGAAGTAATTACTGAAAGTATTTGTATGGAGTGTAGCAATGTATGGGAGTGAAACATGGACGATAAATAGTTTGAACAAGAAGAGAATAGAAGCTTTCGAAATGTGGTTCTACAGAAGAATGCTGAAGATTAGATGGGTAGTTAACATAACTAATGGGGAGGTATTGAATAGAATTGGGGAGAAGAGGAGTTCGTGGCGCAACTTGACTCGAAGGAGGGATCGGTTTGTAGGACATATTGTGATGCATAAAGGGATCATCGATTTAGTATTGGAGGGCAGCGTGGAGGGTAAAAATCGTAGAGGGAGACAAAGAGATGAATGCACTAAGCATATTCAGAAGGATGCAGGCTGCAGTACGTACTGGGAGATTAAGCAGCTTGCACAGGATATAGTAGCTTGGAGAGCTGCATCAAACCAGTCTCCGGACTGAAGACCACAACAACAAAACAACAAGTTCTAGGGGACTGACGACCTCAGCAGTTAAGTCCCATAGTACTCAGAGCCATTTGAACCACCATGATTTGGTAAGCGGCCCGCAATGTCAGAGCGGTTCTAGACGCTTCAGTCTGCAACCGCGCGACCGCTACGGTCGTAGATGCAAAACCTGCCTCGGGCAAGGATGTGTGTGATGTCCTTATGTTAGTTAAGTTTCAGTTGTTCTAAGTTGTAGTTGAGATCTCAGCCTTTGAGTCCTTAAAGCAAGAACTTAGTAATGCGCGAGTTGTGGATATACTGTATTTCAAGCACCAGTTTGCAGTCCAAACCAGTGCATCCAACTCAGGTATGGGTGCCGTCTTGTTAGAAGAACATGAAGGACATAGGGGGCCATTAGCATATGCCTTCCACGCATTGACGGAGCCTGAACGTAATTATTCTGTATAGGAGATGAGGACGTTGGTGGTATTGTCACTCTAGAATTATTTGAAGTCTGGAAGATCAAAATTTCCGCCTGGAAACAGACTATCAGACTTTGAGCTGGGCTTTGGCTTTGATACCTTAGGCCGGCCGGATAGCACACTGACCCGTAAGTATTTCTGCCTCCTAATTCGTGGTGGCGCACATTGCTGGTACAGATAACCAAGTTGCCGACACTTCTAGTAGCATGATCGAGGAGGAAGGCAAATATGGGGTGAATGGAAGTCAAAAGGCATCGACATCTACAATAGGGACAGAGGTGTCCGACTTCCAAATAGTAGCATCGGTGCTGGCCAAAGTTCCCGCTTTATTCAAGAATCTCAAGAAAGGACGAAATGAAGATGATACTTGGAGGGGCATCGGGAGGAACTATAGCGGCAGTACCCCATGTATTACGGACACACAACACCGTGATACCAATACAACATTAATTTATTTCTCTCCAATGAACGTACATCATGGAACATAAAAAATTAATTCAAGGATAATCAATATTTCCAGAGTGTCTATAATTACAAATATCAACCCGCAACACCCTCCCCACCCTGGTCAGCTTCTAGAGGAATGACCAGTTGAACGGGACGTGAGATCATGGATCCTTCTGAAGTTCGTAAGGTTACAGTTCGTAAAGTCAGAAACATAATAGCTGTGCAACAAAGCTTTTATCCATTCTGGATTTGGAACACTATAACTGTTTTGTTAAAGGTTTCAGGAATTACTGCAACCAATCGCCGTTTTTTCTTCACTTTTTAATTATTTACTCATAAAATGGCGATTGGTTGCAGTAATTCCTGAAAGCTAAAACAGCTTTGCGTTTTCTGATAGAATGAAATCGCACGTAACAATTTAGACTGACAGGGAAAATATCGCTGCAGCGAAAATAATCATGGTATAGTAATGAAACTTCTGGAATATGATTGTCTAGGTTAACATATTTAATTGATTTAACATTTCAAGGTCACAGGTTAATGTAAGCACTAAACATACCATTGACAATTTGAAATGCTGGTATATCAATAACTGTTGTAATCGCCAGAATGTCGAGTGCAAGGATGAAAAAGTGCATATTTTGTTGTATAGGTGCCGTATGTCAGTTTGTAGAATGCATTTCCATACGTCTTGCAGTTGGTCGGTCAGTATAGGGGCAGTTAATACTGGCTGTGGATGACGCTAAAGTTGTCCGATGATGTCCCACAAGTGCTCTATGGCAGGCAGATCTGGTGATAGATAAGGCCAAGGCCGCATGAGGACACTCTGTAGAACACCATGGGTTACAACATCGGTATGTGGACGAGCGCTATCCTGTTGGAAAACATGCGCTGGGATTCTGTTCATGAATCATCATATCGACGATCAAATTTGCAGTCAGTGTGCGTGAGATAACCACGAGAGTACTCCTGCTGTCGTACGAAATCGCAGCCCAACCATAGCTCCGCATTTACGTACAATGTGTCTAGCACACAGACAGAATGGTTTAGAACCATCACTGTCCATGCGGTGACAGGAGTGGTGACGATGGTCACTAGAATGTGTGGTCACAAGATGACCGCATATCGTGACCGTTCCTTCTCGTGACCAAAGTCCAATCTCAAAGGTGACTAATGCTCACAACTATTACAGCGTGTATTTAAAGAAAAACTGATTTGCATCCTTGTAGTGATGTTCCTAGTTCCACTGTTATGCAGATAGTGAGAAATTAGAACAGACATCATCCTTCAGATTTAGAAACCCGCCGATCAACTTTGGGTTATGTCGAACAATGCCTTCTCCGTGTTTTTTTTTGCTTCCGTCTGTGTGTGTGTGTGTGTGTGTGTGTGTAGGAGAGAGAGAGGTAGAGAGAGAGTGTGTGTGTATTTGTGTGTGTGGTGTGTGGTGTGTGTGTGTGTGTGTGTGTGTGTGTGTGTGTGTGTGTGTGCGCGTCTGACGCGGCCGAGAGTACACTATAAGTAAAGTCACTGTTTCAATACTGGGTCGGCAAATGATCTGTTGGTAAGATAACTGCTGTAAGAAATAATATCACAGTTAAATGTAATTGAATTTGAAACATTTCAATTATGTCATCTAATTCAGTTCAAATTTCATCCATTGTTAATGTTGGGGAATACGGCAGGTGACTGATGAGGTACCGGTATATTCTGCTGCTGACGTGAAACAGTATGAAAAGCAATATTTCCGTACACAATATCAGTGGGGCCTGTACTTTGCCTTACAAGATCAGCTGACTTCAACCAATTGTTTTTAATTATGAGGTCATTTGAAAAATGAATTACACAGCAATCCCACCGATAGGTAGACGCTGCACATGAGTGAAACCTGAGCCTTGAATATACGTTGTGTGAGGTAATTGAGCCCAGCCACTGAAAATATACCCTGAACGAGAAATTTAACAGATCTGGTTTTCGCTACCATTAGGTAGCAGAGAGAGTGGAGTATTTTATGATGTACAGAAGTTTCTAACATTTATAGCTGCCACATTTAAGACACCACCTCCGATTCTTGTTACGAGGAAACGACGAGCTCCTCCTTTGCATTGGTACAACTAAGTATCTACGGTCGCTCGTCCTGTCGGCTAATGGTAATAAAGTATATGCACAAATTTCCGTCCCAGTTTAGTCTATCTGTTAGTGAAAACCGTGTCAAAATAACTACAGTAGTTCCTGAAATTAGTCTTCATATACAGATTCAGAAACGTAGAAGGGGATTTTAATTTTTAATATGTGTGGGTTATATTATTTTTCCCGTGGACAGACAAAGAGCATTCTCAGGGGACTTTAACTACATAATATACTGAAATTATATAATTACCGTCAGCTGCTCACGGGCGTTGATATATATATCAAAGGGGACAGGTGAAAATGTGTGACCCGACCGGGGCTAGAACAACGGATCACCTGCTTACGGGGTAGACGTGCTATCTATCTGAGCAGGGACTGCAGGGACTATCTCGTGCACACCTCCGAAAGATCAGACGCCATATCCATATAAGTATATAATATACTGTATGGTCCAGCAGCCCCTAACGCTGGGTTTTAAGCAACCCGTGACAACTGAAAATGACATATGCAAGATTGTTGTGTTCCCTTCGCAACCTAGTAGTCCTATGGAAAGATTGTTCAAGGAAAATGAACAAATCTGACCTTCAAACACGTTTCTCGTCAATAACTCGTAAACTATGGTGTACAGCGAAAATGTATCCCAGAACCAAATTACATTAAATTTTCTTCGAAAGCGTTCTCTTCACTTTTTCTGTGGGGCTAATGCTTTGCACATAGGAGGCGACCGTAAATGAAAATCTAGTGCATCGTATTTGAAAGAGTTATGGGGTGCATTAAATGCAGCGGTCGGGGCAGTTGAGTCACCCTCTATGTCGAATATGATCAAACAGTAACAAGATAACAGCGCCTGATAAAACTATCTTGCAATCGGGAGCAGAGGTCCCAGAAACGACTCCCACACTGTACCCAGTGTAAGCAGACACATTACTCAGGTACAGTTTGTGAGTTCACCTGTGTGCTCGAAGCCCTATAAGGTTTTGCCCTCGAGTTGTAGCGACAAGTCAACTTTATGGGAATGTTATTTAGGCCTTTACGATGCGTACGACAGTCGAAAATATGTACAGTTTTTATTTATGGCTAGTGACGCCAAACTCTTAGGGCAGTGTTGCAGCTGTTTTCTGAAACGTCATAGTTCATCAGCGATAACGAGCACCTCACGTGTCACTACGAGTCAGCCTGCATGAGCGTTTGGTATCAGCCAAATACGTTGCTACGATTACTACATTCCAGGGCAAATCAATCTTAAATCATATCCTACCATCAAACGCTTCACGGCCAACTGTTAGAAAACTGACTCCTGCGAAAAATGCAAAGAGACGCCGCATTTTTACGCAATATTCTGTTGAAATACATTTGACAACTCAGACCTAGCAATGTGGACTCCCGGACAGCTGAATTTCCACAGTGGCTGAAAGAACTGGGCAAACATCGACGTTGTACTCTCAACGTGTGGTTTGGGCTTTTCAGGAATCTCATCTTTAGCTGCTGTGTTGTTGATGGAGCTCTAAATGGCCGTAAGTATCTCCTTTCCTGAAAGATAAACTGCACCAAATATTGCTTGATATTTTGCGCAGTAGGGAAGACGTTACAGACACCTCTGATGCTGATGGCCGGACTGTAGTTTTAGACAATGTCACCTTATTAGTATTTCATCAAGCTCTTCTCCTGTTATGTCGTTGAACACCTCTTCTAAGTTTCTTCTGAGTACCGTGAAAAAAATGAACAGTTTCACAATGAAAATCAAAGTCGATATACGTTAAAAATCGTAACTTAGAAAACATTAGCGAAAACCACATCATGACATACTTAACACCGTCTGATTGAAGAACTGAGACATACGGAAGACATGGTAGAAGGGCAACGTAACTTGCTACATCTACATACTGTCGACGGATAAGTCAACGATAGAGGTATATAAGAGGTGTCAACAGTGTCAAATATTGAGTGATCACTTGTGATGGATACAGAGATGCTGCGTACTCGTCTGGGACAACCTCATTGGCACCTCATACAGTTTGAAATGGGCTTCGTTAAAGGTTTTCATTTTATTCCTCTGGCCGAATCGTCCAGTATGAAGGCCTGCGACAAATTCTGACGTAACAGTGCCCCAGTGTAAGAGCACACATAACTGTAGTCAAATATCTCATCAACTACGATTGACGACAACTATGGAGGACCGCCAGATTCTGCACCAAGCTCGTCGTAACCCCTTCTCATATCTGGCGCCCATTTGAGAACAAGTAAAGGACCCTGTTCCACTCGCTCTTCCATTCCTCGCAATTTGTCGAAGACTAGCAGCTGCCTGACTAGAGAATTATCGTCCCTGACTGCTTTTAACATGACAACACAAGCGGCTTGCTGAAGATCGGAATCGTACTGTATTCAGCGATAAATGGGAGAATTTCGAGCGACAGTTGTCGGCGGGTATATGTTGCGTCTTTGGGAGAGGTCCCATTCTTCCTGTGCTTTAAACAGTCTCAGAGATATTACTCGTAGAGTTTCGGTAAGGCTAACCATCCGGAACAACTTCACGTCTTGGCTGGCAGTAATTGAGACAATTCTGACGGCAAACCGTTACGTCGCCGAGACTCTATGTCATCATGTGTTACCTTTAGTGAGACAATGCCGTGGTGTCATTTTTCGACAGGACGAGGCTCGTCTGCAAGTGGCACGTGTCTCTATGAGCTGTTTGTGTGATATTGGTGTTCCGCCGTGGACCCCAAGATCTCCAAATAAGCCCACTATTGAACGTTTGTTTCCACATTTCGGATGTCGACTGCTTCCCAGTGCCATTATCCCGGATGTCAAGGACCAGTTACAGCTTAAGTTGGCAATCTTGCCTCATAAAACGTCTTTATGACACCACTGCTATCCGAATGAATGCATACATCCAGGAGATAGAGAGAGTCAAACGTCATATCGACCAATGGGCTCATTTTGCTAGTTTATTTGTAAACGAGATTCGAGTTGTTAGCACTAGAATAACATCACATGTCCTCTTCCTCTCCTCTTTCCCTTCTGTGTGCCCCACGTACTTTGGTGGGGGTGTAAAGTATACATAGTTGCCTGACTTATCTTTCTAGTCGTTTACATAAATATAAGGTTTCACATCTTACATTTTCATATTAGGTATATTTCACTTATTTATGATACTGGCAATAATTTTTCGCATTGATGAGTAGTCACATGCCATTATGAGACAAAGACAACACCAATTTCACAAGTTCAGTACTCACACTGGCACAACGGTTAATCTCGTTGTAACTGAACCACCGTATTATTTGTTGATACACCTCTATATGAAAAATTCATTGATGTAATTGTTCTGCACGGCGGACACAGAACTAGTGAATAAGAATTGACTGAATACAAAGATATTCTTGCTGTCGATTTTGCCACTGGAATGGTATGCAAACCTAAAATTTACCCCATTCCACACGGAAAATAGCGATGACGTGGCAAGCGTCCTGTTTACATTGCTCTCAGTGTGAAGCGAAGAGTAGGATAAACTTTCGAGATATGCGCCATTCAAACGGCTACAACAATAGAAAAAAGTCACGATTTAAAATGAATTTTTAGTCTGTAATTTCTTCTCAGCCTACCAAAAGAATGATATTACTGACTTTATCTCATAATTGTCTGCTATTGTGGTGGAAAAAATACATTCTATTCATTAAAAAAGCTCATCCCTGTATTTGAAAGATAAGAAAATTTTCAGTTACACGTTCGTTTCTGTTTCAGGAACTGCTTTTCACTATTCCTGTATGTGAAAAGAGCTTACAAATATTTTAACCACCGAGTCCAAATTTGTAGGGATTGAAAAAGACAGGCCCTGAGCCACGCACATGAACTTAGCTGAAATGTTGATTCTTTCTAGGAAAAGTGTATAGTATACTCAACTGTATGATGGTTTGTGGACTCGACAATATTATTCTCTTTCTCTTTCTGACGAATAAAATTTTTTTTTAATCTCTGAGCGACGAATCATAGTATTTTAATGGTATAACCAACTCTTAGTCTCGTGTGAGGGAGAGAAACCGAGTCACTGCTGCCAGGCAATTTTAAAGACTTTCTTTAATTCTGAATATGGCAAGAGATCTCACGGCGAGTGGTATTGGAGACGAGCAGAACACTTTCGCACATCCTTTTGTAACTAGAACTAGAACTTAGCTACGTTTACGCTCTTCTCGTAGACTTATGCAAGCCTGGCGTGAGGTCGGTCGCCTGACGGCGCGTTCGGCGCGGGCCCGCCCGTTGCCGGCGCGCCATAAGGCACACAGGCTCGCACTGGGGTGTATCGCTTCTAGTCGAGCGTGACCTGGCAGTCCTCACAGGGGAAGTGACGCGTCTCTCTTAGGCTCTCCTTCCCAAGTGGCCCCTTCCGCCTTCCCGTGGTGCCAGATGTCAAGCTTGGCATTCTGCCTTACGACAAAAGGGAGAGCTGCGACCCAACCCGATGCGAAAGCGAAGGGTGCGTGGCACAGGGGGAGCTGTGTCGAGGGACCGTACATCAGTCCCTTCTTTTCGCAGGGCACAGACCAGCAGGTGCTCTGCATGCCGGCGATCTCGTTTGTCGGCGTGTGATCGCAGTGCGAGTCGGCAAGGGTGCTTCACCGCGCCCCTGGGTAACCGGGACGTTTTATGCCAAACCCAGTAGGTGGTGACATCGCCTGGGCCAGGTTAGATGGGTCCAGACCGCTGAACGACTGCGTGACTGGCCCGCCACCTGAGTAGGAGTGGGTCCTGGGCCGAGAGGTGGAAGCTCGGGCAAGTAGGCGGCGAAGGGCGAGAGGTGCGTCCGCCTCTCTGGAGTGCGAGGTGCACTTGCCGAGAGGAGCGTCGCGTGAAGTCGTCGATGACGGAGTCACCGAGGGGGACCAGTGTAACGGCGACGGTGCGCTGAACCCAGCAGTTCGGAAGTGTCCTTGACCTAGGGGCGAGGTCGGTGGGCGAGCTGCAGAATCCCCCTCCCCCCTCCCATACCAGAGGAGCCGGTCCGGGGAAAGAGACGGACTCCCACCTCTTTTTTATCACTCGTACAAAATGGCGACACCAGAGACGAGTGATACCTGTGCGCTTTCGAGAACTTCTCTTGCGCCTGGTCCCTCTCCACAGGACGAGGTGGGACAGGCAGAGGAGGATTACTGGGTGATGAAGAGACACGCAAAAATTACGCTGCTCCTGAAGCAAAGCATAAACAATGGACAAATAAGCCAGGCAGCAATCTCGTAAATAAAAAATTAATTGGCTGCATGGGCAATCGCTCACGCAAAATTGGAAATACATGAAGAGGAGTTGAAGAAAGAGAATACCCGTTTGAGACAACAGCAACAACAACCGAGCAAGACCTGGGCGGCGGTGGCTGCACAAGCCCCCACCAGACGAAACAACACGAAAGAGACAATAGACAGGGTGACTAAGAAACAAGAGACGGCTGTCTTTCTTAGGACCTTGTCTGGACAAGACACGAACGTCAAAAGGATTCAGGAACTTTTAACCATCGCAATCGACCCTGTCAAAGATAAGATAAAGATTAAGTTAGTTGAACCAAGCCACAACTCGGGGATTGTAGAAGTTGCGTCTGAGGAGGATAAAAACAAGCTACTTGAAAACCCGAAATTGAACGCAGTTGTAAAGTGCAAACCGCCAAAAAAGAGGAATCCCTTGGTCATACTGTACGATGTTCCTACAGTAATGACAAACGAGTAACTATGTGAGGCAATCAGGAAGCAAAACTCTGAGGGCATTAACGAAAATGATTTCCAAAACAGCTTCAAATTGAGATTTAAGACGGGGCTTCGGGACCGTGATGTCGTACATCATGTTGCCGAGGTCTCCGCAACAATGTGGAGACAAATAACAAAAATAGGCAGACTATACGTGGGATTCCACTCAATAAACATTTGAGTCTACATTGTGGTACCTCGTTGTCACAATTCGGCGACTTGGACCACATTCTGAGGCACTGAACCAGGGGATCGGCCTGCTCTAAATGCGGTGATAGCGGTCACACCCGAGAAGATAGCAAGACCACAGGCGTCTGCATCCCCTGCAAGAGTCGTGGCAAAAGGACTTATGGAGCCACAGGACGGAACTGCCCTACCTACAGGATGCTTGAACAAAGATTGATATCGCGAATTGATTATGGCTGAAAACGGCATACCAAGCAGGATGGCAAAGCATAAATCCCCCGAGCAAAAGGAGGAGGGATGCTATGAGAGCAAGTAGACTCAGGAATTTCCTGAAGTCGCTCACCAGCGCCGACGTACCAACAGTCGACAAGTCAATAGAAACAGGGTCCCCCACTAGGAATATTGGCATTCAAACTGAGCTCCCCTCAGTGGTCAGCACCCTCTTTCCAATGCCGGGACACGCTGCCGACTAAAAATCCACAACGACAAGAGCATCCTGTGGTAGCGACAGATAAAGTGGCAAAACCTGTTCAAGAAAACACGATAACAAGCTCCACCGCCAACTCTCCGTCACAAAAGACAGCCCGGTGGTCATGTTGCCACCCGTAGACCCGGTGAGGGTGTACCCGAATCTCGAGTACACCATGCAACTAGCTAGGCTGGAGCAGCCGACTACGCTGACCACTGCCTTACGACATGTGGTCCGAGTAGGACATGAGAACGGACGTAGGGTAACCTTCTCGGTGATGAGGCTGTGGACAGAATACAATTAAATTCAGTGAACCTCCCCACTGACCTCGGAGCACTGCGTGACCTACTCAAAAAAGTGTTTGAAAGACGAGCATATGACTGGAACAAAACCTGGCCACATGACCACATACACACTTACTTTCCATGACGACCAAAATAAAAATTGGACAACTCAAAACTCATAACAGTCGACTAGTAATGCAGGAGCTCCGTAAGGGAGTGGTGGAAAAGAAACCGGACATACTCTGTTTACAGGAGCCGTACTCTCTGGCTGGAAAAGTTGCATTCACTGCCGCAACATGGCAAACCGTTAGCAGTGGGGACACCCCCAGAGCGGCCATCCTGGTGACAAACACTGCACTGCGTGTAACACCTCTGTCACAGTACTCCAATAGTCACTGAAACGTCGTGGAGATACAATCTCCTGCTGGAATTGTAATCATCATTAACATGTACTTCCAGTACAGAGACAGAATTGAACAGCACATAGACCATTTAGTGAGTGTGGCCAAGGAGTTGCGGGGACGCAAAATCATTATAATTGCTGACATCAAATCCCCCCTACGGTACAGTGGCACAAGGGATGAAAATGGTGTTAAAGTAGAGGAAATGACTATGGCTCTTCAACAAGCGGTGGCAAACAGACCAGGCAATCCCCACACCTACGTGGCCGGAGGGGGACAGGGGACCAACACTGAAGTGACGTTGGTCACGCCGAATGCAGTAAATATGCTCCAAGAGTGGAGAGTGGTAGACAATGCCACCACTAGTGACCACAATCTAATTACCTTTACTGTATGAGATAGAGAGTGCCGCTGGGCCATGGGGTGGGAGGTGCAAAGAAATTTTAGGAAAACGCCTAGCCCGAGAGTGCGACATTTCTCCATCACCAGAAGGGGACGCACGACAGGACTTTAACGTGGACGACAGAGCCGAGGGGCTGGTACGCCCAATAACAAGGGCGATTAAGGCGGCCATACCAACCAGGAGGAGGGCTGTGGCGGCCACACCGGCACCATGGTCAGCCAAGCTACAAGAACTGCGTCAGTCAGTCAGGTGACTGAGAAAGCACTACCAACGCCGAGTCGTCTGGTGGGAAATGCGAAGGTGGAGGCAGTTATACTGGGAGGCAAAAGATAACTTCCAAAAAGAGCTACAGAAGACCAGAGCCGGCCGCTGGTGGCCCAGCGGTTCTAGGCGCTACAGTTGGGAACCGCGAGACCGCTACGGTCGCAAGTTCGAATCCAGCCTTGGGCATGGATGTGTGTGATGTCCTTAGGTTAGTTAGGTTTAACCAGTTCTAAGTCCTAGGGGACTGATGACCTCAGAAGTTGAGTCCCATAGTGCTCATAGTCATTTTAACCATTTTTTAGAAGACCAGAATAAAAAGTTGGCAAAATTTTGAAACCAACCAGCTGGCATCGACCCTTGCGGTATGCCATATAGATTGGTGAGGGAGAAGATCCGTTCCCCAACAATGACATCAACGCTCAGGCACTGCCGAGGTCCTCCTCCGGTCCCTGTTGCCTGACGAAGACAGGAATGACGACACCGAAGAGTAGCGTCAATTACCAAATGAAGACTTTGCTACGTACGTAAATGACGAAGCGGTCCTCCCCTTTTTTGAGGACGAGGTTGCTGCTCTCATCAAGTTTCTTAAGAAACGTAAAGCCCCCGGGCCAGGCGGCATTGTGGCGGAGGTGGTTTAGTTCTTAGCCACACAGCTAGTTGTGCCACTCACACATCTCTTTAACGAATGCCTTAGGCAGGGCAGATTTCCAAAAATATGGAAAACCACAAATGTGGTAATCATTAAGAAAGGCCCTGAGAAGGACCCTGCTGAGGCCAAATCCTACAGGACCATCTGCCTGCTGGATGGCTTTGGCAAACTTCTCGAAACGTTATTAGCTGACAGATTGACTGCTCACCGCATGCTGCAGGGGATGAGCGGCATTCAATTTGGTTTGAGGCCAGAACGATCAGCATCTGATGCAATCGCCCTGGCGGCCGAGGTCTGCGGCTCAGCCCCGTGTAAGTATGTTTTTGGCATCATGGTGGACATCAGTGGCGCCTTTGACAACCTGTGGCGGCCTTCGCCCTTCTCCTGCCCTCGGGAGAAGGAGTGCCCAGGGCTACTATATGGCTGTTTGAGGAGCTATTGTGAAGATCTGGAGGTATGGCTATCATCCCCTAACGGGAAAGTCCGAAAAACGATCACCAAGGGGTGCCCCCAAGGCTCAGTGTTTGGTTCCCTTTTCTGGGACATCCACATGGAGCCTCTTCTCGACAGCCTGCAACAGAGCGAAGAGGTGCTAGAGGTGATAACCTACGCTTATGACCTCTTCCTGCTGGTCCGCGGCCGAAGTCGCGAGGACATAGAACCGAAAATTGAGAGAGCAATAGACAAACTACAACTATGGTGCCGCAACACCAAGATGACTATCTCACCAACCAAGTCGACATACCTATTACTTGAAGGACAGCTAATCAGTAACCCGACCGTGAGAATTGACGATACGCCGGTTCTTCGGAGACGAGAAACGCGCTCCTTGGGAATCATCATCGATGAAAGGTGAAACTTTGCAAGGCACATTGAAACCGTAACACAGAAAGCACTACAACTACTAAATAACCTGATTTCCATCGGACATAAGAGATTCCACCTTCCGCCTCATCTAATTAAGCTCTATCATAATAGTATATTGACGTCAATAGTGGGTTACGGCTCGGGAGTCTGGGCTCACAGATTCACGAGGGTGGTGCCTGCCGTGACGGTAAGAAGAGTACAAAGGAACATGATACTAAGGTCCGTGGGAACATATAGAACATCTCTGGGAGGAGCTCTGTTAATTATAATGGGGCTCTGTCCCCTGGATATAGAGATAAGGGAACAGGGTGCATGGTACTGGGCCAAAAATGATAATATCACCAAAGTAAAGGAAATTACGGGGGTACCAGTCAGAGAAAAAGGGGAGATACGGAGAAGGGGTGAAGATCAGTGGCAGGAGATATGAGAGTAAGATGAAACTGGTAGAAGAAACTTTCAGCTCCTACCAGATGTCAAGGAAAGATTGAAAATGAAATACTTCGAGCCAACTCGGAGATTGTTCCACTTCCTCACTGGTCATGGCCCCTATCCGTCTTATCTATGTTGGTTTGGGAAAAGGGCAACGCCTGCGTGTGACTGTGGCGCAGTGGAGGGTACTCCTGACCTTGTGGTTTACGAGTGCCCCCTTATGTAGCCGAAACACTGAGACGACAACTACCAAGTACAAACACTTATGACCTTCTAAGACAAGAGGAGGACCTTTCAGAGACTGAACACGCTAGCCTACGAGGTATCACAAAAGTGTTAAAAACTTTTTTAAGAGACCTTCATTACTAGATAAATAGAAACCACCGACTACGACCACTGCCCCAATCCCGTACCGCCTGTTCGTAGATAGGTCAACTTTACAGTTGGACCAGGGGGACAGGGGTGATACTGAACTGAGACAACGCACCGATTATGACGTAGAATAGGAAGTAGATTTAGTCAATTAGAATAGGATAGTAAGTTAGGATTCTGCACCGATAAATAACTTCTTGCCTGCCCTGTGACAGGGGCATGCTCATAGGGCTTAGCTCGATGAGCAAGGCATCCAAGTAGGTTTATATTATTAACACTGGCACAACTGTAACGCTGCAGGTAGTTAATACTAACCTTTCGTAGCAACTAGAAATTATGCTAACACTAGTAAAATCAGAAGTAGTCTGCCTAGTAATAAATATATTACTGTTTGTAGTCAAGTAGAATGTAGAAGCTGCTACTATAAAACTAGAAACATAGGATCCACTAATCATTAATGTGGTGGGTCATTTTGTATAATTATTGTGTTATGAAATAAAGAATCTAAAAAAAACTTATGCATAATCATAAATTATAAGATACTGTGCAGACATTGATTAAATGACTTATGGGATGTCACCACGCATTCTGGACATGTGTTGCCTCAAGATCAACTTTCAGTACAATTAATTACCAGTGAATAAATAAAAAAACTGGTGGCAAGTATAGTCGTATAAACTGATCGTGGCAAAAAGTTATAGTTGTACCTAACAAAATTTTGGTCAACATCAGGAGACATCACGCTAATAGTGCATAACACCATCCCATATCGACGAAGAAGAGCGTCTATTAGTTTCTTCTACAACTGAATCAACATACGCTCTTCGTCAGCCACCATACGGTGCATGGCGTAGGGTACTGTTTACCATTATAAGTCATTCCATTTCTTGCTACATTCGCCAGCAGACCAATGGATAATACCTTCGCAGATATTAAATTTAAGATTGTTAACCACAACATGGATAACTTACTTATATTAGTCAAATTTTTTCCGAGCGTGTTGAACATGTTGAGGGAGTCTTGTGCCTGTTAAAGGGGGTGGAACTCACAGTGAAACCTTCAAAGGTAAATTTTGAGGCATATAGGTTTTCCTCAGGTTATTACCGTTAATCCGAGTCACTTTGTAAGTATCCACAATTTTAAGCCACGTAAGAGTCCCAAGGTTGTCACAAGATCCTCTGGAATGACTTTTTTTTTTTTTTTTTTTTTTTGAAAGGTCATACCAAGCTTCACCCATATGGTAATTCCATCGAATTAACTAAACAATAAAGGAAGGAAATTTGAATATGGTCCTTTCCAACAATCTATCTTTGGGGATCTTAATGTTTTGGCTCGAGGACCACATGGATCACGTAATATTGTCAGGGAACAGGTTCTAATGCTTTTGACCCTACCAATAACAGTTACCGCTTTACGCTAAAGGTTCGATGTAAGTACAGTTTGGTAGCACAATATTTACACGAAACCAATACGCCGATGGAAAGGAATGATACGTGGTTCACATAATCTTATGAAGATTTTGCAAAGTGTCCCTAGAGACACCAACTGTTTCGGTGTAAAGTCAAGCTCTGGCACGCTAGGCTGGAACGTTAGAGCAGAGAGAGCTGTGAGAAGATGTCAGCCATTTGAACCCTGACCGACCCCTCTCCAGGACGACGACGCGACAGCAGCGCCATCTACAAGATGAGAACATAAGCGCCGCTCCTCCTGGCCGCAGCCACAGTTGAAGACTAGCAACTCTACAATTTCTACAGCGGCATCAAGAATGGTCACTTGCGTAGCAGCGCCTTAGGAACTCTATATACTGAAGGGATTTCTTATTTTGTCTGTCACCCTTTGACTACGACACGTCTTTTTAACATGAAGTTAAGTATTGTAATCATTTGCTTTTGAAATAAACTTCAATAATACGACTTGTTTGAATTGAGAAAGCACGTTTCCTAGGCAGTCCACGAGTAGGCAGGATACGACACGGGATATGATCATGAGTCCTTTCAGACGAACAAAAGTGGAAGGAAGTGGCGGACTGTGCGTACAGAACATTTGGAAGACTGGGTTCTACATGGCACTGAGGGGAACACGAGCATCAGCTGCAGGCATGTTGCCCGCCATCATGGTGTAATAGAGAATACTGTATCATCCTATCACAGGCCACTTTCCATATCTGTCGCGACGTAGATGCGATGCAGTTCTATACCATGTTCTGGGATAATTTGTTTTCCTTACATGCAGACTGTCCATTTCTCGACACATGTTGATAGGATCGATTTTCTTCAATTTACAATCCGTCCCTGCAGTTTGTCGGTTTTATCCATGTTCACGCTCAAAAATACATTTTAAAAATTTGGCGGCAACAAAAGATGTCCGTAAACATGGGTTCTGAAATGTAAAATACGTATGTTAAGAGCTAAAACCAATTGTTCATCCGCGACACTATCGACCAAACCTGTTCTACTTTAAGCTTTTTCACTTACATATATTAAGAGGAGGTAGAATGAACGAAAACAAGAAAAAAGTCCAGAAAACATGGCCTAGAAAATTCATACCTGAAGAGCTAAGAGCACTAGTTCAGTAAAAGAGATGTGTTGCATAGATGAATGATATCATAGAGTGCATGATTATCAGATTTTTTTCTTATTTTGGGGTAGGGAACCTGTCATCAAACTTTTAAAACGTCATTACGTAACAGCATGTATACATAATTAGCTTCGACGACTATCTTTCCTAAGAATTTTAAATTCAATTTAACACGACCAAAAATGTTGTAACTGAATTTGGCAAGAAACAGTTTACATTGAATAAGCATGCTTGCCAGACAGTTTCATTTCAAAATTTGAATTTGATTGAAACATAATGGCCGCAATCATAAGAAGAACAGTTTTAGCACAGCGATCAGATGCAAACGCCCACTTTACGAAAAACGATGACATTAAATGTAACCTCAGGCCCAACGACTTCTTTAAGAAGTATTTGAATTTGAATCTGATTGTAACACAGCAGGCACTATTTCAAGAAGTATAACGTGTACTCAGTAGTTATACACAGTGGCCACTTTACCAAAAAAACATTTAGAAAGAGTGAATGTAGCTAAGCACCAATACCAGCCACCTAAGGATTTGAGATATAGTACGTTTCTCCCATAGCGTGAACTTTCACCGGATGAATGTATTTTTATGCGTTTACAAACACGCACGTTTCCTTAGCACGTGCTTGAAAGGACACTGCTCTCTTGGGGTCTCTTCTGCGTAGCTAACAGTTACCTCTGGAGCCCTGTCGACGTACCATGCAGCAGGACCCTGCCATAGCTGGTGAAGTCCCAGAGGGTCAGCAGAGGTGAAGCTGTGGCTCTCCGCCAGCGACGGTCACAGCTCACCGCCCACGCTAGTGACGACCAGCTCACTTTGTTCCTAGAAGCATTCTGCCTCCGCGACAGCCTCCGCAAATGCCTCGCTGCTCCATCGCCCCGGTTCTCTAGTACGCTCACTTTCGATGAGGCGGCGCTTGGCGTGGCCGCCTTGAATTGCAAAATGGCGCGGCTCGCAGCTGCAGAACGGTGCCGTGTTCAACTCGGTGCAGTCTCCCCACCCTCAAAACATTTTCATGCGGTGGCGTCTTGCTGGGTGGTTAACTCAAAAGGACAATATTAGTACTCCTTTGTCCAATACAGAATAAAACTGAAAATAGCGTATGTAGAATCTTACAGATCCGAAGATCCCTTTTGCAAGAACATGAAATTTAATGTGTGTAAGGGCACAAACACGCTCACCCATAACCAGACCCTTACAGGATTATGTCAATAAATTCTATCTATGAAAGTCTTTTATCGTTAATATAAGCTTTCGGTTGGTTGGTTAGTTTGTGGGGGTTGAGTGGACTAGCCTACAAAGGCGACTGGTCTCTTTTTCCACGACGATGAGAACACACAAGGATTAAAAGCAAGCAACAAAGATAACAAGGGATGACACAGAAGAAGTTGTACATTGGTTGGCCGACGATGGAAACGAAAAAGGAAAAGCCAACCACCAAGAGACAAAATAAAACCCCAATCTAAAGCCATAGGCCAAAGGCAAGACGCAACGCACAAAAGGGACAAACCCTCTGATTTATCGAGAAAAAGCCTCCTGCTCGAATAAAACACAAGACTAAGTCTGCCTTTGCAGTGTCATCTTTTAAAACATCGGGGAGCGTATCAGGCAGCGCAAACGTCTGACTGAGAGCAGTTAAAAGCGGACAGTCCAACAAGATGTGGACCACTGTCAACGCTGATCCACAGCGACATAGAGAAAGGTCCTCGCTCCGCAATAAATGCCTGTGCGTCAGTTAGGTATGGCCAATGTGTAGCCGGCAGAGCACAACTGAATCCTTGCGAGAGACTCACATGGAGGAGCGCCACACACCGATAGCGTCCTTGACGACCCGAAGTTTGTTGGGTGAAGGCAAGCTGTGCCACTCATCACCTCAGCCACTAAGGACTTCCTGCCGCCAAACTGACTGGAGAACACACTCCGAAAGGCCAATTTATAGGGCCGGTGCTCCGACAGCCTGTTTGGCCAGCGCATCAACCCGTTCATTACCCGAGAAGCCAACATGACCCGCGGTCCATACAACAACCACGGAGCAGCCAAAACGGGCAAGAGCATGGAGGAGACTGAGGAAAACACTGGTCGAGTGCTCATAAACCGCTCAGGGCGTCACTACAGATGACAAAGGGCTCACCCGAGCACGAGCAGCTATACTTTGGAGCGCGAGACATGGCCACCAGCAATGAGCGTTGTTCACTGTGATCCCCAAGATTTAAAAGCGTAACCAACTCGACCAGCAACCATCGAACTGTCGGTATAGACTACGCCATATCCGGGAAACACGGCAAGGATGGAAAGAAAGCGTCAGCGGACGTCCTCAGGAGGGACTGAGTCTTTCAAGCCCTGTGCCAAATCCTGCTGAAGGCATAAGCGGGGCACACACCACGGGAGAATACGTAGATTGGCCAGGAAAAGAAGTGGGAGAGGGAAAAACTCAAACCCAGAGAGAAGAGACCGGATGCGAACCGCGATCATACACCCTGACTGGGGCCGCTGTTCTGGAAGATGGATAACCGAGCTGGGGAACAGGAGATGGTAATTTGGATGCTTGGGCAAGCTACAGACGTGCAGCATAAGTTTCCAGCAGTCGTTGGCACTGGACCCGCAATGGAGGGACACTAGCCTCCACAAGAAGGTTGTTTACAGGGCTCGTCCGGAAAGCTCCAGTTGCGAGTCAGACTCTGCAGTAAAGTATGGAGTCAAGCACCGGAAATGCGGAAGGCGATGCCGATCCATAAGCCAGGCTATAATAATCGAGATGGTACTTCATGGCCAAGCACTGAAATTTTCGGAAGGGTTACACTTCTGTCACGTTGAACGATTCTCTTCAGTCGTCTTACAGCACCTTTTTTCCGGCCGCTTCGACGTCGGAGATGTGATGTTTTGACGGATTTCTGATATTCACGGTACACTCGTGAAATGGTTGTACGAGAAAATCCCCACTTCATCGCTACCTCGGTGCTATGTCCCATCGCTCGAGTGCTAACTATAATGCCACGTTCTGATTCATTTCAGTCTTGATAACCAACCACTGTAGCAGCAGTAACCGATCTAACAGCCCCGCCAGATACTTGTCATCTTATATTGGCGTTGCCGACAACAGGGCCGTAATCTGCCTGTTTACATATCTGTATAATTGAATACGCATGCGTACACCCGTTTCTTTGGCGCTTTAGTGCAGTATCCACTCGGTCGCCTCCCAGAGAAGACCATTGTACCCACCATTGCTTCAGTGAGTGTAATTTAGTCCGACACAGGAGGTTGACCATTGTCTTTCCCAGACATTCGACTATGGCTGCCAGCAACATTATCCCTTCTGCGTGTATGATGCACTCTAAACTGGAAGGCGGAGATCCGTGTTGCCCATCTCGCAATCTTTCCAGTCCCCGTTTTTCTTCCCAAACTAAGGGCCTGATTATCAGTTAGCAGGAGAAATGGACGGCACAACAGAGACGTACGAAATTTCTCAAGGTTAAACAGGACTGCATAGGTTTCAAGCTCATGAACTAATTATTTACTTACCAGCTGTGTCAATCCTTGAGCGGAATATCCCTCTGGTCTTTTCTCAAATGTGTGTTCATGTAAAAGAACAGAAGCCACACCTGACGGAGAGGCACCAATTCGAATTCTAAATTATTTGGAAAAACCTGGGGTCGCCAACATGAGCGCTGTTGCCAACGCCTTCTTAAAATCCCCAAAGATAGCTTGTTGGGAAGGACTCCATTCAAATTTCGCTCTATTCTTTCTTAGTTAATTCGATGGAGTGACTGGCGTGAGACTGAATTGTGCTTAGTGGTGATGAGAGCACATGATTCTGTAATGAGAGCAATCAGCAGAGCAGGGGTGATACTACACGACCGCAGATGAGAAGATCGACTGATGTAATTGATTATCACAAAATGTCAGGTTGTAAAGGCCTGGGAACGAGCATTTCGAGAAACGTCAAAGCTGCCCGACGGATCGAGTGTCATTGTCTTGAATATCTGTGGAAACTGATGAATAACAGTAGGACCACGAGGAGGTAACTAAGTGTTGAACGTCTACTTCTCAGTCCTGATGGTTGGGGTTGGAGGCTTGTCCGCTCTGTAAAGTAGGGTACGTGACGATATGCGGTAGATGCTAATTTAGGCACAGCTCTTCAGACGCGCACTTTGTTGAAAATGGGGCTCCGGTGCAGAAGACCCTCTTTGTTTCCGTTTTAACCCAGCGATGTTGTCAGTTACGATGCAGTGGGTAGGAGATCAACGAGGATGGACGATGTTTCAATGGAGACGTGCCACCTGGCTGGATGAATTACAGTTTTTGGTTGCAGTCGATCATTAATCGTGTTCGGATGAGTCGTTATCAAGGCGAACTCCCACTCGAAGTACGCACTGTATCATGGGAGGAAGCTACCAGGGAAATATTATGCTACCTGGGACATACTTCATGGCTTCTATGGAACTTGTGATGGCTACGGAAAGAACAATGGTAGGTATGGTCTACGTGAATGTTATTGCAGACCACCAGCAGCGCTTCACGCTTGACGTACCTTCTGACGGCGATTTCCAGCAGCGTAACAACTGCAGAGCAACCTCTCAAGTGTCTGCCGTTATTGATGTTGCTTGCGAGCTTTCGTTAAATCTCTGAATCAGTGGGAGATTTAGGTCAGAGAGCCGTGCTTACAGTGACAACGAGCTATGCTATTCTTGACAGAAGGACCCTACTGATGGTGCGGGGAGACTGGGAGTTGAAAGGGAATATATTCAGTGTCATTTACACACGCGATGTAAAGAAGCATGATTCTACTCAACTATTGATGGTTTATTAATACATACTGTGCCTTGAAGAGCTCCAGAGAGGGCTGTCCAGTTCAAAGCGGGATGCCACATGGCTGCACCACGTGTGCATCCCTATACATACTGTATGAGGGAAGATGTACGTATACTAAATACTTTAACGGATTATTAATTTGTTACGCGAAAGGAAATAGTTATCGTGCTGCTGAATTGTGCATGCAGACAACAGATAAAATGGCGCAAGCACACCAAAAATCTTAGCCACTCGAAGGCTTACTAAACCCAAGGAATTTGACATACATTATGTGATCAGAAGTATCTGGCTACCCCCAAAAACATACTTTTCTCACAATAGGTGCATTGTGCTGCTATCTACTGCCAGGTACTCCATATCAGCGACCTCAAGAGTCAGACATCTTAAGAGGGCAGAATAAGGAGCCCGCGGAAATCACAGACTTCGAACGAATTCAGGTTCTTGGGTGTCGCTTATGTTATGCGTCTGTATAAGAGATTTCCAGTCTCCTAAACATCCCTAGGTCCACTGTTTCCGATGTGATAGTGAAGTGGAAACGTGAAGGGACACTTACAGCAGAATTGCGTAAAGGATGACCTCGTCTGTTGACTGACAGAGACCACCGACAGTTGAAGAGGGCCTGTGAGAGGCAGACACCTATCAAGACGATCACACAGGAATTCAGAACCGCATCAGGATCCACTGCAAGTACTATGACAGTTATGCGGGAGGTGAGAAAACTTGGGCCTCATGATCGAGCGGCTGCTCATAAGCAACGCATAACCTCGTCTGTTGACTGACAGAGACCACCGACAGTTGAAGAGGGCCTGTGAGAGGCAGACACCTATCAAGACGATCACACAGGAATTCAGAACCGCATCAGGATCCACTGCAAGTACTATGACAGTTATGCGGGAGGTGAGAAAACTTGGGCCTCATGATCGAGCGGCTGCTCATAAGCCACGCATAACGCCGGTAAATGACAAACGACGCCTCGCTTGGTGTAAAGAGCGTAAACATTGGACGATTGAACAGCGCGAAAACGTTGTGTGGATTGGCGAATCACGGTACAAAATATGGCGATCCCATCGCAGGGTGTAGGTATGGCGAATGCCCCGTGAACTTCATCTGTCAGCGGGTGTGGCGCCAACAGTAAAATTCGGAGAAGGTGGCGTTATGGTGTGGTCGTTTTATCATGGAGGGGGCTTCCACCTCTTGTTCTTTTGCGTGGCACTATCACAGCACAGGCCTAATTGATGTTTTAAGTGCCTTGTTGCTTCCCACTGCTAAAGAGCAATTGCGCTTTTGAAATTGCATCTTCCAACACCATCGAGCACCTGTTCACAATGAACGGCCTGTGGCAGAGTGGTTAGAACTGGCCTGCACAGAGTCCTGACCTGAATCCTATAGAAAACCTTTGGGATATTTTGGAACGCCGACTTCTTGCCAGGCCTCACAGACCAACATCGAAACCTCTTCTCAGTGCAGCGCTCCGTGAATAATAGGCTGCTATTCCCCAAGAAAGCTACCAGCACCTGATTGAACGTATGCCTGCAAAAGTGGAAGCTGTGATCAAGGTTGAGTGTGGGTCAACGGCATATTGAATTCCAGAATTACCCATGGAGAGTGCGACGTACGTCCTTTTCATCCAGGTATTGGGATATTTTTCATCACATTGTGTACACAGATCCACGTGGTGTAATTGGAATCATGGCTTAAAGACCTGCATAGTTATCTAGGTTAAAGTGAATGTCCATTAAAATTACAATCAAATAGCGGTCCAATGTCAGTCACGAATCAAGTAATGAACGGACAATAATTACACAGAATTTACAAGGTCAAACTGGTCGTGGTATATTAGTGAATTTAGTGATTAAGAAAATCGGTTTACACTTCGGATAAAACGATTAAACCAGATTATAAGACCACATGGTGGCTAGAAACTAACGACCACTTGTCACATCAAGAAATTTCATCACATTCTTTATAAAATACGTGGATAAATTGGTTGCCACGTACAGCGATGCAATAGAGTGAAATATTTATTAGAAACACCAACCATAGGGACATCTGAACTAGTAAAAAGCGCAGCATCCTAACTGCAACTGCGTGAACAAAGCCAAGTTCAAACATCGCGCTCCATGCGGCATTTACACGAAAGTTGATTAAATAACTTAACGTGACATATTTGTTACTGAAAACTGTAAAAGTGATTGTAATAACTAAGATAAAGAACCTGAATCTGGTTCTCAAACGCTTTGCTCAACTGCACGTAGCGTAGCATGCCATAAGCATGCGTTACACACTGTGTCCGGAAGGACAGTGCCTCCCGCTTTTTGTTCTTGTGCACCCAATCTCAACAGTGGACGAGGAGGGGAAACAGATCTTGTCACTACTTGCGCTTTACCCGATCGTAGGTGACCGTTCTCTGTTTCAAAGCATCCTCTCCGCACCCCCTTTAAAATGAAAGCAGTTATGTTGCCACCATACATCGCTACACTACATATGGAGCATACTAGCAAGGTTAGTTACACAATTCACTGTCATACGGAGGAAACTGGAGGATAAATCCGGATTAAAATGGGTAAGGATATAAAGCAGCATATTTTCCTACACCATAGGTTGGACGATCACGTCACAGCGATACGAATTTTGAACCCATTTAGTTGCTGAGAACGAATAGTGGTACCAATTGCACACCAAACACCCTGAAAGTGGGACAAAATGTCCCCAAATCCCCAAACGGTGCGAAAGAATGACCTAATGTACCCTTTCACCGTCAGTGAACTCATTTTGACAACTTGAAGAGCAAGATGAAACACGTTTGGGATGGTACTGGGCGCTGGCTGCATGTCCAAAACGCACCAGCAAGTTATTTTTGCCAACTGCGTGACCTGTGCGTAAATATCTGCTGCCACATACTCTGGACAACTGATATGAAGCCATCATATGGCTGTTCTTCAAGCAATATTTTGTCCCGTTTGTCAATCGTGCCATTATTGCCACACGTTTCAGGACAACATTGTCCCATTTGCAAGTGCTTTAAGTTTTTATGCCAACACGCCAGTCACAACTTAAATACAAGCTGCACAAATGCACTGTCAACTCAAACCATAAAACCTAAAATATCAAAAGCCGGTACAGTTTTAAATTCCGGAGACAAACGAAGGTCTCTTGGAATCCATGCAACGCAGCATTATCCGTGTATTTCGGTTCGAAGGTGAACCAATAACCTCTCAAACAAGGGCTCATAATCTTTTGGCTAATCCATGCGTGAGTGGAACGCTGTGAACATGGCTGTGGTCGTCCTGGAAGACAGGAGCGTCCGCAGCTTACATCGCAAAGATGTTGACGAAACGGCCACAATATTGAAATGAACATTCTGGTTCATGGTCACGATAATTTGAAAGAGTAAGACCCAATTGTGGTACGTAAACCACCAACGACAAATGAGAGAGCTGTATCCATTCTTAACTGCACCCGCCTCGTGCTAAACCGGAAACGTCAAACTGAGCACTCACCAAGTGAAATGGAGACACACAGAACGAGTCCCCTTTCAAACTCTGTGGTGTGCTGTTAAGGCTGTCTTATACGATTACGTCGCATCCCCGTGTTCTTCACAGGGACCACTCAACATCTGCTGCTGTCGACGCCCCTTTATATGCTACGCCACGTCTGGTAACAACACTGAACAAGAACAACACTCGTGCACTACGATAGTAGCTCTGCCGCGCACTGAAAACTGGAACTGTAATCGTTTACATATCAGTCGATTGTGTACCAAGTTACATTGACAACCGATCCTGCCTCCTGGACGCTTCACATTTTGGTCAAGCATTATGTCTGTCGTAATTCTACTCGTTACTGCAGTGAGCCTCGAAGTCTTGCGTCCCATCCACTTCATAAGGGCTCCATAAGTTACAACACAACTATTATGGGATAGGGAATGAGGGAGAAGATTTTGGTGCCAAACGACACTCCATTTCACACCGTATGTCGACCTACGTAATGCAGATGTGTATGGATAAGTCCTGCATTAACAATTTGGCCATTTAGGGACAGAAGTAATAAAGCATGGCGACACTGTTCGTCCGGTCCAAAAATTCGTTATTAAATAAAGAATAAGTCAAGATGAAAACGCGTTTGAAGAAAGTTGCAACCCCAGTATCAAAAAAATTGGCCAGTAACAGCTAAAGAAAGCACGAACTGCAATAACGCCCTAGAATTGGAGGCACTAGCGTCTCGTACGTCATTTCCTTTACAGACATAATGCTTTTTTTCGAGAACCCTAACAACAAATGTAAGTCTGCTCTTCAGCTTCCGTTATACTGATTTCAAACGATCATATCATTTTACATCACTTCTTAGTGTCACCTATCATTATGTGGAATCACGATTATGCCTCTGTAAATCGGCGTATAATTCCCTCAGAGTATGTCAATCAGAGACTTTTATCCTGCCACAGTGCTATGAAGTCATACGAAATTAAGATGAATGATATGCAGACTCGCTTGATAGGAGGTCACCGGCCTGGGTGGTCGAGCGGTTCTAGGCGCTACAGTCTACGGTACGGTCTCAGGTTCGAATCCTGCCTCGGGCATGGATGTGTCTGATGTCCTTAGGTTAGTTAGGTTTAAGTAGTTCTAAGTTCTACGGGACTGATGACCTTAGAAGTTAAGTCCCATAGTTCTCAGAGCCATTTGAAGCAATTTGTTAGGATGTCAGTTACAGTTACAGTACAGAGTATTATGATTCATTTATTTCACTTCAAGTTCCTGCTAGTAACCAGCTGTTAATTCATGTCGGGAAGCCCTGTTTGGTTGTGTGGCCTTGGACACCTATATTCCACGGGCACAAGTCGGAAGCGCAAGGCCAGCCAGGTCATCCCAGCGCCTTCGGACACAATGCGTGCCCTGAAGATTAGAGGAACGACTTTGGTCAGACGTAGAACTCACTTCCTCAGTTAACTGTAAGGAAATGTCCAAACCGGAAGACTGTCAGAAGTATAAGCCTCACGTCTCTTCAGAGACCAGGGTGGTCCCCAAACAGGATATTTCCACCTTTAATCAAGTGAAAAAGAAATCAGAATCTAGGGACTTCATCCACTTGAAACACAAGCTTCCAGATCGTTGACAGCTACAAATTGTCGAGTGGAGAGCAATAGAGATAATCATAGTGAGACAGAAAGTAGTTACAACCGTGGTGGCAGTGAGGAAAGTAAATGTTAGAAGTGCAGACAAACCGCATCACTGCCCGGAGGCAGCGAACTGGGTGTCTAGAGGTCATTTCTGCCCCCGGAGAAACTAGAGGTTAACTACAACAAACTGAAACACTCGAAGGAGTTTATAAAAAGAAACAATACTTCTGACTTGCTGAGGTCCACCCAAACTGCGAGGCAGCTCGCCTCCGTAAATCGAACGAAAATGTAAATCTCATAACAGCAGGAAATGGGTCTTGTTCTTTCCATCGAGTATGACTGTCGTTGCCGACTAGTCTGAGAAGAACCGCTCCGTACCCCGCTACAGCTGTTATCCGGCATAGCCCTCGTTAGATGGTAAGCTGACACCACCAAACTCACACCTGGGGTACTCAACAGCTAATATGTTGAGACCAGACAAGTAGAAATTTGGTCATAGGGAATCTTACTGGACAAGTAACGCCCAATAAGATTAGCTTATTCCAGTTTGCAATGTAGATTCAGGCTTGCATTTGCTAATGACTTGATTTGAACTACAGTTGGTTCGATGCGTTTTTATCAGATTCATCTCTGAGTTGCTCACTACTTTCAATTAATGGTTTCCCACTGTTTTCAGAGTCAGTCACCGGTGTCAAATTAACTTTATAGTAGACAGATAGGGGTTTTCGAGCTTGTTATTTACCTGGAAATGAGACTGCCCTTCGACGATCTTTAACCTTTTAATGTCATATTGCATATCAGGGGCCATTAATTTTTTCGTTAATTGCATTCAAGAATATAAATGCATTAAGTGTTACTTCAGAGTACACAAATATGCTTGCAGTAAGGGTCGGGTTATATGTGTATATATTTGTTCTACCAAGGACCATACGAGATAAGTGGTGCATTCTTTCTCCTTTATTTCTTCCCACTAATTTTTCATTCTTTATCTATTTTTTTTTCTTTTTTCTTCTGTCAAATGTGCATCTGCCGTTTTCTTTGTTTCCTCCATTGTTTCCATGTCCCTCAGGTCCGCTTTAAAGTCTTCTACCCCAGTCGTTCATATTTTGGGGTTTCCGTCGAAGAAGTTAAAAATTCTTTTTGTTATCGTGAATTCATCTAGCCTTTTGAGGTGTCCATAGAATGCAACTCTTCTCTTCCTCATCGTGTCTGATATTCACTCAACGTTTTCACAAACATCGTTATTACTTTTTAATTTCCATTTCCTATTCTCATATTTTGGTCCCAAGATTTCCCTGACTATTTCTCTTTCCCTCCTTTGTATTTTACCTGGTTCTTCGGCTGTATTTAACGAAAGGCATTCTGGTGCACACAGGCATCTGGTTTAATGACCGCAATGCAGTGCCGAAGCAATATTACTGGACGTGGTCCAAAATTTCGCCACTGCCGCTCTAATCTGACACCGTAGTGTTCTTTCTCTTCGTTGCATGCATTATCCCGCATTCATCCCCATACAAAGAGAGCTTGTATGGTGTATGTTAAATTGGATGTTACCTCGCTAGTAGCATTGCACATAAAAATTCCATTTGAAATTGCCCTGATTAAAGATGCCCTCTATACAAAGCGAATAGAGTCCAAAGGAAATAACATTGTTACGCGATCAGACTATCCTTAGCAATAATTCATCACAGAAACGCATACGTAACGCAACGGAAATTCTCTTAACATCTGAAACGATCTACTATTGACTATACTCTCGTAATGTAACGTTAGCGCACAACATAAAAAACGAAACGACGAAAGAGCTACTGGCCAAAAACTCTGGAGGCAAACTCATCCTCCGCAGTCTGAAACGGAAATTCTCTTAGCATCTGAAACGATCTACTATTGACTATACTCTCGTACTGTAACGTTAGCACACAAACGAAACGACGAAACAGCTACTGGCCAAAAACTCTGGAGGCAAACTCATCTTCCGCAGTCTGAAAGCAGTTCAGTAATGCTAAAAAATGCTTTGTGTTCGATTTAATACATCGGAGCAAAAGCACTTCCATTTGAGCGAGAATATTTCTGTAATTACCTCCGCATAAGGCATTAGTTGTAGCTTCGTGACTATTCAGGCTACTATTCTGAAAGAATAATGTCCGTTTAACTGAACTGACAAATGGGGCAAAACAGCAATAAAGTCATGGGACTCTCTTTTAATTCAGAATTATTGCTCGATATCAAATTAAATCGAATTAAAGCACAAGAATAGTTCTGCAATTATCTCTGTGTAAGGTATTGGTTCCAATAGTAATGCTCCATTTAACTCAGTTGACGAGAGGAATGAAACAGTAACGAGGATTATTATTTTAACCCTGCAAGCACAAGGATTCTACACAGAACTATCAGTTAAATGTTACGCAAATCACTCTGTGCTCTCGGCATAATTATTCAGAGACGTGCTACAAAGCGTATTTTTGACAGAACATATGACATACAAAGCCTGGCCAAAGACATTTTGGCTTACTAAACCCAATCACGAAACATACACAAGACGTAAACAATATGGGACCTGCCTCACACAGATCGCAACAGTCAGTGTCATTTTTCTGTTCATTAGTGGAATGACATGCTCAAGGTATTTTTCCATAGAGACTGATATATGCCTTTGTCATACACCTCTTTAAGAAAGGTGGTAGGAGAGACATCAATAAAAACCAACTTGTTTCACTGTTGACATCATTTTCCAAAATTTTTGAAAAGGTGACGTGTTCTGAAATAGTATTTCATCAAATCACAGTTTGGATTTCAGAATAGTTGCTCTACTGGGAATGCCGTTTACGTGTTCACTCACCAAATTTTACACACGTTAAATAATAAAACGGTTCGTGTAGTCTGCGACCTTTCTAAGGTATTTGACTGTGTAAATCACTACATTCTCCTACATAAATTGAAGTTTCATGGGATTGGTGGTATAGGCAACCAATAGATAGTGGCATATCTAACCAAAAGAATGTGGAAAGCTGTAGGTTAGTAATTCAGTCAACGTAGTCCGGCGATATTATTCTGACTGGTAATAAATCACGCATGGGGTTCCATACCACTCTATGTTGGGTACCCTATAGTTCATCATATTTATATACGTTTAATACACTACTAGCAGAATTAGCTCGTTTTGCAGATGACGCAGATATGTAAACCATCCAGTCACACATATAGCAGCAGAGTAAATGGGAAACAATGTTCTTCAAAATTATCATCGACTTGCTTTCTGCGAATGGTCTGATCCTCAAGTTATAAAAGACGTAACATAGTCGGTTCTGCACATCTAGGGGCACTATCTCCGTGATAAGTGTAACACATAGTGGGGAAATAATAAATAGGGACGAAACGTCCCCATTCTTTGGTGGCCGAATATATGACGATTTAAATTGAAAACCTCATTTTGGAATTTCCCGTGCAGTTTAATTCCGCCACATTTTCATTTAGAATCATTGCAAATCTTTGGGAGAGACAAATCAGTAAAATGACATTTTGCATATTTTAATTCAGTAATATCATGGAATTATGTTTTAATTGCTCAAAAACGTGCTGTAAGAATATGTTGTGCTCACCCTCCGTCTGTTTAAGGAGATGGACATTCTTACTCGCTTCACGGAATGTTTATTCCTGCCTAAGATTTTTTGTAAATAATCCACTGCAGCTCTAAAGTAACAATGACAAACGTAATTATTCTCAGAAGAAAATATGACAATCATTATCCCAAATGAAGACTGTCTTCGGCGTTGAAAATGGTACAAAATTCCGCAACTAAAATTTTTCATAACTCACCCAATGATACATATATGTGACAGACAGCAAAATAAAACTTGAAAGGAGACTGAAAAAGTTTCTCCTTGACAACTCTTCTTACACCGTAGAGAAAATTCTGTTATTATAATGTGAAACGTGGTGGGTAGGAATTACTGTCTTACATATGTGCATTTAACCCATAATAATAACAATAATAATTTAGTGTTTAACATGGAGACATATTAAAAAATTACTCTCCTATGTATATGTAAAATGACGCGATGCATATCATTTCGATGTATCGTGAAAACGATTCATGGAACATGAAACTAACCAACTTCAGTAATATTTCCTAATGAGATAAACAGATTCAGTATACAGGAGGAGGATTGAAAAACGGAAACACATCGATAAATGCACACTTGAACACAAAGAAGATGCCAGACAAGCCTGCAGAATGCGCTGTTATTTCCGACGAGGAATGGCACCTGTGCAATGTCCACGATTTGTTGCAAGAGTCAGTCGTTTTCAAACTGTAGTTTTGAGATCGTTACATCAAAACTAAGTGAATTCGAATGTTAGTGTTCGTATGGTAGGTGCTTCCATAACTAAGCTAGACGAACGGTTTGATGTTTCAAGAGGCACCGTATCGGGGACTTATGCTGCATACAGGGAAAGCGAAGAAGGATCTTCTGCTGTGTTACAACGCGGACGGAAGTGTGTGTTGAGAGATCGTGATGGGCAGTCATTGAAGACGGCTGTGACGAAAAATAAAAGGACGATAGCTCTAAAAGTCACTGCAAAACAGAGTCGTGAACTCCGTCGGCTTCAAAACGATACGAAGTGAAGTCGAAAAGCAGGGAGTTGCATTGCGAACTCGAATTCCTACATCACTCATCAATGACACAAGTGGCCAAAGAAGACAAACGTGGTGCTGGGGCCGCAAAATGTGTACTACGGAAAGATGAGAGGAAGTTATTTGATCTAATGGGCCTTCTTTCACGTCAATTCCTATACCTGGACCGAGCAAGGTGGCGCAGTGGCAAGCAAACTGGACTCGCATTCGGAAGGACGACGGTTCAATCCCGCGCCCGACCATCCTGATTTAGGTTTTCCGTGATTTCCCTAAAATCTCTTCAGGCAAATGCCGCGATGATTCCTTTGAAAAGGGCACGGCCGACTTCCTTCCCTAATCCGATGAGACCGATGACCTCGCAGTTTGGTCTCCTGACCCAACACAACCCAACACAACCTATACCTGGTCACAAGAATGAGACACGGCGTAGTACGGTGATAATGTGAGCCACCATATCGTGTTATTCTTTGGTCTACATTGTTACTCTGGCAGACTGCATTGATGGCAACCACTATGCGGTAATTTTGGCTGGTCATGTAGATCTCATGGTACAATGGTTGTTGTCACCTCAAAAAAAAAAAAAAAAGGTTCAAGTGGCTCTGAGCACTATGGGACTTAACTTCTAAGGTCATCAGTCCCCTAGAACTTAGAACTACTTAAACGTAACTAACTTATCACACACATCCATGCCATAGGCAGGATTCGAACCTGCGACCGTAGCGGTCGCGCGGTTCCAGACTGTAGCGCCTAGAACCGCTCGGCCACCACGCCCAGCCATCGTAACCTCAACTTGCAACTGTTTCGCAGGAAACACAGCGTTAAATTCTCTTTAAAACCATACAGGACATGTATGTATCCATTCCGAGACGACTGGAAGCTACCTACACCGTATTGTAGAAGGAAATGTGTTGTGTTTGTGGTATTCTATATTTCTGGCCAACACCTGCAGCTCACCAGGTCGCAAAATATATAAAGATATTTACCTTGTATTCTGCAGTCGACGTATAGAAACTATTTTCGAATGTTAGTACCACGGCATCGGTGCAAACTGTATGCTGCTTTTGGGTAAGTCTCTCCATCTTTCACAATGTAATACAATGCTGCGTCAATCAAAAGCACCCAGTATCATACACGGTCGCACCAATTTTGTTTAAAGACAATAGCAAAACGTCTCGCTTTCCTTCGAAACAAAGAAGCTGTATGTGGGGACCACGTTCTCAATAAACATGGGGCGAATCCATTCACACCTCATAGATCCCATGTAGAAACATTGTATAGCCGAAGCAACCATCAGTATGTGGACATCACACAATGCGTCATATACACAACATCAAAGATCGTTCGCTAGGGGAAGCTATTATAAACAAAACAGAACGAAATCTTTGTGGACGACTATAATGGACACCTTTCAAGCTGTCATTCAGTACACTAAGTGGAAAGATTCTGTCTGTCTTTACGCACTTCCTAGCGAGCGTACAATGACGATACATTTCTGCAGACAATACCATCGTCATCAAACAAGCTGATACTGGAATGTTACAGTGCCAGTGACGTTGTCTGATAACTAGATTCCGTGTACTGGGTACAATAAATGTAGTATTACACTTCTCTAGGCTTGCTCGATGTAGTTGTTGCTATAGGTACTTTGTTCAGGGTAACATACTATATCCTATTGGTGGAAAATTCGTTCAATCATCTGCGCATCAGCAAACATGTGGCGTCACATTCGAACATCTGCATGATATCTAGAAAGACGAAATGTCTATTTTCACCTGCACCTAGCTTTAGAGGATAGCATGGTTGATAGAACATACTTGATTGGTTCCCTCATGTTTGTGGTTAGGGTATACTTCAGAAAGCTGCAACGACCCGGTACGACGGTCATCCTGTGCCCTGTGCCCTTGGCATACCCCCCCCCCCCCCCCCCCCGTCCCTCCCCCACCCGGCCCGTTCCACAGGAGAACTACCTTTTTGCAATTTTTTATATCACAGATATTTGAAATCTTATAATTTCTCAGTAGGTTTAACAATGTAATAAAATGATCCTTGGATAAGCTATGTAAATGAGAGATATTGCACAGAAACAATAGAATATATCATTGTAGAAAATAAATAACAAATTGAATAATTTTCCAAAACAAGCTGAATGTGAAACACACATTATATCTTATTGTTTATGGCTAATACTGTACGTCAATTTTAGTTTGATATATGACTAACAATAGAGCTTATTTTTTTATATTTTTAACAGTGCTTAAATTATTAACTCAAAATAAAAGAAAAGGAGCCACAATTAAATACTGAGAAGGTATTACTCTTTAACGTTTTTTTTACAATTTTAGTTTGGATTTCCTTCTTTCGAGCGGAACAAATTCATTGGTTATACCACAGCAAAAATTTAGCATCTGTGTCGTATTCAGTCGACAAGATAGCTCGATCACAGACTGTACTCGACCTTAAGTGCTTTTTATACCACCTTCAACTTCCAGAAACTGTAATGACAAGATTATGCAGTTACTGGAATTATCACAAATATCCCCTAAGCTATTAGGGTGATTGAGTAAGAGTCTTACAGTCTATACTTTGAAGACAGAGATCTTTGAAGTATCGAAATGGGAAGCTGTGTCAGTGCTCCTTTTCAGCAGCTTCTGCTGGATTTTTAAAGCCGCTATTTCGATAGATAGCTCAGCTGTATCGTTATTTCTACTATATGTCACATGAAAATCCGCTGACTATTTCTGAGAATAAGATACAGTGCTTTAGTTTAAGGCGTTCCTGACAGAAAATTAAAGTGATATGAAATGGTGCAATTAGGGTGAGGTACGTTTCACATTTTATTTACTATAGTATCAAAAACATTCACGCACTCAAACAGTTTCACTTCAGTCTTCAGTTTGCAGCAATCGGCTAAAATGGAAAGCCTTCATCAAATAAAATATGTGCTTCAGAAACCGCACGCCAGGATTTGATCTGCTGCAATACCGAAGCGAGTGTGTCATCAAAAGCTCTTTTGTGGAATATGAACGAGCTATGTGGCGACACAGAGCGCGATGGCGCAGTGGTTGGCACACTAGACTCGCATTTGGGAGGACTGCTATTAAAATCCGCCTCCGAACATGCTGATTTAGATTTGTCCTGATTTCACCGATTAGCTGAAAGCAAATGCCGGGATGGTTCATTCGAAAGGACGCTGCCCTTCCCAATCTTTCCCTAATCCGAGCTTTTGCACCGTCTCTGATGACCCCGTATTCGACAGGACGCTACGTACTAATCCCTTTTTCCTCACACATGGCGGCAGCTCACTGTTGAAAAACGTCCCATGTGACATCTGTCCCGTAGTGGTCATTGGTTAATGATGCTCTACAGTCAAGACCCGACGGCTTCCTCTCACTGGTGGAAGTCACGTGCAGGTAGACGTTGCATAGGAAAGCTCGTACCAGTTAGTTCTTAACGTACTTTTTTCAGTATATTTTTTGCCTGAAACCCCCTGCGTGTGCATCCTTGTTGGAGGTCAGTCCCGCCATGAACCATGGTACAGTTACCAACAGTAGTGACATGTCCCTATGCGTAGCGATAATCAGCTCCTTTTTTCCAAGCCGTACGTAAGTAAGGACGGATTTCCGATCCCTCTGTAAAACGTAAGGATTTGAAACTCCCTGGAAGATTAAAACTGTATACTGGACCGAAACTCGAACTCGGGATCTCTTGTACACCCCCATCTATGTATACATCTTCATCTACGTGATTACTCTGCTATTCACAATTAAGTGCCTGGCAGAGGGTTCAATGAACCACTTTCCAGATGTCTCTCTGCCTTTCCACTCTCCAAAGGCGCGTGGGAAAAAAGAGCTCTTATATTTTTCTGTGCGAGGCCTGATTTGTCTTATTTTACCGAGATGATCATTTCTCCTTATGTACGTGGGCGCCAAAAAAATGTTTTCAGAACCGGAGGAGAAAACTGCAGATCGAAATTTCATGAGAAGGTCCCACCGCAACGACAAACGCCTTTATTTTAATGATTGCCACTCTAATTCACTTATCATATCTGTGACACTATCTCACCTATTTCAAGACAATAAAAAACGAACTACCCTTATTTGCACTTTTTCGATGTAATCCGTTAGTCCAAACTGATGCGGATCCCACACCGCAAAGCAGTACTGCAAAATAGGGCGGGCAAGCGGGGTGTAAGCAGTCTCTTTAGTAGACCTGTTATGAAACGTCCCCTTAGAAAAATTATACAAGACTGTGCTTAAACTAACACACCATATTTTTTTCGCGAAAAGCTATCTGACTTTCAGTAATCCCTACAAGAGAATGGCCCTGACTGAATTAACCTATACGTTTCACAAATCACTTACGTCACAAAAAGTCACTAACAACTGATAGGCATAGTTAGCGAATGAAAGATTTTAATAGAGAACAAACAATGTATTTACCTTAATAGTCATTATATATATATATATATATATATATATATATATATATATATATATATATATATATATCAGTTCATGACATATGACATCCATTCCTACAAATTTCAAAACTCCGCCATCTCTGTCCCCACATCCAAGACTGCTGGCGACTCACCTCCAACTGCGCAACGCTACGCGCCGCTAACAGCCAACTGCCCAACGCTACAATGGCGAGTATTACAACAATGTCAACCAGCCACAGACTGCACACGGCACAGCCAGTGATTTTCATACAGAGCGCTACGTGGCGGCGGCGTTACCAATAGAAAACCTAAACAGCCTACTTACACTGTTGCACCATCTAAGTGTTCTGTCAATCAACTGCAGTTTTTGGTTTGCTCTACCCTCAATATTTTCTATGTCATCGTTCAAATTTAGGTCATTAGTAATTGTAATCGCTAAGTATTTTATTGAATTTCAGGCCTTAAGATTTTTTGTGGTTTATCGGGTAATCGAAATTTTGCGGATTTCTTTCAGTACTCACGTGAATAACTTCACACTTTTCTTTATTCAGGGTCAATTGCCTCTTTTGGCACTTTCCAGATACCTTATTTAAATCATTTGGCAACACGTTATGGTGATCTCATGACTTTACAAGACAGCAAATGGCAGCACCATCTGTAAACAAAAAAAAGAGGGCTACTCAGATTGTCTCCTATGTCGTTTATATAGATCAGGAACAATAGAAGGCCTATAACACTTCCTTGGGGAACGCCGAATATTACTTCTATTTCACTCGATGACTTTCCGTCTATTACTACGAGCTGTGACGTTTCTGTCAGGAAATCGCGAATCTACGCAGTTAAGTTAGAAGACGCTTGTGAGAAACGGCGGCGAAAGCCTTCTAGAAATCTAAAAATATGGAATCAATTTGACTTCGTCTGTCGATAGCACTCATTACTTCATGAGCATAAAGAGCTAGTCCGGTTTCACAAGAACGATGATTTCTGAATCCGTCCTGACTATGTGTCAGTTAATCGTTTTCTTCCAGGTAATTCATAATGTTAGAATTCTATATGTTCAAAAACCCTATTGCAAATCGATGTTAGTGACAGGGGCCTGTAACTGAGCGTATTACTCCTGTTTCCCTTTTTCAGCATTGGTGTGACTTGAGCAATTTTCCAGTCTTTATGGGCGGATCTTTCTGTGAGCGGGCGGTTGTATATAATTGCTAAATATGGAGCTATTGTATCGGCAGACTCTGGAAGGAACCTGACTCGTATACAATCTGGGCCGGAGGCCTTGCCTTTATTAAGTCAATTAAGCTGCTTTGCTACACTGCGGATATCTACTTCTGTGTGTCTCATCTTGGTAGTTGTTCTTCACTGGAAATCAAGGATGCGTACTTTTTCAGAAAAAGAAAATTACAAAATAAGGAAATGAAAAAGACATAGTGGCCAAACTGCATATATTTTAAACATTGCTTACGTCTCTCACAATTGCGTATTGAAAGTTGACCAATGAGGGCCTACCTCAGGTAAAGGTGCAGATTTGAAGTATTTTAGTCTCTGCCTGAAGAGCCTACGTGACGGGGGAAATAATGCTGTGTTTGTTGTTTACCGCTCTTCGTATCGATGAGCAGCTGCTTCCAACGGCACGGTCGTCTTTGTCACACACTTTTTTGAAACGACGATAGTTCGGTGCGTTATTTCAGTCACCAGATTCGGTAAGAATCACGAGCGGGGTAAGTTGTTAGGCCCGCGCCACATCTTAAGTGTCTTGCCAATGGTACTAGTATCAGCGCTGACCCTGCACGTATATTGTTTTACCATAGTACAAAAAAGTCAGCTTTCAGATGTAAATTTTTTGTGTTTAGAATACGCTTTTCAGCGTTTCACAAAACAGTAAGCTGAAGATTGAGACTTTGTGAAACCCCAAATCTAGTCATTTGTAGAAACAAAAATCTGCATGTGGAAGCTAATTTCCTTTCACTGTATAATGCAGACCATCTATCATCCGCTGCCCCCCACCCTCATACCAACGCTTCGCAAGTAGACGGAGGTTGACAGCCTTAGGTAAGAGTGATAGACAATAAAATATAAAAATTAAAAATTTAAACCGAAAACGGCTCTTTTGTTTTCAGACACCTTCAGTGGATAATAACTGGAAACAGTGCGTCATTTCCAAAAGAAAGACTTCATTTCGTTGGGTCTGTAGGCTCCTTTAGCAGAAACATAAAATGATGTGCTGCCACACCTGGAGTGAAGACAAACAGTTCCGCTCAGTGCACAAAATTGTTAATAAAGAGGATATGTTACTACCCAAAAAGTTAATACCTGTTTTTTCATCAACCAAAAATTTTTTGCGTCCATAGGTACATTACCGCCGAACCTAATGACTTCTCACATGTCGTGTAGGTCCATAGCCCAAAATGAGTTGGCAACAATGGGCCTCCTCGGTGTGACACTGGATGCTACAGACTGAATGTCGGCGACATTGCTCTGTAATTCTGTGCCACCAATGGCGATCTCTTTACATGACACTCCGTCATCGACCGCCAGCGACACAACAGAAAGGCAACACGGCCACGACGCAAGCGCTGGGGACCCCTCTGCAGTTATCTATCCGTGTGTCTCCTGCGCCGCTTATTACCTCGCATAAGGTGCGCCCGCCGTTTCGGCTCCGCCGGCCAGCAGGTCCGCCGTCGCGATTTTTCCACTCTGCTTCCACCTCCGCAACGCCGCAGTGGCGGTGCGCAGTAATATTTTGTCGGCAAACCCTCCCAGGCCCTCCGCATTTGACCACAAAGAATTTGAGGCTCTTCCAGAAAGAACACAATCAATGAGATATATGAGCGGCTATCTTTCTTGGTAAATATTCTGCACTGGTTCCGCGCCGCATTGGACCTCGGCGACGAAAATTTTGTTCCCACTGTCTGCGGAGGGAAACGGATGGGTCGAGTGAGCAGAGAAGGGGTAGAGGGAGACGGTGGGGATAGGTGGTGGGAGCTAGAGGAGTGGGTGAGAGGGGGATGGGGGGGGGGAGGAGGAGGGCAGGAACAGAGTTGCCTTGATGCACGACTCCGCATTACTGCCCCAGTCCCTGGCGCGCGACGCCGCAACATGAAAGAAGTCGGCGGCGGCTGCGGGATCAATCAGACGGGGTCCCGCCGAAGTAAATGAGGGGACTGCCGAATTGATTAGAGGGTGACGCGTATCCCGCCGCTTTGAGAACCTCTTCCGGCCGCAGAAATTTAATATTCTCTTGTTTGTGTCCGACGGTCCGGCCGCACGCTGGCATAATTTCTCAGACGAAATCATATCTCTTTCCTGGAACCTTATCCACGAGGGCAAAAGTAACTGTCTCTCGTCTCATGTCCCTCTTACACTTTGTTTGCACAAGAGAGACGGACGTACTGGGTGATTTACTGGATTTCTTCACCTCAAATAACTTTAAAGTGGTTAAATAAATTACTAGATTCCTTTCAAGCAGAGAAATATCGAACAGTGTCGCTCGAAACACTTGCCAGCATGTTTTCACAATGTCATTAATGATCGGGAGCACAAGGATTGTTTTTATTGGAACTATTTTGCTCTCCATCACAGCAACAGAACTGCTTGATACCAACTCACTGATAAAACTTTCTTTACTCCCGCATTTTTACAGTGTATTTCGAAACGTGTAATATAAAATGACACTGGGTGGTTATAGTTAAGGCGCAGCTACTTACAGATATACAGTTTGGGCTATAATTATCGTATGGCAAAGTAGCTTGGTAGATATTCTAAATGCGCTACCGATATACGCTTCCAAAAAATTAGTTCCAATTTTGCCCACCAGGTGTAAACATGGCGCTTTAAATGAATCAAAGAAGTACGGTAATGTTTCCATATGTAGTAATTAGGAACAGTACGAAGGCAGCTGCTTAGTGTATTCATCTTCCTCTACGATTTTTACCCTCCACGCTGCCCTCCAATGCTAAATTTGTGATCCCTTGATGCCTCAAAACATGTCCTACCAACCGGTCCCTTTCATTTTGTCAAGTTGTGCCACAAACTCCTCTTCTCCCCAATTCGATTCAGTACCTCCTCATTAGTTATGTGATCTACCCATCTAATCTTCAGCATTCTTCTGTAGCACCACATTTCGAAAGCTTCTATTCTCTTCTAGTCCAAACTATTTATCATCCTTGTTTCACTTCCATAAATGGCTACACTCCATACAAATACTTTCAGAAACGACTTCCTGACACTTAAATCTATACTGGATGTTAACAAATTTCTCCTCTTCAGAAACGCTTTCCTTGCCATTGCCAGTCTATATTTTATATCCAATCTACTTCGACCATCCTCAGTTATTTTCCTCTCTAAATAGCAAAACTCCTTTACTACTTTAAGCGTCTCATTTCCCAATCTAATTCCCTCAGCCGATTTAATTATACTACATTCCATTATCCTCGTTTTGCATTTGTTGTTGTTCATCTTACACCCTCCTTTCAAGACACTGTCCATTCCGTTCAACTGCTCTTCTAAGTCCTTTGCTGCCCCTGACAGAATTACAATGTCATCTGCGAACCTCAAAGTTTTTATTTCTTCTCCATGAATTTTAATACCTACTCCGAATTTTTCTTTTGTTTCCTTTACTGCTTGCTCAAAATACAGATTGAAAAACAGCGGGGAGAATATACAACCCTGTGTCACTCCCTTCCCAACCACTGCTTCCCTTTCATGCCCCTCGACACTTATAACTGCCATCTGGTTTCTGTACAAATTGTAAATAGCCTTTCGCTCCCTGTATTTTACCCCTGCCATCTTCAGAATTTGAAAGAGAGTATTCCAGTTAACATTGTCAAAAGCTTTCTCTAAGTCGACAAATGCTAGAAACGTAGGTTTGCCATTTCTTAATCTTTCATTTAAGATAAGGCGAAATGTTAGTATTGCCTCACGTGTTCCAACATTTCTGCGGAATCCAAACTGATCTTCCCCAAGGTCCATTTCTACCAGTTTTTCCATTCGTCTGTAAAGAATGCAACAGTGCCTTATTAATCAGATAGTTCGGTAATTTTCACATCTGTCAACACCTGCTTTCTTTGGGATTGGAATTATTATATTCTTCTTGAAGTCTGGTGGTATTTCGCCTGTCTCATACATCTTGCTCACCAGATGGTAGAGTTTTGTCAGGACTGGCTCTCCCAAGGCCGTCAGTAGTTCTAATAGAATGTTGTCTACTCCCGGGGCCTTGTTTCGACTCAGGTCTTTCAGTGCTCTGTCAAACTCTTCTCGCAGTATCTTATCTCCCATTTCGTCTTCATCTACATCGTCTTCCATTTCCATAATATTGTCCTCAAGTACATCGCCCTTGTATAAACCCTCTATATACTCCTTCCACCTTTCCGCCTTCCCTTCTTTGCTTAGAACTGAGTTTCCATCTGCGCTCTTGATATTCATACAATTGGTCCTCTTTTCTGCAAGGGTCTCTTTAATTTTCCTGTAGGCAGTATCTATCTCGGAGATGAAGAAGCTTGTACAAGATAGAGTAGCATGGAGAGTTGTATCAAACCAGTCTCAGGACTGAATACCACAACAACAACCACACGAAGGCAGCAAAGGTGAAACACGAGAGAAAGGCATAATGCTGTTCTTATTACACTCTCTTTATACAGTATGTTCAACATGAGCAACTGAGCTGTCGAGGAGGTGTTGTACAGCGCCAGATTTACTCCTGGTGTCCAAAATTTACGGTTCTTTTCTTCTAGACTAAATCGGTTTCGTAATAACGGATTTGTATGTCTACCAGGTTTCGCTGCCGTACGATAATTACGGCCTGCACTCGAGTAATTACACTTCAGTTATAATCACCTGGTATATAAAGTTTGCTGCTGGGTCTTACATTACCTATATACATCGTGATAAAAAAGTTGTTCCTATTTTGCGAGTTTATGGCATGAAACAGAAGAACAGAAGATACTCCAGTAAAAATAAGCTCTAAAATGTATATTTTAAAAATTATGAGCACTTGTTTATTTTAAGAAAAGAAAGAAGGAAGATGGGGCTCAACGTCCCGTCGACATCGAGTTCACTATAGACGGAGTTCATGCTCGGGTTGTGGCAACGACAGGAAATGAAATCGGCCGTGTACTTCCGAAGGAAATATCCCAGAAAATACCCGGAGCGATGTGGAGAAATCACGAAAAATCTATGTCTGGGTGGCCCAACTCTGGTTTGAACCATTGTTCTCCCGAATGCGAGTCCACTGTGACATCCACTTCGCCAGCTCGTCCGGTACTCGTTTATTTGCACTGCTGTGGAACACATCTGTTCTACTGCAAGGTCTTTGGTGTTTTGAACGATTTATAGAATATATTAATAACATTAGTGCACTTTGCTCCTTAACTGTCCCTACGTACAGCATGCAGTAAACATGTCTCAGTGGGTTTACTGATTACCGAATTCACATTTCTTGGTAAGAGCAATACATATATCAGTTCTAGTAGAACCCTGCTGAACATTAGTCTTCCATTATGCCAGTACGTGCAAAGATGGAACTATAATCCAAAATGTCACAAACTAATGACAACTCAAATTGATTCCTTAAGATCTAATACATGTGCTACACTAACCAGAAACTGTGTATATGGTTTGCAGTAACAGCATCAGCAAATGATTACTACATGGTAACTATGAACAACAGTAAGGAATGTGTAGCCATCGAGGCACAGAGGATTTTACTGCATTCACAGCTCCCTCGTAACACCAAAGAGCTTCCAGGAGAAGAATGTGTTTCAAGGCAGCGAATACCAACAAGTGGCCACACCTCTTAAGATATGCCTTTCATAGCCCATATTTACCGGATATTTTTTCTTATTTTTGTCTATACCACCACCTCTCAAAATAAGTTTCATTAACTCCCTTAATACGAGTGACCTCATGAACAGGTAGTGTGTTCCTCTGTACTTGGTTATTCTAAGAACTAGCTATAACGATATTATTAGTAATTTGTCTTTTAGAACTATCCATTGAGATTACTGTCAGTCTCTTATTACAGAAAAAGTGATATTTATACTGAGAGTAAACTAATACCAACAAAACGGCAAGTTAAAGGGAGTACAAAGAGGGTTATTCAATACAAAGAGACGAGGAAATAAGTCATATTAAAAAAAATTAAATATGTAGTAACCGACGAGTAGCATTAGAGTCTTTCGAGGGATTTTTAACTAATTTTAGTGACTAGTGTATTTTACGACCAGTGACTTTTCCACACTAGCTTAAGGAGTCTAGTTTACTATGCTCAGGAGTGTTTCCCACATCACCTTCTAGTGTAACAGATGAGGTTCTGAAGATTCAGTAGTCCTTATCCGACTCTACGTGGGATCCGTAGACACCTCGGCTTCAGAAAAGAAGACACGCTGACGGCGGTCAACTGAACCTCTTTCCTTCCATTCTTAACCTGGTATCGAGTTCACCTCTGCTACGCGAAACGTGGCATTCTTCTGCCTTAAGCACAAAGTAGTTGATCAGCATGCTCTCTTTCGGCTGCATGAGAGAAGACAGAAGCACTTTCATTCACGAAGCCGAATTTCAGCTATGCTCAGAGTCTTACACAGGACTGCCTTGAAGCTGATATGTCCCTTCAGCCGTAAAAGAATCAAATACCGGGTTATTACGGCAGTGGTCAGTTGTACCTATGCGTCCGCAGTTATAGCTTGGTTGTCCCGGCAGAAAGAGTACAAGCTGTTGGTTCAGCATACGTAAGGCAAAGACACTGGATAGAGGCAATGTTTGAAAGCATCTAACCTCATTCGTAAACAGTTACGGACACAGGACACATGACTAATTAGTTAACCAAAAGTTATATCGAAAATAACTGTAGGTAACGAAAATAAATAAGAACACAGAAGGAGAAATACATATGTCTGAAACAAATTATTGTCCTAATTTACGCGAGTAAGAAATGAACCGAGAAGTTTTAAATCTATTACAGTATTGCGAGTAGAGACGTTGTGATATTATAAAATAGCGGTAATTCATAATACTACTTATAGAATCTAAATAGACTTCCGCAAGAAATTGTGGGTGTCGGGCGGGCAGAAACTAAAATGTAAGATAGCAAAAGTGAAATAAATAACAATATATATGGAATATAACGAGAGCAGTAGGATGAAGTGTGTAGACAGACGTACAAAACCTATAAGCACAGCCAGTACACAAGCAGTAGAAGTTCACAAAAAGTGACAAATATTATAATCTGTAAGTAGAATTAAGCTGTATACATCAGTTACAATTACATGTTAGATCGTTTTGCCAACAGACTTGAGCATGTGTATTTGCTCTCAAATGACTGCGAAAAAGTAACCTAGAATCAGTAACTAGATTTAACGTTTACAGGTTGATTCTAGTTCCGCTTCTATCCATTCCAAGGTTCGTTATTTAGACTGTTTATGCAACAGCTGTGCGTATACCACAGTGTTACAGGATTTCTACTTTTGTGCTACTCCCTTCACTATTATGAAAAAGAAAAAAACTTTGAAGCGGTACCCATAATGTTATTACTTTTTCGCAGTAGTTCATAGATCAATAAGAATTTGAGATATCCTACGAAAAGGAGTACACACGGTTACAGCAAACCTGTCCAAAATTATGAACAAATCGGACAGTTAGAACTGGTAACTACAATTTTCCTATACAGGTCAATTGTATCCAGAATGAGATTTTCACTCTGCAGCGGAGTATGCGCTGAAATGATACTTCCTGGCAGATTAAAACTGTGTACAGGACCGAGAGTCGAACTCGGGACCTTTGCCTTTCGCGGGGAGGTGCTCTGCCAACTGAGCTACCCAAGCACGACTAACGCACCGTCCTCACAGCTTTTCTTCCGGCAGTACCTTGTCTCCTGCCTTCCAAACAAGGGGGCGAGGTACTGGCAGAAGTAAAGCTGTGAGAACGGGGCGTGAGTCGTGTTTGGGTAGCTCAGTTGGTAGAGCACTTGCCTGAAAAAGGCAAAGGTCCCAAGTTCGAGTCTCGGTCCGGCACACAGTTTTGATCTGACAAGAAGCTTCAGGTCAGTTATAGTTACTAATTACCGATTCCAACTACTCCATGTTTCATTATTTACATCGTTTTTCCGGAAGGTGTGTGCACTTAAATGGATGACGATTTGCGTACTAGTAATTCCTCTGTGAACTACACCGCAAAATTAGTCAATACAGTTTAACAGTAACGTCCGCTACTGTTATACTATAACGTGAAAGCTGGAGGCAGTTCGATAGTGAAATTATTTATATTCGAGCAATTATAATATAAAGAAGCAGAGCAGTGTTACCTTTTGAAAGGATTTTTGTTATGTTGACCGCGATTTACCTAACGGAGTTGGCGTATCGGAAATGAAAGTCAGAATTACGTGAATATTTAAATAGTGATAAACAATATTTTACCTATCCACACTGTTCAAAGAATGAAGAAAATGGTCGCCAACCTAATTAGGCACGAGAATGGTTAACATTCTTGTTCAAGAAAATAGGTACGAGTAACTTTAACGGACAAAAACAACCTATATTTTGCCAGAAGCGAGTGCAATGAACTCTGACATCTGCATATGTTAACGTTAAGGTTGGAACTAACAGCTAGTGCAGAAAAACTATTTGCATAAATACACTCCTGGAAATTGAAATAAGAACACCGTGAATTCATTGTCCCTGGAAGGGGAAACTTTATTGATACATTAGTGGGGTCAGATACATCACATGATCACACTGACAGAACCACAGGCACATAGACACAGGCAACAGAGCATGCACAATGTCGGCACTAGTACAGTGTATATCCACCTTTCGCAGCAATGCAGGCTGCTATTCTCCCATGGAGACGATCGTAGAGATGCTGGATGTAGTCCTGTGGAACGGCTTGCCATGCCATTTCCACCTGGCGCCTCAGTTGGACCAGCGTTCGTGTTGGACGTGCAGACCACGTGAGACGACGCTTCATCCAGTCCCAAACATGCTCAATGGGGGACAGATCCGGAGATTTTGCTGGCCAGGGTAGTAGATTTACACCTTCTAGAGCACGTTGGGTGGCACGGGATACATGCGGACGTGCATTGTCCTGTTGGAATAGCAAGTTCCCTTGCCGGTCTAGGAATGGTAGAACGATGGGTTCGATGACGGTTTGGATGTACCGTGCACTATTCAGTGTCCTCTCGACGATCACCAGAGGTGTACGGCCAGTGTAGGAGATCGCTCCCCACACCATGATGACGAGTGTTTGCCCTGTGTGCCTCGGTCGTATGCCGTCCTGATTGTGGCGCTCACCTGCACGGCGCCAAACACGCATACGACCATCATTGGCACCAAGGCAGAAGCGACTCTCATCGCTGAAGACGACACGTCTTCATTCGTCCCTCCATTCACACCTGTCGCTACACCACTGGAGGCGGGCTGCACGATGTTGAGCGGAAGATGGCCCAACGGTGTGCGGGACAGTAGCCCAGCTTCATGGAGACGGTTGCGAATGGTCCTCGCCGATACCCCAGGAGCAACAGTGACCCTAATTTGCTGGGAAGTGGCGGTGCGGTGCCCTACGGCACTACGTAGGATCCTACGGTCTTGGCGTGCATCCGTGCGTCTCTGCGGTCCGATCCCAGGTCGACGGGCACGTGCACCTTCCGCCGACCACTGGCGACAACATCGATGTGCTGTGGAGACCTCACGCCCCACGTGTTGAGCAATTCGGTGGTACGTCCACCCGGCCTCCCGCATGCCCACTATACGCCCTCGCTCAAAGTCCGTCAACTGCACATACGGTTCACGTCCACGCTGTCGCGGCATGCTACCAGTGTTAAAGACTGCGATGGAGCTCCGTATGCCACGGCAAACTGGCTGACACTGACGGCGGCGGGGCACAAATGCTGCGCAGCTAGCGCCATTCGACGGCCAACACCGCGGTTCCTGGTGTGTCCGCTGTGCCGTGCGTGTGACCATTGCTTGTACAGCCCTCTCGCAGTGTCCGGAGCAAGTATGGTGGGTCTGACACACCGGTGTCAATGTGTTCTTTTTCCCATTTCCAGGAGTGTAAAACCGATAACGATACACACTACTATCTTCAGGGCTTAGTAAAACTGAATGGTCTCAATAATATTACTATCAGCATTCACTGTAGAACCATAAAATAGACATAGGTTCAGTATTTCTTTTACCAACTAATTCTCTATCTGCATGAAAAAAAATTTCACTTGCAAACTATTTCTCACTGACCTATGAATAAAAGAAGCTACTGTAATCATAGATAGCAGTCTATCTGTTACATATCATAAGCACAATGGACAAACTGAGGATCTAGTTACATTATTAATATGTACTTTCAATACACAAGAGACAAGCACTTACCAACCATGTGTAAATAACTTACCACAAATGCAGTTCACGACTTTGACTCCAGTGAGACACAATATTGATATATTTGTAAGAACTGACTCTCCTTTTACAATTTACAACAGGCAGCACTATGCAATACGTTATAAGCGTCAGTTTTAAGAACTTTTAAATTTTAAAAGTAACAGCAAATTGTTTACTATGAAAACATTTCAAGCCAAAGTTTAGTAATATTTACTTTTGGAACTAACTTCAATATGATTTATTGCTTGTTTTTATTACCACAGTCATCTACTTTCAAGTCAATGATTAAATAGGTATCTTTGAAAGTCCACAAAACTTAAATTGGACTATTTCAATTACTCGAAGGCTTTCACAAAGTTACATTTACTACCTCCCACAATTGTACCAAATCCACAGTAAATCTGAATACTCCCTTCTTACCGAATATCAAACAACATTATTTAATTAACTGTTTGGCTTGGATTCTTTCAATTTTTTTCACAACAAGAACACTCAGAAATAGTAGTCCAAACGGAGAGGAACCTGAGAGGTGTTGTGATAAGGAAAAAATCAAGGTAGGTACATAGATTCAGTCATAAATTACCATATATTTGAGCACACTACAACATCCAATGAGCTGATCCATCACTGTACATTACTATAGCACTTCTGTTCCATTACAGTGATTGCCCAATGTGGTGGCGACTGCATGTTAGTAGGTGGATTTGGAGATGGAATTGTTGGACTCTGTCATTTCTTAGTGGGGATGATAGATACTAAATCCAGAATAGTTCCAGCTCTTTATCCATTCTTCCAAGGCATTGGAAACCGTCGAGAATAGACTCTCTCGGAACCAGCACAACACACAACTTTTACATGAGCAGTTGATGGTTCGATAGCTCGACCCTGACAGATACTTAATCCACTTGTTCTACCTATGCCAACCACATTTTTTGCGCGCTACACAGTTCCGACCCTGAGGGGAACCACACCATCCTTTACTTACAAAATAACTAAGAACCCTAAGGGAAGGTCAGCAGTTTACATAACAGCAACCAAACATATCCAATAAAACAGAACGTTTGCACATACTGATATTTCTATAAAAATTATTTAAAGTAAATTACAATTATATAAATTAAGTTTTGTTCCCTCCAAGTAAGACAAAGAATTTAAATGATAGATACACTACATTGCATAGAATCAAACCATGACATCAAAGTTTTTTACAAATGAAAAAAAAGAACACCCCTGTGCTATCAATGCAATCAAAACATTTACAGAAACTCAACGTTATGACATTAAACATCAAAGAAAAGGCAAAATAGATCAATACAACATTAGGTCTATGGCGTTACAACTGGAATTGATAACTATAATTGAGGTATGTAGGTTAGTTCTAGTAACCTATTGCAACCACTCCCCAGTTCGTCATTTAGACCAGTTTTGCAACAATTGTGCGCAATACATAGTTTTAGGATTTGTACATTTGGTAATAGTTTCTTCACTGCTATTTAAAAGAAAAAAAAACCGGGAATCGGTAACTACAATATTAAATTGGACAGTACAATTTACCCCTTACTCACGTGATGGAAGAGTCCAATCTCTCCTGCCAAGAGTACGTGATAAGTTCTCACGAGTCACATGTATTTCATTTATTCTTTTTCAGATATTAGGAGAAATTGCCGAGGAAAGGTGCGTTGACAGTGGTACGTTTAGGAAATCGCGCTGTAATTTTGGATACTGCAATTGCGCATCTCCGGAAAGTTTATGCCGCTCTGGGGGCAAACCAGGGTAGCTGTAGGTAATAATGCGCGATGTTTACCACTAACTGTTGCCAAATAACAGTCAAATTCAGCGTTTTCAGTTTCCCAGAATCGCCAGATTTTTGTTGGGCTTTTTATTTTCCTGTAAATCACAGATTGCTACCGGATGCCACTGTAAACGCTGCTGCCAATTACTCACAAACGTTAACGGCTTCCACAGTAAAAAAGCAGAGTGACAAGTTTAGCTTACTTACCTACTAGTAAAGCAAAAATTAACAGACAGACTCTGCTTTTAACGTGCAGCATGAGTTCTGACCTTCCGCAGTCGTATGCCGAAATGTCCTGCGCTTCGTCGTCATTTACTGTTTGTTGCCTAGTGACACGTAAGACGCTATAGGATTGTTGCGGGACTTTCCTCTCGCTAATGTTACTTACACAATGAAAATTCCTTCCGATAAATATTTTTAGTACCACGATCTACTTATTCTTGAGCCTGGAGTAAATATTGCTGGCGGGGAGTAAATATTTGTGGCTCAATCTGTATGATGAGTAACCATACTTATCACGTCGAATAACCTTTGAATTGCTAAAGATTTGTAATCTCATTTCATCTGGACAAACAGTGATCTCGGATTACCGATTCAAAGACTCAAGTATAGTCGCTAGCTCGATAACTACTGAGAATACAGCCATCAACTATGTGTTCCTGAAAGGAATTATTGTACTTCAACACTTTTGTATATGTGCCAAGACATTTAGCAGAAAAATGCATTGAAAATGAGGACGTTTCTGACTTGCATGTTCCTGAATGGCACGCACTCCAGAAACTCTGTCATTCTCCACTGAAAGTTACAATGGCAAGTGATACGTGATGTTCAACCTCTCTCGACGGAATCTGAGGAGCAGTAAATTCCCTGACTATACTGTACTTGTCACATAAGTATTTTGATTAATTTATTCATGTACCTCTCCCTGGTTGTAATGTACATTAAGGCTCCAATAAATAATGGTGGAGGGTAGCTCGTACCAAATTTAGTCCATCCATTTTCTTATAAACTCACGTATGATGCGAGAAAGATATAGTCAGTTCCTCCGACCTAAACCTCATCTCTGGTTTCTTTTTCTCGTGACCCCTATACCAAATGTGGGACGCTGGCAAAAGATTAGTTGTACAGTATACCTGGAACAACGGTTCTCTAAAATTAGTCAAAATACTTTGACGGGATTAGCTTTTGTTATGCTCCTACTTTAATTTCGTTGTTAACTGTGGGACCCATAGCGAACTTTTATCTCTCAGTTCCCCACAGCAAGCAGCTCATGTCTCCAAACATAGCAGCAGTTTCCTTAAAATTCAAACAATATTACTTTCCAGAACATTCCAAACAAATGGAAGCCTAATAAACCACTTCGTTTGCTATTGATTACACATTGTTGTTTCCTTTTATATCATTTTGTAATCACAAACGTAAGCCTAGTAAATCACTTTGTCTGCTACTCATCACGCAATATCGTTACATTTTATATCCTTTTGTATTCCTACCCTGAGATTCCAAAGCGATATGACAGTCTTCCAATAATTTTTCTGAAGTGCTATAAAATTTTGTAATCTGCTTTTATGTTTCATTTATTCACATTCAACCAACAACTAAAACGAAACGTGAGACCAGCGTGCAAGCATAGGGCTTAATTTTATTTAGTCTGTGCGAGTACACAGTGGATTCTCATGCATGTTTCATATGTTGTTCGTCATGGTGTCACAATAACATCTTTTCAGCCACTGGCAAGAGCGTTATATATATATATATATATATATATATATATATATATATATATATATATATGGTGTTAGTTGACCTTAAATATGACATTCATTAGTTGAAACGTACGTCCAGTGTGACACCAAATGACCTGTAGCTCTTGTCACTTATCAAGCTTAAAGCATGTACATTCTGCGCAACAAGAAGAAACACAAAATTTAACTCAAGTTCTCCGAGAAAATCGTTATGAATTGAGTCGTCCATCTAATCCCACCAGGAATCAGTGCACATTCAAGAAGTAACTGGAAGTAAGGTTTTCGTGGGCGTTTAAGTATACACTCCGGAGATTTTATCACGGCGTTTCGACTTTTGGATTCACGGTTAATCACATCATAGGATTTATAGCGTTTCACTCTTCCTTACCGACACAGATATTCTAGACGGTGGGATATTTCTCTTAATCTTTGTCGCATAAAGCAGTTCTTACCGGCACCTGTTACTTTTTAAAGAATTTATTTATGAACTGGATAACGCAGCCGTTTCTTTTATCTCGAATTGTGTTGTTAATGTGTGCTACCTTTACCATGCTCCTGCCAAATTATATTGCAGTGAAAACTTTTCCCTTCCATTGTGCCGCTCATCTCGGGAAAGTTGTGTAACTTACCCCAAGAGCCGAAACTACAAATTTTTAGATCTTCACTGTAGTCTCTGGAGGCAGAGGCCGAGATAAATGCGACAAGATGAAGTAAGTCTTGTCACGGTATTTTGGCCAAATATAGCCTAAACGGCTGGAACGAAATGCCAATGGCGCTATCATATCAGCGCATCACCACGATACAACACAGCTCTTTCATCTAAATTTCTCACCTCAAAAAAGTAAAACATGAACATCTTCGAGAAGTGACACTTGCAGACAACATTGGCATTGAAATTTTTCACCCCCCCCCCCCCCCCCAGAGATGGAATCAACATTATTAAAGACTGATTACCAACAATTTCCTCATACCTACCGTGCCAATAAGTAATCTGATTTTAAAAATTAAACCTAGCTGTTACGTGCGTGAGACCCTATTGAGGTGTTGCTCCTAATGTGTTCAACATGTTTTTATGGAAATATTTGCGGTTAAAGGAAATGTTCTTTCGGACTACTTGCCGCAAATTTTCAGTTACATTGACCTACATTTGAATCAGACTCACATACGTAAGGTTATTCAACCCTAGATGATGACACTGTGAAAACTTGATTGCATGACAGTAATCTCATAACTGTGTTGTCTCTGACAGCTGGGGAATCTTCTGGGTCTTCTCTTAACAAAAGCGGCGGTTGCGTTCTCATTGAATCCGGTTAATCGTCTCACTCATCGGTACAGGTATTTGCCATCAGAGCACGTTAATGTAAGTTTCAGCAAACCCAGCAGCTAGTAACACTTCACTTCTATGCAAAGTCTGCCTATTCTTTCATGCAGTTTCGGTGAAACAACTCTCCCTCTATCATACTAAAGCCATTTCTAATACTTCAGATCATGATTTATCTACTGTCCCACCTTCGTGTTACACCATCATCAACTATCACTAGAACTGATGAAAATGTCCATAATATTTCATCAGTTGTTGACCGTACCGCCTCTCCACTTGGAACCCTGTGACGAGCTTTCAGTATGACACAATCTTGTTTCACGTTCTGATACTGCCAAGCCTCAATGGGAGTGGAGGACGGAAGGGCGGGAGGGTTGCTTATGGTTGCTGCTATAAGCTGCTGGCTTAAGAGTTTCGTGACAACTGTCTAGTTCTGAAATCATTTTGAGGTAAATTTACTTCAGTACAAGAAAGCTGCACTGTGCTCATTAACGGCTCACTTCAGTTTAAGCGTCATTTTGTTGAAAGGGGATGAAGGATTTTAAAAAAGGTTAAGAGCGGTGGGTCGTTTTGTACAGGTTATTATATCTTGCAGTAAGGGCTGTGATTTTTTTTATATTTTTTGTCTGAACCAGCAAGGCAAAACAGAGGCCACTACTTCCACCACATGAAGTGGATTTAGTGCTCACGTACTACACTGAGCTGCGAACACATCCCAGTTGAACTTGATTATTATTGTTATCGGTGCCATGCGTGCAATGGTCGTGCCATTGTATATGGAATCTTTATACTATCGTTAGTGGCGCGAGACCTGCATGAGCTTATAGCAACCGTTATAGTTCCCATTATTCTGTTACACTCATTCTGTTACGGACTCATTTATTAAACAGTTAGCCGGCCGGTGTTGCCGTGCGGTTCTAGGCGCTTCAGACTGGAACCGCGAGACCGCTGCGGTTGCAGGTTCGAATCCTGCCTCGGGCATGGATGTGTGTGATGTCCTTAGGTTAGTTAGGTTTAATTAGTTCTAAGTTCCATGGGACTGATGACCACAGATGTTAAGTCCCATAGTGCTCAGAGCCATTTGAACCATTAAACAGTTGAGATCGAACAATAACACAACCAAATGGGGGTGGGGGGAAGAAAGATTCGAGTTCAGCAGCCTGCTATAACGTACGTTCATAACACGCCATGATAGCAGGAGGAAAGGAATTCTAGTAACGATCGCCCTGTTATCAAATAGAATCCCATTTAGTAAAGGAACGGGTTGCAGGTGTGCAACGACCACCACCATGAAACAGCCAAAGACCAAGACAGATGCTACTGTGCGTGAATCGCTAGGTAGCCTCCCGTACTGAAGGAATAAAACCCGCAAGATGCGAAAGTATTCACAATGAGGCATCAGGTCCCCTCTGGGCCGCAAGGCGCGAATCTACAGTGCACGTCGGCGCTCATGCTTACCGAACTTCATCTCCTTGAAGCGGCACCTCCGGTCTCCGGCACGGTCACACTAGAACTGCACTACTGCCCTTTGTCCACTATCCATGCATGGAGGGAGGTTGGCGCCCGCTCGCCAAAAACGGGCGCGCACCTTAAGTGGCCAATCATAGGGCCGGAATTCCACAGGGAGGCGACCTCGCCACGTTAAAATTGAAAAGAAATATCAGCTACAAGGTTCGTAAGGCAGGTTGGGGAATTGAGAACAGGAGAAACTTTGACCACTACTGAAGTTTCAAACGCCACAACGTGCCACACTGGCGATCGGAAAAAGGATAGGAAACGGGGAGCCATCATGGCTGCTAGGAAGACTGCTGCCCTCGCCCATAAATAAAGAAAATTCCTGGCGCCAAGCTCCTCTGACAGATAAGTGTGAGACAAACTGTAAAAATCGTCAAATAAATCTCGCTACCCATAGAAATTATTAATATTACCTGAATTATTATTTTACCGAATACCAGAATGCCTGGATTAGAAATGTGAAACGCGAGCACTGAAAGGTGAATGAAGAGCACGTCATTTAAGGTGTTCTAAACATTATACTCAGATGTTTAACTCTAGAAGAGTTGCTAGGTAATATTCAGTTGTACGTATATGACACCTGTAACATTGAGGTGTAAGTAGATGTCTTCACATTTAAAACTATGCGCTAATTGTTACCGATTTTTCAGCATTCCTGTGTTGTACTGGAACCGTTCAAAGCTACTGGTCTGCTGGTTAATCCTATTAATAATTTCACTGTATCTATCTATATATAAGTCCTTTGTGAGTGATACTAGTCAGAGGTGATGTGACTATTTCTTCCGAATACGGCGCCGCAGTCTCAGAAGATTAGCAAGAAAGAATGTCCCATAATTTCTTCTTCGACAATCATGAAACAAAATGCTGTCCTCCTGCTTCGCTGCGTGGTAACGTACTTTCCTCCAATGAAAGGGGACGCGGGTTCGGTTTCCGGCCGTGTAGGAGACTTTCTCTGCTCGTGGACTGGGTGCTGTATTGTCCTCATCATCATTTCATCATCATCACTGGCGCGTAAGTCGCCCAACGTGGCGTCAAATGAAATAAGACTTGCACTTGGCGGTCGAACTACCCCAAAAGGGTCCTCCTGGCCAATGACGCCATAAAAACATTTGCATTGCCAAAAGATATGCTAGATTTGCAGCACATTATTTTACTTTCATAGCCAGACGTCTAAGCACTTCCTATGCGCTAACTGATTGTGAGGCACATCATAGAACACATCACAGGCTTCTTTCAGTACCCGTACTTCCTCTTTCCAGCAGCACCAAGAGAGATGAGTTGTAAGGCGGCTATAATTACGCACCTTACAAGCACTCATCCACATATTTTACCGTGACCTACAAACACAATTAGGTACCATGTGATTGGTTCTTCATCATACACGTGAATATATAAAGGAGACTGACATTGTCACGTACGCCTCTTTATTATAAAAACGGTGTAAATGATGATTGCCTATACTAGTAGAAGTTGGAACGCCAGTGGAAATGAAATGGCTGGCGGAACTAAAGCCCTGGGTGGAAGGCCCACACAGGTGTGTTGGTCCTGCTTAAACACAGGAAATAGCAAGCCGGAGATCGTATCACCTAACAGCTGAAACACAATAGAGTCGCAACCGGCCGTTTTTTGTAGCCGAACCGGAAGGATTGTACTTCAGAAACGCTGAAAATCTAGGACTCAGGTGAGAGAAACAAAGAAGCGGCACCACGGAAACCACGCAGGCTGGGTTATTTCCAAGGATTTTTACTCAGAAGTGTACCATTGTACGAGTATAGGTTTTTCCTCGAAAACTTTCCGAGGGACGACAAAACACTCAAATATGGTTGTTTGCCATTCCGAATAATTTGTAGAGTGATAGAATATTCTGTGGTTTCGAGAATATGATTCGTTTTCTGAGTTAAGAGGTCGGGGAGGAAGCCTTGCTGGGAAGCCAGCGCTGGAGAGACGCAGTTTTCCGTTTTGCGCTCCCGTGTGTGATGGTCGCTCAGTGTCACCTTCTTGTTGGTACAGACTGACTTGTATTTACTCTCACGAGATTTTACAGTTAGAACGGTTAGGCACTATACTGTTGTCAACTTATACGATTCAGGACTTCGCCTCTGGGTTGGAAATCGTTGCTGAGTATGCAGCGTTCAGTGATTAAGGCCACTTCTTCGGCCTACACTTATGTTGAGACGTTATCTGAACTCCGTCCTTGTGGCTGGGAGTTCACGTTTCTCGTTTGTAGAACACAGGGAGGAAAAGACAGTTTTAGACTACAGTAGTCAGAGGACCGGCTTCAGCCGTCCTACTATTTGACAAAGTTTATTTTGTGACTGGAGTTCTTCCATCGTCGCAGACGTGTATGAGAACCATCATTCTGACGCATCGGAAGCAGTACATACGGTGATATTGCTAACTGCTTTGGCTTATTAGGGGCTATAATGCTAAACAGCTGTGATCACGCAGGATTTATTTCCATTGACGTCGCACTCCATTATACATCATCTTTAAAAGTAGATTCTTCTTATGTTTCGTACATAGATGCTGTCTGTCATTCAGTGTTATTTATACTAGATAAAACAGTCATAATATAAGGGCAGAGTTGTTCAATGGATCAGTAATTTTAATTAGGAAATATAAACATTTGTAATAAAGAGTAGTATATTGGAGGGTATATATGATCTTAAAGACACACAAAACTTAAATCACTGGAAGTGTCGGCACTTGTTTCCATAACTTTGATGTTCGTGTTTTGTTCCCAACTTAAGTTCTGAAGTTTTGAATTTGTTTTTTGGTTAGACATTATGTCGAGTGATGCTTCTGCTGGTAACTGTTTGGTAGATCCAGTACTTTTGTTCAGCACTTTGAGACTACTTTATGATGAGACATTATAAACAAAATAAATTAAAAGTTATCTCTATGAATAAAATAGACTTTTAAATCTACTAATACCAATGAAAATATTTTTTCTATGTTCATGTAGAACGTTGGTCTTTGAATTTGCTCTGTATTGGATTCGTAATTCGATTGCGGCTTGTCATAGTACTACATAAGCTGGAAACATTACACCCTCCAGAAATGTCACAAAAATCAGCTGCGAACACAGAGTTATTTTTTTTATGTGAGATATTTGGTGACCATTTTTTCTTAACCTGTCCCATAGCTAACATAAAAGCATAATATAAAGACCCATTCCATCAGAATAAAAAATCAAGACTGAGAAACGAAATGTAGATTTGTCCCTGTAATTGTCAATAGGTAATTGTTTTAATTTGTGTTTTAACTCGGATGTGTGTGTGTGGCATTTATCAGGATATTCGGAAGTACACTGAGATAAGCTGCCAGATATCAGGCAAGTAGCGATGTTCTGTAGCCGGATAGAGCGCCACCCCTGGGGTGAATTCTCAGAGGGAAGCACCAGATGGGCTGCATGTCAATACCATTCGCTTTGACTTGAAATTCTCTTTCAGTTACCACAATTGAACGTCAGATACCGCACAGGAAACGTAGATACAACATCCAGTGCTGTTAGGCCTCTTGTGGCGACTGTTTTTACGACTTGAAGGTGAAAAGAGACGAAAAGATTTATTTATAAAGTTCCAAAAACGTGTTGTTGTGAATGAAAAGCAAAAGGTGTTCTTCATTGTGATGCTCCAGATGCTACAGTTTACATCTAGAAAATAAACTGAGAACCAACAGCTTATGACCTTTTTATAAGGGTTCGATGTCGCCGGAAGTTAGGTCCAAAAAACAACACGTTAATGGCGTATGAAACTGTCAGGTTTAGTTAATGTAAGTAAAATGGAAATTAGAGAGACTTGTTGATCAACTCATATTTTACTGGCCACAGAAAGAGAGAGAGGCAGAGCCTTTTTTCGTAAGTAACTGAGGATTGCCCAGAGAGTAATGCACAGAATTTTTCTTCAACAATTCTTTATTGAACATAATGACATTTGCACACACAAAAGAATGTTATTTTATCTACACACATTATTTTTTCACGTTGTCTTCCTCCCGTTCTGTGGCCTCCCTCCAGAGCGAAAGAAAGACTTGCACGTTCTGTCGGTACCAGTCCCTGTTCTGGTGGCGGATCAAGGGCGTCGTGTGTGAATCTGCTCCCCATCGTCATTAAATGTCTTCCACGAATGGCATCCTTTAATAGCCCAAACAGGTGGAAGTCCGAACTGGCATGTCATGTGTGTCAAGTGTGACAGTCGCCGAACCGCCTTCTCACCCTCCGTTCCCGGCGACTAACCGTACTTCTGTAAACAGCAGATGCTCCATAGGCTTTGCACAAGCGTTTGTGTGTATTCTCCATAGTTTCTTTCTCTGCAGTGAGAAATTCAATAATGTCTCGTTGCTTGTAACGTATATCACGGACAGACCTCATTTTGAAAGTTGCCGCTGCGCTATCTATCGGAAGTGACGGAAACTAGACGAGCTCCCTTAGGAGGCTTCAAGTAATATATACGTATCTTTTCGCGTACGTAGTATTGTTGAACCCTCGTATGAAGAGCATTACTTGTTAACAAACTGAAGAAAAGTTCAGCGAAGGGGACCACCATTTTTAAGCAAACTTTTTAGTGGTCGGAGCTTATTACATCTTTAATTCAGAAATATGAGTCTTCCTTTTAGTAAGCAGCCGGTACAAACTTATTTGATCTCAGGGAGCCTTCAATGTCAGACCTCCTCCGCTGGTCTCTGGCGCCACCAAGGTCCTTCTATGATTAGATGAGCTGAGAGAAGGCTTTTGGTGTGACTGACTTAGCCGCAGGCGAGAGTGATTGATGCACTGAAAATTCTGCAGCCGCTTCAATCTCCTTGGCGAGGTGATCTGTACGGACAGTAAAATCATTTTTATAGAACTTCAGTAATCTCAAACCTCACTGTGAAGATTTGGTTTCAGATGCGAATGATCAATTTGGTTCCTACTCTGGCCACAGATGCAATGCATTCCGTTCTCTAGTTCCAACTGTCTTTTATACTAACATGATCACAACCACGGCACATCTTCACTACAGGAATTATTACATATTTATGAGCGATTCTCAGTTCCTTATCCCAGACCCTTTCGCCAGTAGTGCCAAGATCTTACGTTAGAAGAAATGATACTTTGAGATGATGTATGAGGCACTTTAACTCAATAAACCGAACGAACTATGATTCTTGTTTCATCATTAAATTTTTAATTCATTATAAATTTCAGGGGGAGCGTATTCTCAGTTTTAGTTCATTGAGAGACGAGTGTGTTAAAGTTTTAAAACCTTATTTATTGTCTACCCTATGCTTTTAGATTGAAGCGTTTAGTGTGTTGTAGACACTTGGATAACGTATTCTCAGTCCTGAGAACAGACATACAAATTTTTCTGCTGTTCTGTTTTACTTTCTTAAATGTGTAATTTCTCTTCATACAATAATTTTCAAAACTGATCAATAAATTAAATTCAGATCCTCAGCAATTGCATGTAAATTTTGTGTGTGCGTGTGTGAGTGTGTGTTATTATGTATTGGTTTTCAGACCACTGTTATACTTTAATCCTTGGTACGATTTTTATTTTTTTCTCCTCTAACCACAGTCGTCTAGTAAGAAGAAAATAAGATGTCTATAAGCAAATATGACTTCCATTCAAAACAATATGTCATCAGTATCTGTATTCACAGCATATGTTCGACGTACGTTGTCTGTTGGTACGTCTTGTGAAACTATGTGTATAGGAACAATGAGTTTCTTCTTAAGAGGCATGTATGTCATATGTAATGGACAAGTGCGGTTTCCGGGATCACCAAGAGGCTCACGGGTCTCTTAAAACAGTAACACCGACCGATGACCATAGTAGTCTGGTCCCTTTAATTGCACACACGACCCAATAGTACGAGCACGAAACTAATATATAGTATTGTTGTCATACTGTCTGCTGCTGATTTTATATACTTATTACTATTATTGCGATAAACTAAATAACGCTGTAGATGTAGTTTACTGTTTTCTTTCGCTTTCCATTCTGGAGTGGCAGCAGAAAAGGCGAAATAATGTATATTATTTTCTGGTTCCCCTCGAAGCACGCCGGGAAAAGGCGGCCTCTACTGTGTTGAACACTAGTAACAGAAGGACGGCCTGCCGCATTTCGCAATTTCTTACTGATAGTATGTTGCATTCTCGCCTGTAGTCATAAGGTCGTTTATCAGACGGTAGATTTCCGATGTAACAAGTATGTACAGCTCTCACTAACCCGAAGTGGTTTACTACGAATAGTCCTGCTAAAGTTGGTATGGCGCAGCCTTCATCCAGCCTTGTGTGTATCATACATAGCCAGAGATACAAGGGACCGACCGTATAACAGCGGCTCGAACTTGAGGACCAACGTGGGATTTTCACATGATCACATTAAGAGGTGACAGAAGAACAACTCGCAGATCAAATCCAACGCGGGCTGGAGGTGACAACCTGCCGATATGTAACCTGGAGTGTAATGTAGTGAACTCGTGAAATTCTTTTGTGACATCAGATACCGGTCGCGCCACGTTGGGAAAGAAAATGTTATAGACTCTAGATAATTATTTAGTGACATCATATACCATGAAAATTACTAATCAGGTGGATCCACATTGGGCTCCAAAAATTGTAGTGAACTTGAGGAATTCATTTGTGACATCTGATACTGGTCGCTCCATTGTGGGTGCCAAAACTGTGGTGAATTCGAGACATAAAATGAAATCAAACACTACAACGTACAACATACTTTCTAAACATGAAAGAATGTATTTATTTTCGTGCTGTTTACACAAAACGTAACTATAAATCTGAGGGCCGCTTTAATTGGGCGTGGACACGACTCTGTTTTTAAGGGGAAGGAGGCGGGAAGGAATCATCTCACCATTCTTGTTATCGTTTGTCGTATACTGCTGTCGGCGGCAGACGCAGAGTTTGTACGGCGCGTCGCTTCGGTACTGTGCTGCACGCGCTGGCTGCTTTCATCAGCAATCGCTGCTTTGCGGCGGGTCGCGGGTAAGATCTCCGCGTTGTCTGCCCGTTGTCGGTTGCGTGGCCGAAGCTGTGCTATGACGGTACAGGAGGGCGGATTTTGCCGATGCGTGAAAGAGCGCAAATGTCCTCTCGCTTCCGAGGTGTCTCCACAACGCCCCTCTCTCTTCTCATCCATCTCTCAGCTCAACTCCTCATCGAAATATTTTTTTCTTCCGACGTTGTCATTGGCGGACGAAATTGTCAGTGGGACCCAATGACAGATCGCCATTTCATCGCCACGCCACTCCGTGAGGGGTGGAAATTTTCTATCTGGCCTGGGCTGGGGTGTGCCTTGCGAATTGGCATCTTTCTCACGATTTCACATTCTTAAGATGTTTTCCTGCATTCCGAGACTGTAGGGAGAGCAGCGACTTGCACTTCTTCATAACCGCTCTCTCTGCGTCAGCCCTGGACAGAATTTTGCTTGGATCCCTTTCAGAATCTGCCAGCGTCCGTCGTTTACAAGGAATGTCCTCACTGTCGAGGAAAACATCTCCTTAAGAATGCTGGCTTCTTTCACATGCCTCCCTGTTGCCGATTCCCCGATTTTTTTACGCTCCTCCTGTGCCCCTGAGGTGCTGCAATTGTCGGCACATCCCTGTTTTCTAAGGCAGGTAAAATGATGGTCGCCAGGCCAGAAGAACTGAGATACTTTCTCGCGTACATTCTTGGCCTTCCGTCCTATAGGCTGCAGATGTCCATCAGTTCTCTGCACGGCATGCTTCTCGTTGTCATACATGATCTTCGCATCGTGGCCGTCCGTGAGCGAGGCGCGGACGTCGGTCCGGCTTCCCCCTGTGTGCTTGCAGAATGACTGCACCCGGGGGCTCGTCCCATGGAGTTCGGCCCCTTCCTCCTACACGGCCGCTCGCGGCGGTATTACAGTACACACAAAAGCACTCGGCGATGCTTGTCAATAGCTATGGATATATGTGACTTCCAGTACTTCATAATCGTCGCAAGATTGTAAAATCGTGCAGTTAACACCCCACAACAGCTTGCGTCGCCAGGAATTATGAGGTTTCCCTGACAGCAACAAAAGGCATAAACCATCTATGCTACGTTTTTATAAAATTGTATAAAGTTTCAACCGTTTTCCAGGTAACCCTCAGATCCATTAATGACTAAAAGGGACAGAAGTGGGGATACGATAGCACAAAAAAGTAAACGATAAACATTGTGATACCAAAAACAGGCTTTCAAGTGAGTGCAATACGTTTTTAATGAAGGCTCTAGAAACATAAATGCAGAAACACAGAGCATATAATACTGAGACCGAAATAAAAAAGAGGAACGTACTATCCCACGATGATCGTGTTGAATATTTCCAGTCTACTGCGGGAATGGAAGAGAAGCGTCTGGCGCATGAAATATTAAATCCGATCCCTGCGCAGCGGAAGTGGGTCACCTGGAGGTTCGTTGTTTCTTTTGGCCGTTGAGATTGTATTGGGCAGCGGATTCCCTTGAGCTGCGTTACTTCTTTTTATCTTAAACAGTCTCTCCGGAAACTCTGCCCTTGCCTGCCGTGGACTGTTCTCTTCCGTGTTCTTAGCTTCCTGCGAATACTTCTCCAGTACGATCTCTATCACACTACTTTGCCTATCTCTCCATTCAGAATTAACATACTTAAAGTGATTTAATTCCTTTTATTCATTATGAGATTTATTGCATGGCCCCGTTTACGTACATAAGTAATCCTTCCGTTTAGGAACAGTGATGACAAGTGGGTCACTCTAAGAGTGAAGATCATTTGTATCTCTAGACACATTTGTTCAACATAATGAAAGAAATCTTTATGACGTGTTACGATATTATAATGGCGTATGTTTCTGCGACCATAGACGGCTGACATACTCGTAAACATCTGGTCGGTGTGGTACCTCGTCGTCTTATAAAAGACTGTTATTGGTGAAACCAATGTTTCGGTCACTGCTAAACTGATTACAGCAGACCCATAAGAAGGCCTCTGTAGCCGCGGCCGATGCGATGGTTTCACTATTGAGAGTTTTTTACAAAATGACGCGGCACGATACCCAGCAAACTTTTTTATATCATATTTTGATACCTTAGCATTTTTTCACGTCTTTCGAATTTAAGCAATTGTGATACCTCTCCACAAGTTTCCTTACGACTACACTAGATCAAAAACTGAATTCTATCACATTTTACCCAGGGTGCTAGTGATTAAGGAAGGAATTCAATATGTGAAACTGCACTGCTAAATCGTATTTATGCTCCAAAACGAGGCAGCCACTTTCAATTAAAACGTCCTCAACTGTACGGGAATTACATAATGTTTGTGTACGAATACAGATGGTGTCGCAGGAGCGACGACATACGAAAGTTTAGGCCTTGCTGTGAGTCGTGCAGGGGTAGCCAGAGAAGATACGGCGATCGCTGGCACAAAGCGGAAAATCCAGGTATGAGTCCGGCGAAAATTTTCATTGTCTCTTTTTTCTGACGCAGTTTGTCGTTGCTCGTATTCGTAGCTGCGAATACATATCATGTACAGCAACAAAAAATTCTGGTTGTTTGCCCAAAACCATAAAGCGTCTGACTGGTAGCTAAGCAAGTTTTAGCCTAAAATCATATCTCTTGGACAATTCCTCTTATTTAATGGAAGAATTTTTGTATAAAAATCGGTTACCTGTAAAAAAACGCCTCCGTTTTAAATGTATTAGCATGACAAGGACTAAAAAAAGTTATAAATTCATTAATGGTAACACCAGTGACGTAGAGATATCGTGTAAACTGGCTCGTTCTACGTTATTTCCATCAAAGAATCATTCAGACGGTCTATATGGCGTATGGAATAGGTAAATAACGATCTAAATAACTAATGTTTCGAATCTGGGTTAACGACCATTTGCTGAACCTAACTGCTGTTTCAGTTCCGTTCCTCTTCCGTTTACAGTCCAAATGCAGCTCATGCACACTTCTCTCATACGTTTGGAGTTATAAAGTATTGACATATCAAATAGTAATCAGATGGAAGAAACGACACCAAATAATATAAGTGTAATGTTGTGACCTAAAACCAATCCTTGTAAATAAACCCAGAGGTTGTCATGTGCAACGCAGGATGATTTTGATTCATATTTTGATGCGTCAAATATGCAAGCAACATCGCATTCTTTCTTTAACCATTTTAAATATGAAAATAATGATATCTCATGCTTTTTGCTGTCATTCTGGGCAGAGGAATAGATTTGAGGGTGGGACAAGGTAACGTAGCCACAAAGTTAATGTTGACCGCGATTACTCTATTTCAGATTAAGCATATTTGAATTTACTGAGAGTGCTTCCTACAAACTGAGTTTGCCCCGACTCAAAAGCAAAACTACAATAAAGTACAGTAACTTTTGTGACGAAGGAAACTTACAAAATCCTGCAGTTTCTTTAATAACCGAATCCTCACCTTCTCCGTCGTCTCCGTTGGTTCTCCAGCGGTGGTATGTCCACCTTCTCCTGGTATTGCTTGCTCCAAGTACTCCTCAGTTATTGCATGTGCACAATTCATAACATTATTATTTGTGTGTGTGGAGCCACTGTATTACAAGAAAGTTGTTTATCAAAGGCCTGGTGTTAATGGCACAGCATATGTTAAGGTATATTGCTCTTGATTTCGTGTTCATGCTGATGCTTTCGTTTGGAGGGAGAACCATACAAAAATAACGTTCCCGTCAAATCACTGGCAGTCCGAATGTTACGTCCCTTAATATTCATCAAGATTCAATTTCAAATACGCTGACGGAAAAAATCGCAAAACCAAAAAGTAATTTCGGGAGTACGTTTGCCTAGGTAACACGTTTAATCGATTAACATTGGAAAATCACAGCTTAATACAAGCGTGCATAGGCTATTGCAAATGTGATACGCTGTTACATTAGCAACCGATGTAACCGCCAGAATTTCGAATGCGAGAATGCAAATGCACGTGCATTATGTTGTGCAGGTGGCAGGTGGCAGTCTGTGGGCTGGAGTTACGTGCCCGTTGCACTTTGTTGGTCAACACATGGACGGTTAATACTGTTCGTGGATGACGTTTGAGTTATCGTCCGGTGATGTCCCATACGTACTCGTTAAAGACACTTGTTATGTAGCATGCCAACGCAAGATGTCAACGCTATGTTAACCGTGTTGCGTTATAGCAGTGGTATGTGTGCGAGCTTTAACGTGTTGGAAAACACCCCGTGGGATGCTGCTCACGAATTGCACCACAACACGTCGAATCACCAAGGTGACGTACAAACGTGCAGTCAGGATGTGTAAGATAACCACGAGAGTGCTCCTGCTGTCAAACCTAATCGCACCCTAGCCCATATCTCCAGGTTTAGGTCCAGTGTATGTAGCACTCAGACAATTTGAGAGGTGGCATGAGCCCCTTCTCATATTTCTGTCTTACTCTGAGTAATTCGATTTTCCTCTCTAATTGCATGCGGTGAAAAGTTGCTATTCCTTCACACGCTGAAATCCCACGCAGCCTCTCTGGTCAGCAGCGTGGTCCGGTGACAGGCGGGTTCTGCTGATCTTGAAAGGGTTAAGCCGACGGGTGTGAGGGAGTCGAGTGGATGCTTTCCAGACGCCGACATTTGCAGAAGAGCGGGGACGACACGCCCAGGGCCGTGATGGAGTGACTGGGCTAGAGATTCCGTTACTTCGCAGAAAGTTAGTGAAAACGATTTCTGGCCGACTACCAACGAGGCGTGGAAATGACTTGTGTTCCCAGGCAGTCTGGGCGGGCAAATTCCCTCGTTTTCTGCAAAATCGTAACTTTGATTGGCTTGCTCTGGGGATAGCTCCGTGACATAACAAAATCAGCAGAAACTGGGGCCAAGTATCTCCATTGGTGGAATAGTAGTGCGTCGGCAACAGAATGGAATTTTCCGCCGGTTTTCGAGTTGCTGATTGGAACTTTTAACCACACCCACTGTCGTGGGGCGAGAATGTTCTGTGTTCGGCTTGTACGAGTGCTCTTGAGGAAGTCAGCTCTCGCCTTTCGGTCGGGGTAGGTTACAAGACTGATTTCTCGCTGCTCTACACAGCCTGCTTTCCGTTGGTAGTCTAATATACTTTCATATAATTGTAACTGTTTGACGAAGTTACTGAGGTTTCGACTTCAACGTAACTTTCCGAGTACAGTTGCCAATTGAGCGTTCTGCGTACAAGCGGCCTATGTTGTCCGTCTTGAGGTTTTTTGCCTAAAGTTGAGTGTATCGGAGTTACTGTGTGACTTCTCTTGTTAAAATCACTCACTGTAACGTCATTGTTGTGTAGCGAGCCTTGTTTGTCTCCCTCAGAGGCCTATTTGTGTTTGCTAGAAGTCTTTAGTCTGGAACAACGCGACCAGGATAATGTGTTTCGGGTTATACTCGCGACATTATCATCACCACGACGCGACGTCGAAGCAACCAGCCATGGCCTCCGGTACGCCAGATCGTGTCCTTGCAGTTAAGAAGATAGCTTGTTAATGTACATCCGCAGCACCGGCAAATCAGGGAATTTTGCTAGGTGATAATCAAAGCTCAGCAGAGCGCGCCTTTTAGTCTTTTCCAACTTTGTTCATCTTAGGTGTTCAATGTCTGAGTTATCACTACTGTAGCATCAATTATTGTTGGGTTGGCTGGGTGTTTCTCTTAAGATTTGAGTTGCAAGGAATTGGCTCCACATACCACTTGGTCATAAATGTCACAATCTAGTCTATGGAGAATTTAACCTTCACAGCATTTATTTGAGTATCCAATTTGATGTATTGTGAATGTTTCATGTGCTTTGTTTAATGTTTTGAGTTTAGTCATAATAAATCAAATTGTTATTTTGGACAGAACTTTCATTCTATTAATCAGTATAGCAACCCTTTCATATCTCACTACGTTAATGAAACTTTCCTTTCTCTAATTAATTTGTATCCAATTAAAAATTAAGATTTGATTTGCAAGGAATTGACTCCACATACCACCTGGTCATAAATGTGACAATGTAATTTATGGAGAACTTCCCCTTCACAACATTTATTTGAGTATCCAATTTAATGTACTGTGAATGTTTCATGTCTTTTGTTTATTATTTTGAGATTAGTAATAATAAATGAAATAGTTAATTTGGTCAGAACTTTCATTCTGTTAATCCGTAGAGCAACCTTTTCATTTCTCACTATGTCAATGAAACTTTCTTTTCTATAATTAATTTGTAAACAATTAAATTATTGCAGGTGCCAAACTCTTTTCTACTCCACTTGCAGGGACGATTACAGTCAGCTCGTGTTTCTTCTTGATCCATGTGCCACAGCAAAAGTCGGAGTTAGAAAAGGGGAAGCTTAGACCATCATTTCCATATGAAGATTCTAGAAGAATTTAGTGTTTAATACACTGCTAGCCCTGGCACCTCGCAAATTTGCTTGCAGACCCTCAATGGACCTCCTTATCACCATAGTTAGGCCGTTAGTGACACATAGTCGGAATCAGCTTCCGTAAGAAAACACAATACACCTCCATCCTGCCCCTACTGAGGACTTACTTCGCGCACTGAAATTGCAAATGGCTATGGTTTAAGGTCAGTGGAATGCACGCTATAGAGAGTTTGGCGCAGACCTATCGTTGAAGTAATCCTCTTTTAACATTTTGTTGTGTAACTTTCGTGCCATCTACCTCTCAAATTGCTGTTGCAAATGTAGTACGATGCGCCAGAGCCATACGCCGAACACAATGGTCTTCCCTCTCTGTAGCACCACGTGGCCGTCCGAAGGCCAGAAAGCTCACGACCGGACATTCTCGTGAATACTGCTGCCAGCAATCATGTACAGTGGCCACATTCCTTCCATGTCTTTCCGAAGTATCTCAAAAGGAACATCTAGCTTCTTCTAGCCCTATTAGACGACCTCGTTCAAACTCAGTGAGGTGTTGGTAATGACGTCTTTGTCACCTTAAAGGCATTATTGACTAACCAACTCACCCCGTCCAGTCTCAAAAGTGATTGACGCTCACGATCGTTATACCGTGTATTTAAAGCAACCTTGATTTCCATCCTCATAGTGGTGCTATTAATGCAACGCTTATACGACTGGCACGAAATTTGATAGATATCATTCCTGAGGTGTAGATATGCGCCTACCAACTTCACACAACTCCTTCTTGATGTTTCAATTTTTCCATCAGTGTATTAGAGCCAAGATACAAGAAGTATCCGTTTTTCACGGAAGGTATTAATGGATCTCCCTAATATAGATGCTGTCCCTCTGAGCATACGCTGAACACAATAGAAGAAGCTATTCGACCACTTGATACCAGTGTGTGAGAATTAAATGTTATGATAGTGCTATCAACTGCTTATAGCAGAAGCTTGGGTAAAGGAGAGCTCGTACAGAAAACGAGTTTTTTTCTCTGACCTCAGCTCCAGATAAGCATTTTGAACACATCTGCATAAACAGCATAAATTATTTAATTGTAAAATAACTGTATTATTATTCGCAACAAGGGTCGAAGTGCGGCTTGATCTCACCAGCTGACAACGTGTTTACGGCATGCAGCGAAAATATCTTCCCGTGGTGATGTTAACTCTCTAAAAAGGAGATGAAGGGGCTCTGAAAGTATATCTAGGGAGAGGTAGAGGCTAAGAAACAATGGATGATCGTACAAAAACTAGGCAGAAGGATGTCTCAACAGAACAGCCTCCAAACGTTCATGTTACTGAAAGCTATATTTATACTCCTACCATAGGCTATATTTGTATTTTCAATCTTTCAGTCACAAAATAACAACAGTGCAGCAACAATTACCATTACTACTATTACCATTACTACTACTACTTATAGTACTGAACCGTGATTGAGTTTCAAAGAATATACTTGAGAATTTGTTCTACCTACTAGCGATTCATCAAGATAATTAACACATTTAATCACGCTATGTGAGCGTGGAAGTAGCTACCAGGGAGTAACTGATGAAATCGTAAGCAAATTACTTTTTAACAAATGGTACTTTATTCACTGTAATGGTGCTTAAAACATTTTTTAAAAGAAACAAATTTAAAATTATAATCAGAAAGCACCCTCTAAATATCAAGTTACAATTTAGTCAAACGGTAGTAATGTAGAAGACTGTCGTAAAATCTATTCTGATATATTTGCACTGTTTCATAAACGTGTCCATGATTTGCAAGAGAAGGAGAAGAAGAAGAAGAAGATGATGATGATGATGATGAAAGGAGAATGCATTTATGCTGATAATAGAAGAAAACACGGTGCACCTTCGAAGTACACATAAGAAGAGAGGAAACAAATATGTGAACATACCAAACCGTTTCACGTTATAACATAGAGCGATCTAACAAAGAGTCATAAAGCCATATTGCAATATATCAAGCCTATTTAGAGATAAATAAATGACAAGTGTTAGGTATTAATGTCACGAAGTAGACTGCTGCCCTTGTAAAAGTGGAAACTTCTTTTCCATACATTGCCCCCTGTACAACATCCAACATGATAACGAGGGGAACGAGACCAATAGGTCTATGTACTGTGGAACTAAAGCAAGCGAAGCGGAAAAATCGCCTAATATTTCGAAAGAAAAACGAGTTGAGGAAATACTTCCTTACTTAACAAACGAACACAACCAATTTGGTTACAGTGTATCACAGCAGACTCCACCATTTTACGTAAGTTAAATGAACTGTGCCACATACTCTATGTGTTAGTGAAAATGGTAAACCTCATTTAAAATTTCAGTTTTGAAGTACGTTTCTTTCTGTTGGAAGGGTGAATTTCATTGATTTTCTTACGTAACTCTCCCATATGAAGACGTCTGTCATAAAGTGTATTTCATTTTCTCACTATAAAACATTAACCAGGTAAAACAACTTTACAGACCTTTCTCGGTGCGTTATTTTTGGCATATCGACACTTCTTAATTTGTCCTATTCAATTAAATTCTCACACTGAAACAGGGTGCCTGTACTTACAATAGAGCCAGGGACCAGTACAACTGAACTTGAGTATTTTATTTCTGAAAAATATCAAATCAGCCTTCTAAATTCCGTAGTCAACACTGAAGAGACAAATATTGCAAATAGTTCTGTTCATTCAACTGAAAATAGTTACTGAATTTGTCTTTGAATTAATGGTGATTTAGTATTATTAACAGAATAAAACAAACAAGATATCTTACATTTATCTTTTTAACAATTTAGTGTGTGAATCATTTAAAACAGGAATACAGTTGATGATTGTCATCAAATGGCATTTACTTTCGTCTTAAGATACCAAACAAATTAATTTAATTAAGGGCAGTTCCAATGGGACCCATCAAATTGGCATTTCCTCACTTCCTTGTGAAAATTAACCATAAAAGTCTCACAATGAACCGCAATCTCTTTTCCACTTGACCAATAATTATTTTAGATAGGATTTAAGCAAAAGTAATTATAACGTGCCTGTAAAAATAATGTAACATGTTTGACCATAAATTATTATTTATTTTATTTATTTATGCATTTATTTGACCTGGCAAGATCAGGGCCTTCAGGCCCTCTCAACACCTAACCAGGCATAGTCACATTGAACATTAAGTTTCTACAAAACATTAAGGACATATAACGTGTTATACAGTATTAATGTTAAAGAAAAGTAAATAAAGATTACAACGATAGTACAATGATAATTATAAAAATGAAAAAAATAATGATAACAATCAAGAATAATAATTATAATTATAATGACCATGTATATGAAAGTAAACATATATTTCTTTTATGAATGTCAATGCTATAGCAAGTTGGGAATTTTCTCGTTATGTTCTTGCATCTTGTGAGTTACTCTCATCGATCAGAGACATAAGACGACAGAATGGGGTGAAAGAGATACAGAACAGGTAGATAGGTTAGAGGAAGAGAAATAGAATAGTAAAATTCGAAGCTATGATGGAGAGGAGAAACAAAGAGATGAGAGGGGCACAACAATGGTGGCTATACCGTCCCTAAAGTGCAAGTTTTGAGTTCCCTCCTGAATGTTGAGTAGTTCTGGATAAGACGCAGATCACAGGGGAGCGCGTTCCGTAGCCGTATGGCTGAGATGGAGAATGTCACGGAGAAACATTTTGTGCTACGTAAAGATACAGAAAAGATGCTAGACGTATCCGATCTGGTATTGCGGTTGTGGAATGATGATAGGTGTTTAATGTGAGAAGATAAGTATTGGGGACACCAGTGGCTAAGAAAATGATGAAATAAGCACATCGTGTGGAGACCGCGTGCCTTGTGTGGGCGTACCCAACCTATCTGGGAGTATGAAGGACTGATATGATCATGCAACCGTATATCGCATACGTATCTAACGCAAGCATTCATCACTAGCTCGAGGCATCTCAAATTTTCACTATTTGTGCCGTGTTGAACTACATCACAGTAGTAAAGGTTAGGCAAGACTAGTGTTCGAACTATTTTTTAACATGGTTTGGAAATATTTTTCTTAATTTTTCAATTGCTTGTAGGGAGGAGAGCGATTGCCGGCAAGCTGTGACTGTTTGTTCTTCCCAGTTTAGGGGCTCATTCAAGATTATTCCAATGTCTTGTACTGTTTTTTGGTATAGTAGTTGGGTAGCATTCAGGAGTATTTGAGGGACTGTTTCGCAAAAGTACAGGCTGATTAACTTCGGATGAGATATAAGTATGACCTGGCATTTCTTGGGGTTTAGTTTCAGACCTAGGTTCTGTGCCCATTGAGAAACAGAGCAAAGATCTGCGTTCATATTCGCTACTCCGTCAGCAATGTTCTTGGGGCTTGCACTTATATACAGTTGGATGTCGTCGGCATATAGATGGTAGTTGCAGGAGTGAATCACTGAAGAAATAGCATTAATGTACAGTGAGAACAGTAATGGACCAAGGACGGAGCCTTGGGAAACTCCAGAGCCCACGTTTTTCCGTTATGACTTTTCCGACCCACAAATAACTTGTTGACTTCTGTTTTTGAGGTAGCTGTCCAACCAGTGTATTGCGTTGTTTGAGAAATTCAGCTGTTTCTTTTTAATTAGTAATATATCAAAGTAAACTGTATCAAAAGCCGTGCTAAAGTGAAGCAGTGTTAGGATGGTAGCTCCACGTCTGTCCATAGCATGTTTGATGTTATCAGTTACTTTGATTAATGCAGTTGATGTACTATGGTTCTTTCGAAAGCCTGACTGATATTTATCATGGATGTCATGAGTTTTTTAGGTAATTCCTCAGCTGTTAATGGACGACGTATTCCAGGGCTTTAGATATTGCAGGTAGTATGCTGATCGGCCTGTAGACACCTGGCGACTTAGGGTTGTCATTCTTGGGTATAGGTTGAATTAAACTTTCCTTCCACTCTGTATGATATGTACTACTGACAAGAGCCAGGTTGAAGATGTCTGTGATAACTGGAATAATAGTGTCTACGACGTTCTTAATCATGCCAATGCTCACTCCATCATTTTCTTCAGCCTCGGAAGAGATTCTCATAATTGCCTTGCGTACTGTTCCGGTGGTGACATGTTTTATGAAAATCTTGTCTCTCGAGATATTGATATCTTGGGGCTAGTAATTTGTCGCTGCGTTGCAGTTTATAGCTGTTGAGAAGAAATCGTTTAATTCTTCTGCAGACGCTTCATTAACAGCGTGAGATCTTTGCTTCCCTATACCGGAACTGCGCAGCTTTTTCCAGAGGTCAGCAGGTTTTTATGTGCCGCATACGACAGAGCGGGTGTGTCTGATTTTGGCATTCCTCACGCTTTGATTGGTTCTGTTTCGGAGTTTCCTATAAGCTTCATACGCCTCGGGAGTTTGGTTACGCCTGAAGGCCCTATGTGCAGTATCACGTTTATTCATTAACTGGCTTAATACAGTGGTGAGCCACGGAGTGGGAGCTCTCTTTACCTTGACAGTGCGTTGAGGAGCATGTTTATCAAACAGTGCAATAATTTTGCGACATAATTCCCGAATTTTTTCGTCTACAGTCGGTTCTTTGCTTATATCATGCCAAGGGATGTCTGACGAATCCTTTTGAAGAGCGTCCTGGTTAGCATTTTGTAGGTTTCTGAAGGTTACCAGGTGAGATTTTCTTTGGTAGTATGCATTGACTAATTTAAGAATATCGCGTAATGAGCAGGGAGCCCCGGAGCGGATGTCTGGTTGGCGCGAATTATTTTTGTGGTCGCTTTGTTGCTATTATGGGTGTATGGCTGTGTGGCGTATGATGAGTTGGGTGCAGTGGTGTTAAACTCATATCATTGGAGTGGAACAGTCTCCTTAGTTTTTCTGCAGAGAGGGATTATTTACTGTAAGTCGATGTTTGTGTCGCCTATAATGATTATGTGTTCATATTGCGACACGAGCGAGGACAGGGTAGACTGAAAGGAGGACATGGCACCGACGTTTGGAGGTTTATAGATTAGTCCAATTAGCAGTTTCTGATTTGATGTATTTACTTCGAAAAGCAGGAACTCTGCTTCTGCTTCGCCCTTTGCATCCGATGTGTATAGAGTAGTAGGTGTGAGATCAGAGCGAACATAGGCACCCACATCACCCCCGCGTCGTGTTTCACGATCTGCCCTTAGGAGAGAGTAACCAGTGATTCGGATAGCGTCGGAAGAAAAGTTTGGTTTCAACCAAGTTTCAGAGACGAGGATAATATGGAACAGCGATTTGCAGAACAGAACTCGTCGAAGTGAGCCGTTAGCGACTGCGCGTTTGCGTGGGCCACAAAGAGCCCGCCGCCGTAACCGGTCCGTCCCATTGTGGCCGCCTGTAGGACCGAGCGCGATCCGTTTACCACCTGGCCGGAAGAAGGAGAAAAGCTGGATTTCGCGGGGGAAGACATATTTGCAGGTGCGCCGAAGGTCGTGGCGGACTCAAGCGTCTTTGGGCTAAAGGTGAAAGACAGGCTGGAGGTATCGCAGCAGGGAGCGAAAAAAAAGATGGAAAGTGGCAGTAGTGGTTACGAAAAAGATGATAGTAGTAGTAGTGGTAGTGGCGAAGATGAAAATAACAGATATAGAAAGGCGGTTGTAAGGAGATTCCTGTTAATGGAGAATGTTAATTCCAGTTTGACTGACAATATGAATATACATGAGCACTTATGATAGACAGATAAAGAAGCAATATTTATGTGAAACAATTGACTGATTTTAAATAGAGTACTTATAGAAATAACGAAGCAATATTTACGTTAAAAAATGAAAAGAAAGAATAAAAATTAACTTATATTAGACAGAGTACAAAATGAGACTTTAAGTCTCTCGAGATTTCGCTCAGTCTTTCAGTTCGGACATGTTCGTCACCGTTTTCCTCCCTCCTTCCGTCTTGACTACGATCCTGCCATCCTGGTTCCATACATTTTGAAGGCCGAACTGTGTGATCGCAGCGTTCAAAACTTTTAGTTTTTCGCGCGTCAGATCTTCCCTCAGGGTAACCCCACTCTTGGCGAGTTTTCTTTTCTGAGCAAACGCTTCAGCTCCTTTCCGGTAAGACACAAATTTAATTATTATGGGCCTGGGTTTCATGGCACCTGGCATCCTGCGCCCAACACGGTGGCTTCTGTCAATATCGGCCACGTCGATCTGCACGCCAAGTTCATCACGCACGAGGCTAATGGCCAGGTCGTCGGTGTTTTCGCGATCGTTTTCAGCTAACCCGAACAAGCGCAAGCTGTTCCTTCGCTGCTACTGCTCAATTTCATCGATGTCTTCAGACAGTTTGGCTTCAAGGTCGGCGGCTTTTTTCTCTTGTGCGGCCAGGGACTTTCTAAGAGACTGGATTTCGGTGCTGTTGCGCCCGACAGACTCTTGCACTTTGTCCATGACCGCGGCCGTCACAGAGTCCGTGATGGATTGCACGATTACGTCTAGCGTGTCTTTGCTGTGCAGCGCCGCACTCACCTGGGACCGGACGAGCTCCCCGATGTCGGGCAGCTAGGCCTCACCTGCATCCGGAGACCGGGCGATCGCGCTGCCTGCGTCCCTGTACCCTCGCCTGCTGCCGCTTACTCGTACCCTTCCCATTTTTCACTCACTTATCACCTGTGGTAATCAACGGAACCAAAGTACCCAAAGTATAAGAAAACAATAACCACACGTTCTTTAAAAAATGGTCTGTCTCTATCCTGTTACAATGCAAAATACCAAACAAACTGCTAACAGCTTGCCTTTTCCGACACAACATGGCCAAGGATGTGGTGTAAATTGTGCTTTCATAGTATCTTCGAGGCTCATATTATTTAGACAGACCACATATTCATTATCATCAGCCTTTTTGTAGCGTTATTGAATTAATAACGGTGCAATTCCAGCAGCTCCATATTTTTCTAAGAAATACCTTGCATTCATGGTTACAATTTACCTGATATTACTTATTAATGCAAAAGTGCTAATTTTACGTTTCTTCCATGAACTGTACCATTATTGGCACAAAATATTCCAATATTTTACAGCGAACGTTTGCTTGAACTTAACTAAAGCACTGATCGCAGGCTACTCCTTCTCCTGCAGTCTGTCTGAGCACAAATCTTCTAAGGAAAAGGCATAACAAGGAACGGAAAAGACCAGGCCACCTCTAACTCTGTAACTATGTTGTCCGCTGGGACCACCTACTGCACATTTCTCCCAAAGAGAAAGTATTCCAGAAATGAAAACGACAAAGGAAAATCCTGGCATTTAAAGGGCGTAATTCCTTCTATATTTCGGTGTTTAACACCACTTCTTTCATATAATAAATTATTTTCTCCTCAGGCAGGGAGCAGATGTTCACGTTGCAAATGCGTAAGTGTATAACAAGGTAATAAAATTGCTAGTTGTGAAATACATACAAAATCCTTTTAGAACAGCTCTCTTAATATAAAACTCGTTGAATCAATCATTAAAAAGCTGTCTTTGTTACTGATAACACATTACGAAAAAGTAAATGTAACACTGTTCCCTAAAACCTGACATCACTAAATTATAGACGGCTAATCATGAAGCGTATATCATTTTGCAATGGACAGCTGATGCAGTAGTAAGAAAGAGATTTTATAAGAAACGACCTCAAGTTCACTTGCAAAAACCAATGATGTTCGAGCAACATCAGCCTCATGTTCATATAACTTGGTGATGACTTGCCGTTAGAGTGTTCACCATTTATTCTATTAACCCTGATATTTTAAGTTACCGAATTAGTGTGTTGCTGTTAAGAAATAAAGAGACTTAGGCGGAGATATTCATTAATGGCGTAAACAGCACTGATTATAACGAAGTTAATAAAAATTTACTTTTCCGCCTATCTCGACCATTCGTAACGGAAAGGGTTCCAACGTTTGTTCTGTCGCCAAATCATAGCTGACACAGAACTACATCAACCACGCCTGTTCTGCTAAATAATTTTAGACACATAGATACCTACACTACATATCGTTTATTGTACTGCGATAGACCATAGCAGTGCTCAACGTCAAAGACAAAGAATCAGAAACTGGCACTGACCACTGTCAGATAACGCCTCGCCATACCATCAGTAAGTCAGCAACAGTGAACCACCTGCATATCACCGCTTCCGTGTGTGAATGAGCTGGAAATTAACCAGCCTTCAGGAAGTTTCCGCTGTTTCAAAAATGGTTCAAATGGCTCTGACCACTATGGGACTTAACTTCTGAGGTCATCAGTCCCCTAGAACTTAGAACTACTTAAACCTAACTAACCTAAGGACATCACACACATTCATACCCGAGGCAGGATTCGAACCCCCGACCGAAGCGGCCGCGCAGCTCCAGACGGTTGCGCCTAGAACAGCTCGGCCACTGCAGCCCGCTTTCCGCTGTTTGGCTGGCTGCTAAATTACAGCAGCCAGACCATGGTCATTGGTTTCTGTTGCAGATATTGCCAAGTAAAACACATATACAACCTCTTTTACAAACTCCCAGAGCATCCGCATTATGGACCTGTACCCGTGGTCTAAGTAGTAATCAAAACGTCTTGGGTAAGTCTGATTTTGACAGCGGAGCAGCTCGAACCTGCTGTTTATGTCACGCTTGCGACGCACTTGAGGAAGAGATGGTTTTTACACCGTTAGTAATCGCCTGTGTTACTTGTTGACCCGGTAGCAATGGCACATACGCTTCGAAAAACCGTGATACAATTCACATTCTCTCACAAGTACGCAAGACCGAAAGCATTTTAAATCGAACGTTTCTTGAGGAATAAGGTGCCTTTGAACTACATGTAGCTCACTGGAATTCATTTATAAATCGTAAGCATCACTGTTTATGTAAACATGGTCAATGACGCAGCATTTGATAAGATTACAGAAGCCACTGCACGAGGATTCCAGTTACAACACTCTGATTATCGTATTAGCGACTTGTTAGCGGCTCATGTGGGCATGGGAGTATGTACGATTCGAATCTTCGAGCTGCCACTTGAAGTATCTAACTCACTGTAATTGAATCACTCCAGTGATATGGGAGAGAATATGGCCGAACTTTGGAAAAGATTCAGCTCGTATAAAACGGTCAGCGATGTTTAACAAGTGTGAATTGCCCCAATGTTTCATATAGGCAGTTCTAGGGGCATTATTATCTACGACAGCCAGCTCCAGATGCGCTTTAGATGTGATGGTAAAGGACATTTTCGATCTGAATGCATGAAAAGAAGATTCGTGCAATTACTCAGCGGAGACTTACCGACTCAGACCACTGCCACGTCACTACAGATGACATATGGATTGGTGCTCCACCAGGGGGTGACACCAGGTCTGAGTGTATGCCCGAACTAACAACACAGAGAAACGCCAGAGGGCCACTGTGACGATGAGGTGGTTCCTACTCCATTCCAGCCCCAGACGTTGCATCTGATGACTCACGAGGGCGACCACACAATACAAAGAAAGGAAAATGAAGTGGGGTCGTCCACGGATGCTGTGGAAGCGGTGGTGCTATAGGAATTATAGGATTCAACAGCACCAGATGTCGAGGTCAGGGCACTCCCCGAAGCGTTGCAAGATGCTCGGCCCCGACTCTGAAGAACCATCCCATCCTCATCTAGAGGCACCTGATGACTCTATCAATACGGGCCCCTCTAAATAGACCTACAACCGCCGGATGTCGCTGAACAAGTGCTTTCAGATAGTGAAAAGACGTCGTTTCGTTTTGACGATCCGTCACATGCGGCGTCCATTGCCCCTTAAGTAGCAGAGGATGATCCAGCGAATCACGAGCTCTGCACACTAGCTCAGCCCCAGGCTTAATGGAGACCCTCGCTGATACCGACTGCGCTGAGGAGGAAAAAGATATCACGGATATGACTCTTATTCCTGGTAGAGACCAGCATTCCTCTTCCACAATACAGGACAACTAAAGCTACAGGGAGACGTCAGACAGGCTACCTTCTGAGCACACGTAATGGAACCTTCGGCTTCGCAGATTTTTGCCAGTTCACTATCGTGCGAGGGTGACGGATACTCGGAAATAGAGACAGATAGTATGTACAGTTATCGTTGATACTACTACATCGCTTGTAAAACAACAGCTTTTCTAGGACATGCTACGTGTATGCGTCAGATGTGGATATTCTGATGCTGCAGGAAAGCTGCACTACTGCGTTCCTAAAAGTACACGTCTACATCTCCTATGCCGCACCGAACTCGGCCACCGACAGTGGAAAGGCGATATGGGTCCGAGAAGGGATCCTGGTTCGCGACTTACCTTATTTACCATCGGCATGTTAAATGGTGGTAACAGCTCATCAGATCCATATTATTAATGTTCCCGCTCCATGGATCAGAAAACAAAAAACAGACCGCCAAGAGCGAAACAATATTAGGAAGCGCTTGTGTCTTTATTTACAGATGGATTCGATCATCTACTCCTAGGTGGAGACGTCAGCTGTGTATTAGCCCCAAAGGACAAAATCCTACATTGCGATATGTGTCTTGCGCTGGAAGCAAGGGGTACAACTTCGTTGTCAACCGGATCCAGGAAGTTTAAGCTGAGTGGACCTCAATTAAAGTAGTGAAACCTCCACCATTGTGAAGTGTCGCCATTTGCTTGTGTGTTGCTCCTCGCAGTGTCGCCGAGATGAAGAACAGGGAGTGGAGCATTTGGAGAAGGCGAACTTAATTAGCCTTCTTCCTCTTTTTATTACTAATTGTAGTATTCTATATGTTATTATTTGTGAAGTTCAACCAGTGGTATTTTTCCTGCCTAGTGGCCGCTAACGCCCCAGTTACTTACCGTGGAGCCTAGTGTATGTTAGGGCAGTGTTCTTTTCCTCGCCTTGCCGTTGCTAACTGGTAAGGCGGGTAGTTCGACAGCTTCATTGATTTGTGCGGCTGGTGTTATTTTTTTTTCTACTCTGGTAGTAGTGGTTCCTTTCTGCTCCCGTATACTCTAAACACTGCAGTCTGAAGATGTAGTGCTGAACACCAGTTCCGGCTTGGGTGTATTATTCCTTCGTTGCTTTGGTCATCGGAAATTAGGTAGATTCGGCAAATTATTATTGGTCATGCGTTTAAACTGATAATAGTCTGAATTGCCATCTCGTTAAGTGAATACAACTCTTGGGTGTCTGTCTGATCGTTTGCGAAGTTTTGAGGCACTTTCCCAGGTGGAACCTTGGAAAAACTGTCCCCCCCCCCCCCCCCCCATCGTTCGTTCAGTCGGATTTGGTAATTGTTTATTTTTTTTATTAATGACTGTAATTTCAAGTTTGCACATGATTAACTGGTTCTTAAAGGACTGCTAGTCAGGTCTTCAGCCTTGAAACAGTTTTTAAATTATTACTATTGGAGCCTCCAGCCGAGAAGTTGTTCGAATTTATTGTCGTTAAGGCCTTCAGCCGTGAATGTTACTTCTCTTGGAATTTTAATTAGACAGTTGTATTCTAGCTGTGAGATTTTGATGAGTGTCCTTTTGTAAATATTTTAATAACTATAATTTAAAGTTGAAGAACTTAACTTCTGCTTAAAATATTGCTATTCAGGCCTTCAGCTGTGAAACAATTTGTAAATTCGGCCAAGCAGCAGGAGAATTTGTTATCATTAAGGCCTTCAGCCGTGAGTGTTACTTGTATTAAAATTTTAATTAGACTAATGTATTGTAGCAGTGAGATATTGATGATTTTTTAAAATATTTAATATCTATAATTGCAATTTGAAGAAGTTAACTTGTTCTTAAGATTGCTATTCAGGCATTCAGCCGCGAAAGAGTTTTAAATTATCACTATTGAGGCTTTCCGCCGAGAAATAGTTTTGAATTTTTTGTCATTAATGCCTTCAACCGTGGAACAGTTCGTAATTTATTGTCACCATTTATTTGTTGTTGTTTCCAAATAAAGTTTACGTGAATGAAAAATAAACTGACCAAGAGCAGTTGATTACGGCCCCATCCACAGTCGCAACCCAATCCTGCCTTCCTTGGTACCTGGTCTGAGCGATAATCTCTGGAATGGCGAACAGGTGGGTCAAAATACAAACGCAAGAAGCATTATTAGCCCTAGAGCGCAGAGGAGGTAACGTCTTAATATCACTAGCAGAGTTACAAGACTGTATAAGAGAAATCACCACAATTTGTACAGCCAGAGCGGTACAGACTGGCGTACAGGCATGTGAGGTACAGTGACAATTGGGGAAAATTGAAGTATGAGATTGACAACGAGAATGTCTTGCCCCACAAGCCGACTTACGGCGACGGAGAGCAGATTTGATATACTTAATTTTCATACCGGAATTTGGTATCAAAAACTGTTACCATAATGGAAAACCCACGGGAATGACCAATGCAGAACTACAAAACAGATTGCACTATTTTGTAGTATAGCAGGGGCACGATTTCGTCTTCTAGCTACTATACGAGTGCGACCACGATTTAGCTCTGATTTCCCTTATTTTATCATGATGATCGTTTGTCTCTATGTAAGTCGGCCACAACAAAATTTTTCCGCATTCAGAAGATAAAGTTCGTGATTAGAATTTCGTGAGAAGTATGCTCCGCAACGAAAATCGCCTTTGTTTTATTGATTTCATCCCAAATAATGTATGATTTCATTTACACTCTCTCCCCTATTTCGTGATAATACAAAACGTGGTGTTCTTCTTTGAAATTTTTGCATGTACTCCATCATTCCTTCTTATAAAGATCACACACTACGCAGCAGTATTCTAATTCACGACAAGCTAGTTGTGAATACGGAATCTATTTGAAATTTTTGCATGTACTCCGTCATTCCTTCTTATAAAAATCACACACTACGCTGCAGTACTCTAAAAGGGGACGGACAAGCCTAGTGTAGTCAGTCTCCTTAGTAGATCTGTTACATTTTCTGTGTCCTGCCAATAAAAGGCAGTATTTGGTTAGCCTTTACCACAATATTTTCTATGTGTTTCTACAGTTTAAATTGTTCGTACTTCTAATTCCTAGATATTTAGTTGAATTTATGACATTTAGATTTGATTGATTTATCATGTAGCGAAGTTTAACGGATTCGTTTTAGCTTTCATGTGGATGACTTCACACTTTTCGTTATTTAGGGTCAATTGCCAAATTTAGCAACAACAGATACCTTTTCTAAATCGTTTAGCAATTTGTATTGATCTTCTAATAACTTTGATAGACGACAGTGTCATCTGCAAACAACCTAAGACGGCTGGTCAGATTGTCTCCCAAATCGTTTATATAGGTACGGAACATCAAAGGGCCATGACACTACCTTGGGGAAAACCAGAAGTCACTCCAGTCTTACTCGATGACTTTGCGTCAGTTTCTACGGAATGTGACCTCTCTGATAGTTAATCACGGATCCAGTCACATAACTGAGACGATATTCCGTAAGCACGCAATTTCACGACAAGCTGGTTGTGAATACGGAATCTATTCGAAATCCCTTGTCAATAGCACTCAACACTTCATGCGAGTAAAGAGCTAGATGTGTTTCACAAGAAGGAAGTTTTCTAAATCCATATTGACTGTGTGTCGATAGACCGTTTTCTTCGAGGTAATTCATAATGTTCGAACACAATGTATACCCCAAAATTCTGCTGCATATCGCCGTTTATGATATGGGCCTGATATTTAGGGGATTACTCCTAATTCCTTTCCCCGTATTGGTGTGACCTGTGCAACTTTCCACTTTTCCGGTACGGATCTTTCGTAGAGCGAACTGTTGTATATGACTGTTATGTATGAAGCCACTGAATCAGCATACTCTGAAAGGAACGTGACTGGTATACTGTCTGGACCAGAAGACTTGCTTGTATGAAGTGATTTAAGTTGCTTCACTACTCCGATGACATCTACTTCTACATTACTGATGTTGGCAGGTGTTCTTGATTCGAATTGTGGAATATCTACTTCGTCTTCTCTTGTGAAGGCATTGTGGAAGGCCGTGTTTAGTAACTATGGTTTGGCAGCACTGACTTCGGTAGTATCTCCATTGCTATCGCGGAAAGAAGACGTTGATTGTGTCATGCCGCTAGTATACCTTACACACGACCAGAATCTCTTTGGATTTTCTGCCATGTTTTGAGATAAAGTTTTGTTGTGAAAGCTACTCGTATTATAAGCATTTCGCATTGAAGTACACGCTATATTTCGAGCTTCTGTAAAATAACGCCAGTCTTTGGGATTTTACGTCTGTTTAAATTTGGCATCTATTTTTCGTTGTTTCATAACAGTGTTCTGTGTAACAAGGAGGATCATATCCTTCGTTTGTTAATTTATTTGGTATAAATCGATAGTGTTACTATTTTTTGAATTTAGGCCACATCTGTTTACACTTGTGTTGTTAATTTCGAAGGAGGGGAGATTATCTCTCAGGAAGGCGTGAAGCGAATTTTTATCTGCTTTTCTGAATAGTTATAGTTTTGGTTTATTTTTCGAAGATTTGGGGATTGCAATATTCATACTGGCTTCGACAATCCTGTGTTCACTAACCGTTGTTTCCGTTTTGATGCTCATCATCACTCAGGATTATTGGCTCCTAAGTGATATCACAATTGTTTACTATTCACATGAGCTCATGAACTACGTGCTCTACATAATTTTCAGAGAATGCTTTTAATACAATTTCGGATGATAATTTATGCATACCTCCGAAAGTAAACATGTATTTTCGCTAACATATCGAGGGTAAATTAAAGTAAGCACCATCTACAGTAGTATGAGTAAGACTGTTAAATTATACCGGAAAATAAGTACATAACGGAGGTTCTATAGGATTAAAATCACGAAAAAAATAGTCATGAGCACGCCATTCAAATCTAAAATAAAAGAAAATTTTACCATTTGTAATTACTCATGCAACTGTTTCAGAGAAAGACTAAGAAAAATTCTGAAGACCTTTAATGAGGAGAACAATGTTCGACAGCAGAAATGTATTAGAGATCTGAGTAAAATTTTCTAAGAATTATACTCAGGCAACATCAAGCCAAGATAAACCACGCCAACAACCTATATCGCACTCAAGATGATGTAGAAGTAGAAGAAGTAGAAGAAACCTTAACTTACTGCCTCACCTCACGCAAGCGAGATGCTTGACTTGTAAGCTAACATCATGACCATAGCGAGGAGAAAAAAGGGGTCATGCTAACAGCTCAGCTTATTTTGTAAGAGAGAGTAAAAGTTTCACAAGAACGTATAGCAACCTGCTGACATGGCCAAACTACAACGAGTTAAAACCCTGAAAGCAGCTCTTGTGAAATAAGCAGGTGGTGAAGAACGCTGAAGAGCCGGAAAATTAACCACATTCGGTCCTCACTGGCCAGTATTAACGTCATTGACTCAGACAACCAGTAATATATACTTAGGTTTCTTAATCTCGGTCTCCACCCTTACGTTACAATACACCAGCTACGGGTCGCATCCTGTGAAGCGCTGTTGTTTGCCAAGATGACTCCTTCTTATGAGAGTGCTACGTACCAGTTGTGATCTGTTCGGTCGCTGTGAGTTGCCGACCACGCAGCCACCTGTGAGATGACTTGGACACTCCACGGCCGGTTTCCCGAGCCAAACTCATCTCGTTTGGAGCACTGTCCACCTGCAGAAGTTTTCTGGAGGCTAAAAGCTGCTATCCCGGACTAACAACTGTTAAGCAGACGTCGACAATGCAGGCATTCCTAAGCGGAAGGGTAATGCTGTTTCTCATCTTGTCACTGTAAAGGACTTTTGATACATTCCCCGACGAAACCCCTTCTATATCCATGAAACTGCTCTGGTAGAGACGTAGCTCCTGTCCTGGGCAGCAGGCCCTGTTGTGCGGGCTACGGCGTTGGGCAACGTAGCCTGCATAAGGTCCGACACCTCGGTTACATGAGCCGGAAGACAAAGTGCGACTTCCACCAGAGTTGGCTCAGACAGCGTCAGTAAGTGCCGAGGCCGAGCGCTGCATTGCCCCTGCCTTGTGTGCCCATGCACAGAAAAATAAACGAATGAAAAATTTTATCTAATCAGTTTGTTTTCCGCTAAAGATGTACTAGTATCGTCCTGTGCACCAAACGGCCTGCTCCACCACTCATTACTCTACGTCTGTCTGACACGGTAGGAGCCTGGACCCAGCTCCTAAAACTCATCTCTTCATTGCAAATGTTGTAAGTGGCATATTCCACCAGGATAATGCAGTACTCCACACTGCGATTTGAACCAAAAGGTGCTTAAGAAACAAACGAATAACTGAATACCCAGCCTCATCCATCCCCTGTTGTAGTACACATATAGCGTGTTTTGAAGGTGTAGTGTACATGTACTTTCATATTTTTCCCGAGCCAGTAATATTCCATAACAGATATGGCATGTGTTACACGCAAGGCAATTAATTTCACAAGATGATGTCGGGAGGCCGTTTGGTTCACATACCAAAATGAATAAGAGAGTGTATTCACGACCATGGTGGTTAAATGTCATTACAGTGCTTACGATAAAGATCAGTTCCAAATGGATCATTCCACATTCACTATGTATCTTCACAATACTGGACACTTTTGAATTTATTGTGGGTAATCACAATGGCACATCTTGTCCTACCAGTGTACAGTGAAATCCAGCTAGCTCATGTTGTCCACAAGGTATGAAATATGAGTCTAGTTGACAGCACGTGGTCAGAGGTACTGCATTACTTCCTTCTCTATATTACCACATCTTGCACGTAACTACCTCCGCTGGTACTGGAGTATAACAGCTCGTGTAAGTGGACTAGTTGTATTTTGTCACAACAGGTCAAAAATGTCTAAGAGTTCCACCTACCTGGCGTCTTCATACGATGTCATTATTCCAGCACAGAAGAACGAAGAGGTCCTACGTCTGTTTCTTTTGACTGCTGTAAGACATTGAAAACAAGGAAGCTAGGGCTTTTATTTCATATAATGAAGTCTGCAGTTCATGGAGATGGCAATTACTTTTTACTGTCGATATATTCCTTTATATAAAACAGCAAGCTGAGCTTTTACAGTATTGCATATCATGGGGATGTCCATCAGGTGTACACAACAAACTATCGATCATTCTCATTAGTCAAAATTGAGTTCTTTGTCACTCGCCAGCTGAAGAACACATGTTATTAACATTTCACAACACATATTAAACATTCTAGAAATCATGATATAACCTGCTTTGTTGCAGTGGGTGAAGCTAAGCCTCGCATATACTAACTTCACGCAGCCAGACTTATTAGTGAATAGTTTGTACCGAAGGACAAGGCAGACACCCATTATTACAGCGGATAACGCACCAAGTGATTAGTTTCTCTTTAGTAGTCCAGCTGCTTACCTAAAATTAGCTATAGAATGATATCATTGCCTCATAACTGTATAGTATTGATAAGGTCTCCCACGCCTTTATGGGCTACATCTGAAAATTAATTTAGTAATTGTAAATGAAAGGATGAGGTATGTCGCGATGGAAAGAGCGGCTTTCACTATAGCAGCCAAACAGAACAGAGATAGTTTCAGTTGTCACAGCTTCCCAGGAGGGCTGGATCAAGGTATTAGCGTCAGACATCTGGCGTTATAGTCTCGTTCAACTCAGGTGTAGTTTGTAGGAACAAAGGAATGGCCCTTAGAGCCAGAAATGCTACACTGCTAAACTACAACAATGGGTTATCACGTCATTTTGAAAGAGGATAAGCCCACTCCAGTTATCACAGGAATTGCTGAAACATGTTTGGTTAAAGCAAAAACAGTCACTAGCAGAAGATAGAATAAGTAAATAGTCCAAAACAGGATATAGGACATTGTGAATTGTTCATACTGTACTTCTACAGCCTTTGAATGATAAGAGAAAGATCTCACGAGCAGAAGTCACTGAGTCCAGTCCCTGTGTCCAGTGGCAGCCACCGGCAGATGCGGAATGGCGGTCAGCGCATGCGCCCTGGATACGTCCGCAACATCTGCTGCTGTCGTATGTAAATGGACGCAGGCGGCGCGGCTCTCGCCAGACGCAGAGCACAGCGGACACCAGCTAGGAGGCTCCATCCACCGTCTCCAGCATTAATAAGCCAGCGCACGTGCAGCACGGAAATTGTGCTGCTGCTTAAGTAACGAGGGCAGCGGGATCGCAGGCGACCCCATTCTGATGGTCTTACGTGCTAGACGGAAGCTTCCTTACAAGCACGCAATGTATACATTAGCTCTGTACACATTTTACAGTTTGGGATGTTTCTATTTTCCAGTGAGTTAAAACAACGAGTCGAATACAATACAAGACAAAAAAATTTGAATGCACGATCAAGGAATATCCCGAATGGGACAGAAATCAGTAGACATGATCTACATGTACAGACAAACAATTTATTACATTTTAAGAATAAAAGGATAACTTATTCGACAGAACGAGCATCATAGATGGAGCAAGCCAATAGCGCTATGGTCAACATGTGGCCTCATAAAAGCAATTGTTCATCTTAGCATTGATTCTTAGATCTGACGGACGTTCTCTCAAGACTCACTGAGCCAAATGCTGGCCAGTTGCCGTGTTATGTTAAAAGAATTCTGAGGTGGGTGGACGGCCCGACCAGTAATGCTCCAAACGTTCTCGTTTGGGGAGATACCTGGACACCTTGCTGGTCAAGGTACGGGTCGGCAAGGACGTAGGCACACACGAGAAACTTCTGCCTTGTGCAATGGGACATTATTTTGCTTGAATTTAAGTACAGGCTAGCTTGCTTAGAAACGTCAAAGAAACTGGACGTATAACATGGTTGTCATACCACTGTGCTGTAAAGGTGCTGCGTATGACAACCAACAAAGTCTTTCTATGAAAGGAAATGGCGCCCCACCCAGGCGATAGTAGTAGGGCACAACGACGACAGCACATTGTGTCAGGGAGGTTGCCTACATCAGCATCAGGTATGCACTCAGGGGCAAACCTATTAATCTCCTTTGATTGCAGGTACTTACACTATTGCCATCCTTTAATTGACAGGTACGTAACTTATTGTTCTGACAAAGGCATCGTCCCCTTTGATTGACAGGCACTTAAAGTATTGCTTCCCCACCGACTCCCCATCCCTACACCCCCTTCCCCCACACCTGTGCCCCCTCTCCCCTCACTGTCACAGGTACACTTTCAGGTATAAGTAATTGGATTAGTCCCTCTGACTCTTACCAATTTGATTGACTACTTAATTAAATTGATGAATTAATTTACCTCTTCACCTCTGGTAAACACCCCACCCCTCCCTCCCACCTTTCAAGTAGTTGATGGGAAGTAGGTAATCGATCATTTGGAGGAAATTCGATTGTAGTGTATGGAATAATGTTTAGACAATTTAGACATTGTGTGGAATATTGCTTATTTAAATTATTTTGGGGATTCAAGGAAGTGTATGGAATATATGGAAATTGGTGGAGTAGAAGCTTCGCATTACAAGACATTCAGGGGTATATTGTCCATTCATAAAAAAATCAGTTTGTGGGGGTTGGTTTTCTCTTTTTAATCATTCTCTGCTGTTCGGAAACATTTAGATCTTGCAAGAAGCAATTATATGGGGAAACATGCTGCATAACCTATAGTTTGGGACTTTACTCTGGGTGTCTTAATCTAATGTTTGGGCCTTTCTTGGCACTTAACCTGTTGATCAGTTAAGAGGTTTTCTGTCTCAACACCATTTCCTTAAACTATTATACTACCTTTGGTACCAAATTAATAATCAGTTATGTCCTCCCACCATTCAATGATACACTTTACGAATTTCACATACTTGTGAACGCCATTTGTTGTGCATTTGTTTTGTCAACAACACTCTTAAACTATTGTTGTGCATTTTACATATAAATTGTGCAAATTAAAGTTGTATTCTGCACTTACTCTGCTGTTGTGCTCCATGTCACCCACTCACACACCCCTTCCCATTAACTATTGTACCGCTAACACCATGTTGTTATAAAAATTAAAGCAAATTTATTAAATCGATATTCTTCACATGTATGGCGTAGTTTCTTTGTTTGTACATCTTGGCAGCCTATGGGTCAGTCATATCCATGGAATGTAGATTAAACTAAGGATCACTATTTAAAAAAAGGCTCGAATGCATGTATGCACCACCCTCTGCGCCCTGTCCAGTGGACCACACAGGACGCTACTGCACAGTCTCCCAGAAGTCAAGATGCACCGGCAGCTGCCGCAATGCTACAACTTGATTGTCAGCTGCCAAGCCACACAGAGGAGCCCAACTGGGTCCCACAGGCATCAAACAGCGCCATCCCTTTCATACTTGAGACCTGAGAAATTCCTCTCGCTATACATGATTACTTAGGCACCGATGCTGATGTGACTGGACAGGAGCAAAGACCTATTTACAGAGCACAGACACTCTAAGCATGTGTACTTTGATGCCTAATGAGCCGCCACTGGATGCAATCCAGAACGAGCCTTTACCCTCACGGCACTAATGCCGACAGCAAGCAGGTGCAAGTTATGTCTATTTTCAGGTATACACTTACAGTTGTTCGAGTGTTATACTCACATCACAGAACTCGAAGGCATGCTCACGCCGGTACCGTACTCAAATGCATGTGGACAACACATGTGTTTACCACTGATGATGCAAGGCCAGCAGATACTAATGTCACAGAACAACGCACAGTGGATTGACCCTAGTGATCCTAATGTTGCATGTGAGCTGCATCTAGCCATGCACATGTACCCAGCGTGGCTGACGCATCACGCGAAATGTTCATCCTGCTATCAATATACATCTCAGAAACGTTAAACTTTCTCACTGCTAAGAGCATGTGGATGCTTGTGAAACCACAAATAATCAAAAAATTTTTTGTTGTTAGGAAAGAGAGCACTCTGTAAGCATAGACAGAAGGGAAATCAGAACAATTACACAAAAAGATTTAGAAGCTCTGTCTTACCAGAAGAGAAAGAAATGGCCGGAATTTTTGGTGTCCTACAGTTACACGTCTGGAGATGTCCTAATGCCTCAGTGGCGGTTGAGTGACAGCATCCCCGCTAAAGATAGATGGTCTGCTACAACTTGTATTTGAACACTTGCTTTCTTAGAACTTTCTGTACATACCTTGCCTCTATCTTGTTCGAATCAGTTTGTAGACACTCCTACATCCAGGCACAAGCGATGTATTGTGAATAAATAGAGCAATATGATTGTATTTAGTACAGATCGCCATACTGCACCAACAGTTAAACTCTGCAAAGTGGCCTACAGGTCGTCAAATATGGAATGACTCTTACCCATCACACTGCTCTCCCACTAAGGACAGAAGCTGGGAAATTGGAGCATGAAACAGGTTTCCAAATCAGCAATGTACCACCATGTATTGTGTCGATGTAGTAAACATGCAATTTGTATCTAGCACCATATGAAACTAGCCCTTTTACATCATTCCTACATATACGCTCCCCACAACACTAGATATTTCCCTGCATTATAGGTGGTTCTGCATCCACGACTGGTGGCGAGAGCGCCCTCAGCAGACCGAAGTCACTTTCTTAAATGTTCTACAAATTTGGGCTGATTCTCTATCGGCACATACGTGCTACTGTTTCTGCTCTGGATCTGGTTACTTGCTTGCTTTTTTTACACCCATCTCCAGACTCTGGGATTACAAGAACACATGTATTTTCACATGGTTTGCCATAATATTATACTACTTTCGCGGTACATATCGATATGAAGCACATAGGAGTAACCTATCAATCGCTTGCACAACATAATTCCGAAGATATAGACTGAAAACTATTTCTCTACAAAACTGAAACTTCAAATACGTGGACTGTGCTGTAAACAACTAAGTAGAAGCTTCTGACGTCTGAGAGGACATTTACGTGGAAACTCGGATAAATTAGAGAAAACAGATACTTCCATTCATTAATACCGATGTTGGTGATACAGCAGATTAAAAATCATCCCTATAATCTACAAGGTCAATTAAGGTGTTTCTCATGTCTAGAGAACCGGCAAATGTATCTTCAACCTGCTAGATGCACACACCACAATCGACCTTCACTAAATTAATTTAAGGCGCTAAATTTGGTAGAAAATCCGAAGAAATTCTGGTCGTATGTAAAGTACACAAGCGGCAGGACGCAGTCAATACCTTCGCTGCGCAGTGCCGATGGTACTGTTATCGACGACTGTGCCGCTAAAGCGGAGTTATTGAACGCAGTTTTCCGAAATTCCTTCACCAGGGAAGACGAATGGAATATTCCAGAATTTGAAACACGAACATCTGCTAGCATGAGTCTTTTAGAAGTAGATACCTTAGGGGTTGCGAAGCAACTCAAATCGCTTGATACGGGCAAGTCTTCAGGTCCAGATTGTATACCGATTAGGTTCCTTTCAGATTACGCTGATACTATAGCTCCCTACTTAGCACTCATATACAACCGCTCGCTCACCGATAGATCTGTACCTACAGATTGGAAAATTGCGCAGGTCGCACCAGTGTTCAAGAAGGGTAGTAGGAGTAATCCATTTAACTACAGACCTATATCATTGACGTCGGTTTGCAGTAGGGTTTTGGAGCATATACTGTATTCAAACATTATGAATCACCTCGAAGGGAACGATCTATTGACACGTAATCAGCATGGCTTCAGAAAACATCGCTCTTATGCAACGCAGCTAGCTCTTTATTCGCACGAAGTAATGGCCGCTTTCGACAGGGGATCTCAAGTTGATTCCGTATTTCTAGATTTCCGGAAAGCTTTTGACACCGTTCCTCACAAGCGACTTCTAATCAAGCTGCGGAGCTATGGGGTATCGTCCCAGTTGTGCGACTGGATTCGTGATTTGCTGTCAGGAAGGTCGCAGTTCGTAGTAATAGACGGCAAATCATCGAGTAAAACTGAAGTGATATCAGGTGTTCCCCAGGGAAGCGTCCTGGGACCTCTACTGTTCCTGATCTATATAAATGACATGGGTGACAATCTGAGCAGTTCTCTTAGACTGTTCGCAGATGATGCTGTAATTTACCGTCTAGTAAGGTCATCCGAAGACCAGTATCAGCTGCAAAGCGATTTAGAAAAGATTGCTGTATGGTGTGTCAGGTGGAAGTTGACGCTAAATAACGAAAAGTGTGAGATGATCCACATGAGTTCCAAAAGAAATCCGTTGGAATTCGATTACTCGATAAATAGTACAATTCTCAAGGCTGTCAAGTCAACTAAGTACCTGGGTGTTAAAATTACGAACAACATCAGTTGGAAGGACCACATAGATAATATTGTCGGGAAGGAGAGCCAAAGGTTGCGTTTCATTGGCAGGACACTTAGAAGATGCAACAAGTCCACTAAAGAGACAGCTTACACTACACTCGTTCGTCCTCTGTTAGAATATTGCTGTGCGGTGTGGGATCCTTACCAGGTGGGATTGACAGAGGACATCGAAAGGGTGCAAAAAAGGGCAGCTCGTTTTGTATTATCGCGTTATAGGGGAGAGAGTGTGGCAGATATGATACACGAGTTGGGATGGAAGTCATTACAGCATAGACGTTTTTCGTCGCGGCGAGACCTTTTTACGAAATTTCAGTCACCAACTTTTTCTTCCGAATGCGAAAATATTTTGTTGAGCCCAACCTACATAGGTAGGAATGATCATCAAAATAAAATAAGAGAAATCAGAGCTCGAACAGAAAGGTTTAGGTGTTCGTTTTTCCCGCTCGCTGTTCGGGAGTGGAATAGTAGAGAGATAGTATGATTGTGGTTCGATGAACCCTCTGCCAAGCACTTAAATGTGAATTGCAGAGTAGTCATGTAGATGTAGATGTAGATGTGCAGAACAGTCAATCGAACTATTTACATGGGAGAAAATAACGGTCCAGCACAAACACACCTCCATATTCAATCTTCTCCAATTTCCTTGCGATCACGAAAGCTATCCAACACATCCTAGATATTAGTTCGCTATTCGTTCGTCTAGAGGACAACACAGTTAAGTCATGTACATTCCTACACTTAAACAGTCCTCTCCATTCAGACAGCTCATACCGTAATGGGAAACGTGAATCATCCCCACACAGGTCGCCAGCGCTGCACGCCAAGCACACGAGCTACAATCATCATCCTAAGAAATCGATCACATAAATATTTTATCCCTGTACTTCAACTAAATGTTACGATTGCGGTCTCAGTTGAACGACATTCGACGATGAGTGAATTATCAGACATACACCCTGATGACAGCTGCCGCTATGGAAATAGAAATGCCAGTACCATTCTTATGACTTGGGAATCTCTTCCCTTTTCTATCACAGTACTCCATGTCAAATCCATTCCTTCCCTACGAATGGATATAGTCATTTCCTTTGCACATGTTGGGACATAAACAATTACTTTAAATGCCTGATAGTCAAGGCGAACCTACCATGCACCTCCTACTACTAAGTATAATGTTTTATCAATAACTGATTGCTGGCGATACGAAATAATACTGACAGGAAATCAACGATGGGTGGACATATAACTTTTTCTTACTAGTGCTATCGCTGTATCTTAGAAAGAGATGTTTAATCGTCTAACAAACCGCCAGATTTTAAATAAATCCAATCCCAACAAATACTGTATGTTACTGTCACAAGTGATTTTGGTTCTACATACGTGCACAAGTATCCATGTTAAAAGCTATATCCGATTTATAAAGCCATGCTTGGCGTTACCTACGAGTCACGTAGTTTTTGCAGACAAATACCGAGACGGTGATCGTAGGAGTGTATATTATTACACCAGCAGTCTGGTTACACGTAGTCCACGATGCCACATCATCATAAAATCGCTCAATTTTGAAAGTGATTCTGCTAAGGAATGTGTTATGAATCCGCTATTTTCAACCCCCTCACGCTCCCACCTCTAGGTATTTCTCCAGTACTTGTGACATATTGTGTCTCGATACCATGTCAGAGATTTTGCAATATATTCACTGAGTTATAGGCGATGACTGATAGAGAAGGAAACATTAGTAGATGGTGTGCTAACTGAGGTCTTAAGACATTGACATCAGCTTTTCAGATCTCTAGTGTTATGCTATCTGCTGGAAGTGATGTCTATGATTTGGAATCAAGTATGAATGATGTAAAACTGATGTAAAAGGGCTAATTTTGTATGGCGCAGGATACGAATTGTATATTTAATACATCAACACAGTATGTGGTGATATATTGCTGTGTCGGATATCCAATTACGCTCTACTATTCAAGCTCCTGTCGTCTATGGGAGAGCAGTGTCATTTTGTAAGAGTCTTTCCATATTCGACGATCTGTAGGCCACTTTGCAGGGTTTAACTGTAGGTGCAGTACGATGATCTGTTCAAAATACAATCATAATGTTCTATTCATTCACAATACATCTCTTGTGCCAGGACATAGGAGTATGATTCGATCTAGATTCGATCTAGATGGAGGCAAGGTATACATCGAAATTTCTGAGATAGCAAGTGTTCAAAGACATGTTGAAGCAGACCATCTATCTCTGGTGAGTATGAAGACAATGTGAGACAAAAATATGGTGGACATATAAATGGAGACAAACACTTTTTAAAATACATGGAGCCGTTCACTGGCGTAGAGTGCAAGATAAAAGTTGTTCAGACACTTGGACACATACATAGACGAAAATTGTCACACGTGAACGTAGGTGCACAAAACGAATAATACCGATCCACTTAAGCACAAACGACGGCACACACAGAAACATGAGGCGTTGATCTCCGGCGAGCGAATGTTCACTATCCGTGTATGAGTCCGGGGACCTGCCAAGAGAGGTGGAGGGGGGGAGGGGGGAGAGGGAGAGGGAGAAGGGGAGGGGAGAAACGATGCCATGGGCAGGGGAGATAGGGGGAGGGGAGAAGGGGGGAAGCCCAGGGGAATAGGGGTGGAGGGCAGGGACGGGGCCAAAGGAAACAGAAGGGAGGGAGGGTGCCAAGAGGAGAGGACACAGGAAGTGGGGGTGGGGAGGATCAAAGTTGATAGGAATGGTAGATGGAGAGGAGGAGATCACCAGATGGGGAGCTGGCAGAAGCCACCTTGGGAGAGAGTAAGGAGGGGGAAAAGATGAAGACCGGGTGGGACGTGAGAATACAGGCGCGGCAGCAGGCGGGGATGGGAGAGGATGGACGAGACAAACGGGTGAGGAGTGTCGAGCTTGCGGGAGTTGTACAGGATCCATATCCTTTCAAGGAAAAGGGAGAGGTGGGGGAAAGGAATGAGATCGTACAGTATCCACATGGGGGAGGGGAGACGGATGTGATAGGTGAGGCGGAGAGCATGGCGTTCAAGGATTTGAAGGGATTTATAAAAGGAAGGGGGGGGGCGGAGATCCAGGCCGAATGGGCATAGCAAAGGATAGGGCGGATGAGGTATTTATACGTGTGGAGAACGGTAGAAGGGTCGAGACCCCACGAACGGCCCGAAAGGAGCTTGAGGAGACGGAGTCGGGAGTGTGGCTTGACTTGGATAGTCCAGAGATAGGAGGTCCAGGAGAGGCGACGGTCAAGGCTGACTTGAGGGTGGGAGTGAGGGTGATAGGACAGCCATAGTCGGTGAGACAGAAATCAAGGAGGCGGAAGAAAGGGGTAGTTTTGCCTACAATGATGGCCTGGGTTCTGGAGGGATTGACCTTGAGCAACCTCTGGTGGCTCCAAGCGGTGAACCGGTCAAGATGGGATTGGAGAAGATGTTGGGACAACTGCAGGTTGGGGACAAGGGCAAGAAAGGCGGTGCCATCGGTAAACTGGAGAAGGTGGACAAGGGGTGACGGCGGCAGCATGTCCGCCGTATACAAAAGGTACAGAAGGGGGGAGAGGACGGAGCCTTGGGGCACACCGGCGGAGGGAAAAAAGGTGTAGGAGTTCGTGTTATGGATTGTGACGTAGGAAGGACGGTGGGAGAGAAAGGAGCCGATCAGACGGACATAGTTAATGGGAAGGGCGAAGATTTGGAGCTTGAAGAGGAGACCGGAATGCCACACGCGGTCATATGCTCGTTCGAGGTCCAGGGAGAGGAAGATAGCGGAGTGACGGGTATTAAGCAAGTCGGAAAGGAGATGAGTGAGGTGAAGGAGAAGGTCGTCGGAAGAGAAGGACGGCCGAAAGCCACACTGGGTAGTCGGAAGAAGGCGGTGCTGGCGGATATGCTGGTGGATGCGTCGGGTGAGGAGAGATTCCAGGACCTTGCTGAAGAAAGAGGCGGGTTGCCAGGTTTAAGGAACATCAGGATACGGGAGGTTTTCCACAGGTCGGGGTAGTAACAGGTGGACAGAACTACATTGTAGAGCCTGGCGAAGGTGGAGAGGAAAGAGACAGGAGCTTCACGAAGGTGATGGTAGGTGACACAATCGTGACCAGGAGCAGTGCTGCGTTTTGTGTGGAGTGTAGCGATGAGATCCTGTGTAGTGATTGGGGCATTGAGTTCCGTGTGTGCAATGTTGGCCACGTACTGGAAACCAGGAGCAAGGGGAGGGACAGAGGTGTCAATTTGATCGTGGACATCCGGGAAGAGGGAGTAATCGAACTGGGGATCATTGGGCATGGAAGAGACATCGGACAGGTAGGGGGCAAAGTGATTGGCCTTACTAAGGGTGATCACCATGGAGAAGAGGATAGTAGGGGGAAGGTTTAGTTCCGGTAAGACGATGGAAGGCTGACCTGAACTTGGACAAGTTAATAGGTAGGGTAGCATTTAAATGGGTGCATGTCTGTCGCCAGTCCCAGCGTTTCTTGGCCACGAGCAAATTACGAATGTGTCGCTGGAGTTGCCGGTTGCGTCGTAGTGTGTCCGGGTCATCCGTGTGGAGGAAGGCACAGTAGAGACGGCGGGATTCACAGAGGAGGAGGACAGCCTGTGGAGGTAAGGTAGGACACTGGGGGTGGATAGCGACAGTAGGAAAGTGGGCCTCCACGGCCTCAGACAAGGTCTGCTGGAGAAAGGAGGCGGCATGGGTTCCATCGTCAGGGTGGCAGTAGGTGAAGGGGTGACTATCGACCTGGGTGGAGAGGGTATCCCGGCAGGCATTCGAGTTGGCCCAGAAATAGTGGGAGGGTCATTACGTACTTAGGAGGAGTGTCATTACGAGGGTCGGGGCGGGGGCGACGACCGTCTGAAACGGTGAGGAGGACAGGGAGATGGTCACTACCAATAGGCTCCAGGACATCCACTGTAATGCGACCAAGGAGGTTGGCGGAGGAAAGGACAACATTAGGAGTGGAGCTGGATTCGAGACGAGTGTGCTGGGTGATGGGGATGAGGTCGCCTTGAAGGGATGAGAGGAACTGATACACCCGCCATAACTGGGCGGCGGAACGACTGTGGATGTTGAGGTCGGTGGCGATCACGTAGGAGGAGAAGGTACGGTCAATGTGGCAGAGGAAATCAAAGAAAATACGGGCGTTAGGGCGGACATAGATGGTGGCGCAGGTAACGGTGGGTGGCAAGGGTGTGCAGGAAGAGGTTCTGGTTGGCAGGAAGGGAGCGAATGTTGTTGAAAAGGAAACGGTGCTGTCGCGCCATGACAGGCATTTAGACAAGGGTGTAAAGACGGAAGAAGGTGAAATGGGCCTGGTTTTTGGAGTAGGTGGCGTAAATTTTCAGGTGGAAAACGGAACGGACGGCGAGGGATACCTGTTGGAGGCTGTGGCGGCGCTGAAAAGGATGAACATTCTGAAGGACGATGGTGAGGAATCTGATGATATCCTCAGTGGTAGGGGGTGGACGGAGGGAATTGCCAGGAAGGGTGGGGGCGTCCAGAGGGCAGATAGGAATGGTGAGCTGAGGAGTGGTAGGAGGGGGTCGGGCTTTACATTTCTGGGAGTAAGTGGGGTGAGGGAGGTTACAGGTATTACAGGAGGAGGGGGACTGAAGATTGGGGCACTGCCTGAGAAAGTGGGCTTGCCTACAGTGCAGGCAGGTGGGGGCCTCGCAGCACTCTGATGTAGGGTGCGCATTATACAGCAAGCAACTCTGGCAGTGGAGGGACTGAGGAGGGAACTGGAAGGGTCAACTTGGTAGCGGTGGTGAAAGAGAAGGGCACCCTCCTTCAGGAGACGGTCGATGGAGAGGGTGTGTTCGGAAAAGACCCGCATAAGGTGGGTGGGGCCGGTGGAGTTATGGATGCGGCGAGCCGCACGCACCTCCAGATTGGGATGCACCTTGAGCTCCACCAACACCTCCTCCTCCGTGATCGACAGAATAATCCAATTGATCATGGCGGTGAGGGTCGGCAGGCGACTCGGGGGTTGGGTTTGGCAGGAGGGAGATGGGGAAGGACCAGAGGTGAGGGAGGCATTAGAGCCAAAGTGGGTGACAGGGATGCGGGAAAGGAGTTCCATGTTGAGGGTAGGCCTGGGGGAGGAGATAAGCACTGAATCACGGCGAGGAGTGAGGAAGGAGATGGGGGCACCAGGAAAATGCTGGCGAAGGAAGAGAGTGAGGTTCCAGGCTTCAAGAAAGAAGGGATCAGGACGGGAGTGGAGGTAGCGGTAGAAGAAGGGGGAGGAGGAGGAGGAGGAGGAGGAGCGGCCAGGTGGGGAGACATCCATGGCATCATTGGATGGGAAAGAAGGACGAGGCGGAGCCTTTTTGGGAGTAGAGGAGGCAGGGGTGCCACTGGGGCGCTTGACGGCGGCGGAGGAGGCGTGGGAAGTGACAGGTCTCAGTGCTGGGGTCGGCGCCGGAGATGGTGAGAGCGATGGCGAAGCCGACGGTGAAGATGATGACGATGAGGGCAAAGGGGAGAGTTGAGCGTGAGCTGTAGCTCTCTGGGCAACCACCCTAGCGTGGGCCGCAGAAACGGAAGGAGCTGAGGGAGGGAGGGGAGGGAAGGGATCAGAGGAGGCACAGGAGGGAGGAGCCAGGGAGGAATTCACGGTGCTCTTATTTCAATTTCCAGGAGTGTACATTAATGTTGACGTGAAACTGTGCATATTAAACTCTTCATGCTAAGGCAACAATTTAAAGGAACACAGTAAGGACTGAAATATTTGCCGAAAGTAAGTGAAGCGAAATAACGCAGATTTACTTTTTACCAAGAATTGTGTAATGCGAATCACATGGGACTCTACTAGGGAGAAAAACAAATCAATGATTGTATTCTACGATGTTAATAAAGTTATAGTTAATAAAGAAAAGAAGCAAATCAACAAGGAAGAGTACACTCACGTGTCGCACGAATGATACCAAGTACCACTCGTACATGTGTAAGACAAGGCACCAATATACCTAGCTGCTTCCATAGATATCCGAACTAAACACAGAAATTAAAATATGTAACAAAACAAGTGAAAATGTATTACAGAAAACGCACGGTAGACACATACCTTCATGAGCATGTGCGCTGTTCACACATTGCATGGGGGCTTAATGAAGAAGAAATAAATGCAATAATTTTAGTAGCTGTGTGACCGGTTACGAAGTCTCGTAACTGGTTGTTCCTGACTAGTATTAGCACGCAATCTGACTGAATAAAATAAAAATAAAGAATGACAGGGAATTTCCACAACCACAATTGAATAATTAAGTCCCCTGGAACTATAAAAGCTACGAAACAACAAAGCACAACTGTAATTATTCTGTGTGTGGTAGTGTGACTCAAGGTACATGTATCTGGCTCGGTTCCTTCTCAATACGACAAAATATTTTAAACACCATTTACAATGGACTAACTGAAAAACCATAAATACTATAATTGCACATAGAAACGAGAATTACAAGTGTAATAAATGAACGCCAGCCAGATGCCTTGTTGACTGTACCTGTGAGCAAGAGGCATTGTCATGGAAGAAAACTGTAATACCTTTTTACCTCATTATATCTTGACGAAAATTTTCCATTACACAAGCATCATAAATCAAAAGCCCATCTCCTCAAATACACACAGACAATCGCAACTTCTTCCATCTATACATTACACCAACCGAACAGCATCTACTCTCTCGCCCAACACAACAACAACTGCTCTCGACATCCTCTGAACTACTACTGCACTATTGGAGACAGCGGAATAATAATCTTTGGCGCAGTCTCTGGCGCTGTGTCTCAGTGTGGCCACCTTTCAACATGTCAAATGAAGACGCAAAGATGACACCTCAGGATGACAGTCTTCAAACAGTCGAAGACGACAACACAAGCGGTTTCATGGAGAATCTACCTGGGACGAGTTCATGTAACGCATTTCAGTCAACGGCAAAAATATGTTGAAATCTGTTGTGACACCGCAAATACAGACGAAAACCGAAAGGGAAACTAAACGGGTGATTAAATAAAACACAATCATCGGGAACAGCATAGTCGAAGTACAGAAACGCGATTCCAGAAAGTCACGAAAAGTCTGTAGGATAATATTCCATTACCATTAACAGTAGTGTCGATAGAGTGTAGTAGAAGTAAAATATACACTACATTATAACACGCCATGTGATTGATAAAGTTACGGCAAGTCACTGAATATTCATATAAATATTTGTTTTTATAATGTACCTGTTCATTGAAAAGATACCGATGTTCTTTCCCAAAATGGATAAAGATCTTAACCTCATCGAGTATGTCCTTTGTCCCCCTTTTATCTGCCAAGCGTCAAATTTCTAAATTATTATCAGTGTTTGTTACACGATGCCAGCGGTCTTTAAACGTTCACGGAAAGCTGCCGTCACAAGTGGTCTGCGTTCATATTGCCGGCCGGGCCAGGCCGAGTCGCCTTGTACTTGTTTGTAATGAAAAACCAAAAAGTTTTTGAAATGATGATGATACTGAATCTGTCGCTGTTCACAAGTAATGCGAGCTATTCAGTGGCGTCAGTGCCGCGTCCGCAAGCCACGGAGTTCGCGCGGTTACAGCTTGGTTTAGTGTAGTCATATAATGCAGGACAGAAAAAATACTAATTACTAGTGATCAGCTCAGGCCGACGTGTAGTGCATTCACATTGCGCGCCGCGCCGAGCGGGGACGGCGAAATTGGGGGAAAATCCACTTCTCCGATTTTCATGTTTTAAAAATTCTTAGCGGTATATAAGACTTTCATACAGCATTTTATGAACTTATTTTTTCCTTAAAAGCGTTATTTACGTCGTAAAAATAGTCTACTTTCCGCTTCTAGTGATTTCTTAGTTTCGTAACGCTTCCCAATCGATTTTTAAGAAAGTATCCGACTAAAGAATCCGATTTTTGTACACGTGGTAGTGTAACATTTTAGCTTCGTATTGAATCACTTATCTTTCCATATTTCTTAAGTCACTGTGAAATGATACTATTTCTCAACGTTGTGCACTTGATTTACAAATCTTGTAGTGAAAAAGTCATGTAGGGGGTAGCTTACTGTTAGATCCGTTTTAAACCATACATTGTTTGGAATAAAAAACGAAAAAGTTTTTGAAAAGACAATTGTACTGATATCTGTCTGTATTCAAAAGTAATGCGAGCTATTCAGTGGCGTCAGTGCCACGTACGTTGCCACGGAGTTCTCGCGGTTACAGCTTGGTTTAGTTTAATTATATAATGCAGGACAGAAAAAAAAACTAATTACTAGTGATCAGCACAAACCTAGTGTCGGTCCCTCATATTATTTTAATGGTCTCATTGTCTAGATAAATCCAAATGTATAAGAATTTTTCCCTCGGCTACTGAACAAACATCTGCTATGCTTTTATAATTGGCCACACGTTGTATCACAAAAGACAAACCATTATTTTTCATCGAAATCCTACAATTAGCATAATGTACATTTCGTATTTCGAACTAAAAGATAAGAGTATATTAATCTAAGATGAGATCATGCTCCTGATGCATTGTAATAAAAGCTTGCAGCATTCTACGTGATTTCTGTCTAGTTGCGTATAATAAACAGCAGATGTTAAAAAATGTAAATACGTTTACAGATGTTTCTATGTCCAAGTTTTACTAAGAAGCCAAAAGTTAATTTTTTGTATTATCACTTTTGTAGTTCACGTAAGTGTAGTACCTCATGCTGTAAATCATTACATTCCTCAGATCGACCCTACCTCCACTTAGAAAGATCTGTGGATAGCTCTTACAACTAGTCTATTTAGAAAATGAATGCAATGAAACCAAGACTGAATGGGACAGCGTTTCAATCAACGCGTCCTCGGATCATTTGGGGACGAAATTATTAAGTTGTCTTTTTCTGTAAGGCGCTGCTATTTCGATTTTTGCTACTGTAACTAAAAGAAAATGCGCAGATTCTGCATAGCCTCAAACACAGCAGGACAGGTAAATGAATTATTGTCGATTGATGTGTTGGATTCTAGTCTTGTTCAAAGCAGTGTAAAGGATGAGATGTGTATGTCACTGTTTGCTTCTGTGTATTTTTTCCCCTTGGTGGTCTTGTCCCCAGCGGCAAAGGGATCTTAATTCATTAGCAGCTGAAGGTCGAAGATAACACAGGTGCAGCCAGAAGTTTTTCACCACTATCCAATTAGAACCGTCTTACGTAAGAATGATTCCATTTTTATCTTAGTTATGTTTTCACATTATGGTGAATAGTTGAATTTTGAGCACATTGTAATAGTGTGGACATTGACTCTCCCTGAGATTATCGGCTGGCATTTAGTAAAGGTTTTTAATTACAATCATAAAGAACGTTCCTGAAAAACTGTTATTTATATTGCAGATTGAGTAATAACATGTAATATTATCAAAGAACGTTTCAGACAACAATTACAAAACGCAATACAGAAAGCCAAGTTGTCTGTAATGAAGAAGTAAATTGAATTAGCGCAGTCATTGTTTTGAAGAACCTGGCACTGCACTCACTGCCTCCAATTCACTATAAACAAGCTCTTGTATTTTAAGTTTCACAAACATTTGCCGCTGAACTGGAAGGGAATGTATTGCACTCCTGAGAGTCATCAGGAAGTGGAATGTATTATAGTTTTGGGTCATCTCTTGATGAGCCTTCATCACAGCTAATTTGTGCTTTTCGAGCTCTAAAAATTCTTCTTCAATATTTGGCCCACTACTTTCTTTTTTTCATTTTTGGTACTGTGCTTGCCAGTGGCGACGTTTCATCAACTGCCACTAACGATGGTATATCATACTGATCTCGTTCATCTTGTGGACTAGGGTGGTCGTTAGACGAAAATTCTGGAGATAGTTGAGATTGACTTGCTGGTTCCGTTTCTGATGACAACGAACTCTGCATTGCTCTTGGAATTAAAATATCTCTTAGGAAATGCATGTGCTGGAGCCAAGGCCAAGTGGAGTTGCATTTCTGTGGGCTTTTTCCTGGGTCACCTGATCTAACGTTACCAAGTTTTTTAAGTTTTGGTCTGTAATTGTCTCTCAGATGTTTCCATTTAGATTTCGCTGTTTTAACTGAATGAACAACAAAATGGTGTAAGAAAACAGGTTCTATAGTTCCCTACTACCACAGAAGTATGAAAATAGACTAACTACGTAAATGTGTATTATATTCTCTTATTAAACTGTTGAAAAGCTTTCCATGTTGCTTCTCAGGTGTATTTCAACTGGGATATCCTATCATGCACTACCATGATAATTGTGAATGGAAATGTCAATTGTATCCTTGGTTTTGAAAAAAAGATTGAATGGCCATATGGTAAGCACGTACTCTTATTATTTTTGCAATGCTGAATGTATCCTGATTTAAAGTTATATTTGAATGCGTCTGACATGGGGTATGATATTTGGATGGAAAATGCATACATACCTAGTGTCCTAAATATTCTGGCAGCATGTTCTAAAATAACAAAATGTTTAATTAAATTGTATTCCAAGCAGTTGCTGGTCATACATTTTTAGGCAGAGATATTGGCGTCTGTAATAAACAGAGTGATGCTTAGTGTGAGAGGTGTACCAATGGAAAACCTCAAGAAATGTCAAATGAATCACCATGTATTTTTGGAAAATGAGGCATATCCATTTTCAGAGAATTTGATGATGCCTTTTCCTGTTAGCTGCCGGAGGCCAAATAAATAAATTGAAAAAAAATCCCTACCCTTCGACAGCTGAGAAGCAAGCCAGTAGAAAACGCAGCTGCAGTCAACAGTCGCTCGCCTTAAAGTAGTCTGTGCTGTCGTGTAGAACATTGTCTTCACTCTATTATTGGTATTGTTTTGACTCTGCAGTAAGTCGTCGAGTTTTGAAGCATAGAAGAACTAGGAGGTTATGGATTCATGTCATAAATAGCGACAGATATTTAGGAGAGTTTTTTTCTTTACATGAAGGACTTAAAAACTATCCTGAATTTTTTTCATATTACATAATAAATCATAGTACATTTCAGTATGTGCTGCAGAACATTCAAGACAAAATTTCGAAACAGAACACAAATTTTCGCAGAAGAATAACAGCAGAAGAACAATTGTGTATAAAGATAAGGCAAGATTCGTTAGTATGAATAGAACTTTGTACAGCATTCACTACCTGCAATTAATTATAGTCATGCTTTTGTATTTTAAACTTCACAAACGCTTACCTCTGAGAGGAATAGAGTTTATGGGACTCCTGAGAATCATTAGGAAATAATTAGCTTCGTCATTTTCGGTAATGTCTTGCAGTGCCTTCAACAAGGAATCGCAGAAATACTGCTTCAGAATTTTCCAACTTTGTTCTTCTTTTTTCTTCATGATGCAGCGCTTGGCAGTGGTGGTGGTTCAACATGTAGAGCCACTGATGACCTCACATAATTCTTTTCATTACCTTGTAAGATAGACAGATTGATAGGCGAAGAGTCTTAAGATAATGCCCTTTGACTCAGTGGTTCTATTCCCACTGATAAAGAACTGTGCATAGTTCTTGGAACTTAGGAAAATCATATGACAGAACAAATCCCGAGTGGAATTGCATTTTAATATACAATTCCATGGATCACATGACCTTATTTTGCCAAGTTATACAAGTTACTCTCTGTAACTGTCTCTCAGGTCTTTGCATTTCGATTTTCTTATTTTAATTGAAATACACTCCTGGAAATTGAAATAAGAACACCGTGAATTCATTGTCCCAGGAAGGGGAAACTTTATTGACACATTCCTGGGGTCAGATACATCACATGATCACACTGACAGAACCACAGGCACATAGACAAAGGCAACAGAGCATGCACAATGTCGGCACTAGTACAGTGTATATCCACCTTTCGCAGCAATGCAGGCTGCTATTCTCCCATTGAGACGATCGTAGAGATGCTGGATGTAGTCCTGTGGAACGGCTTGCCATGCCATTTCCACCTGGCGCCTCAGTTGGACCAGCGTTCGTGCTGGACGTGCAGACCGCGTGAGACGACGCTTCATCCAGTCCCGAACATGCTCAATGGAGGACAGATCCGGAGATCTTGCTGGCCAGGGTAGTTGACTTACACCTTCTAGAGCACGTTGGGTGGCACGGGATACATGCGGACGTGCACTGTCCTGTTGTAACAGCAAGTTCCTTTGCCGGTCTAGGAATGGTAGAACGATGGGTTCGATGACGGTTTGGACGTACCGTGCACTATTCAGTGTCCCCTCGACGATCACTAGAGGTGTACGGCCAGTGTAGGAGATCGCTCCCCACACCATGATGCCGGGTGTTGGCCCTGTGTGCCTCGGTCGTATGCAGTCCTGATTGTGGCGCTCACCTGCACGGCGCCAAACACGCATACGACCATCATTGGCACCAAGGCAGAAGCGACTCTCATCGCTGAAGACGACACGTCTCCATTCGTCCCTCCATTCACGCCTGTCGTGACACCACTGGAGGCGGGCTGCACGATGTTGGGGCGTGAGCGGAAGACGGCCTAACGGTGTGCGGGACCGTAGCCCAGCTTCATGGAGACGGTTGCGAATGGTCCTCGCCGATACCCCAGGAGCAACAGTGTCCCTAATTTGCTGGGAAGTGGCGGTGCGGTCCCCTACGGCACTGCGTAGGATCCTACGGTCTTGGCGTGCATCCGTGCGTCGCTGCGGTCCGGCCCCAGGTCGACGGGCACGTGCACCTTCCGCCGACCACTGGCGACAACATCGATGTACTGTGGAGACCTCACGCCCCACGTGTTGAGCAATTCGGCGGTACGTCCACCCGGCCTCCCGCATGCCCACTGTACGCCCTCGCTCAAAGTCCATCAACTGCACATACGGTTCACGTCCACGCTGTCGCGGCATGCTACCAGTGTTAAAGACTGCGATGGAGCTCCGTATGCCACGGCAAACTGGCTGACACTGACGGCGGCGGTGTACAAATGCTGCGCAGCTAGCGCCATTCGACGGCCAACACCGCGGTTCCTGGAGTGTCCGCTGCGTCGTGCGTGTGATCATTGCTTGTACAGCCCTCTCGCAGTGTCCGGAGCAAGTATGGTGGGTCTGACACACCGGTGTCAATGTGTTCTTTTTTCCATTTCCAGTAGTGTAATATAAAAGGGTGCAAGAAAATGTCTCTTTAATTATTTATTGTTGTATACCTGTGAAATTACGTGGACTAAGTAAATATCTACTATGCAAACAAAACTGTAAAAACTTCGCCCAACACCAGACTAGGGTAACACATTTTACGATATTTTTTTTTCTCAGGTATCTGTCCACTGGCATCTCCTTTCATGCACTAGCATCGTGATTCCGATTAGGAGTGTCCACCGTATCAGTGGTGGTGAAAGACGTTTGTATGGCCATGTAGGAGTCACTTGCTCCAATTCATTTACCAACGCCAACTGTTTATCGATTTAAAGAAATTGCCAGTGAAATGCATACGAGATGGGGATTTCCAAACTGTGTTCGATGTATAGACGGGAAGCACATAGTGTCCAATGTCCCAAACTTTGTGGCAGCATGTTTTACAATTACAAACTGTATTGATCGATTGTACTTCAAGCAGTTGCTGATGCATATTACAAATTTATAGCTGTAGATGTTGGTGCCTACGGTAAGCAGTCTGATGCAGGCGTGTTTAAGGACAGTATGTTGCATAAGAAACTTACAAATGGGGAGCTGCTATTACCGCCACCAACAAGAATTGAAGGAATGTGTCAGGAACTACCGTACGTCATTTTGGGAGATGAAGCTTACTCCTAATTACAGAATTTGATGAAACCTTTTCCTCGCAGAAATTTGGACAACGAGAAGATTCTATACAATGATATGCATTCCAGATCAAGAAAAGTTGTTGAATGTGCATTTGGTATTATGACCAATAAACGGAGACTACTGAGGAAGGAAATTGAACCATCAGTTGACGTAGCTGATCACATAGTCAACTGCATTTGTCTAGTACATAATATTGTCATTGACAGAGAATGATGCAATGTTGAAGCTGATAAGTTTTCTAACAATGCTTATATGCACACAGCTGGTGCCACATTCAACAGAAATTCCAAATTACGTTCGAAAACTGTCAGGAACACTTCTGTTGAATATTTCGTTAAAAATGCAAATTAAATTAATTAATAAACCTTTCAAAAACAAATTTTGGAATTGATAGTACTTAGCTATTTACTGTATTTTTGTGTATCTCATTTCACTGTAAATAAAACAAATAAAATTATGAAGGAAAATAATTTTAATTGTGTGTACTATCTGACACACACTCCTTGGTTATTTGGTTCCATAATCTGGAAACTGCATCATTACTGTGATACTAGCCGAATTTCTGATATCAAATTGACGGACACACGTTAATGTCATGTATATGTTATTCTGCATTCATTGAAGTAAGAACATCACAAAAAGATGTCACAGACAACAGCTTATAGTAACGTGCCACAGCATAACTTTACAATGCATTGTCTTATGGTAGGGACACATTCCCGTCCCTCAGTGACACTCATATCTGTCTTCGTATACAAGTAAATGCGAACGATACAGTGGCGGCAATGCCGCGATCGCCTGCAAGCTATTGCTGTAAATGCATGTAAATGCGGTACATTAAATAAATGAAATAAAAGTAATTTCGCATGTATCATTATAATAAATGTAATTTTTCCTCACTGATGGTGAAATGTGAGGTAACGTCTTAAAATAAAAGACGTGTGCTGTCACACAGGAGGGAGACGTGTGATGCGTGTACTGCAGAAGCTATAGTACTGCCCCACAGACTCGCGCCTGTGGTCGGCTCGCGCCGGCAATATTAAACACTTTGGATGTCGCCGGCTTGGCTCCGGGAGGCTCACGCTGTGTCGGCGTGGCCTGGCCGCCAGTGTGAACACCGCAATTCAAAACAATGTGTTTGATATCAAAGCGTGCGGCGGCCCGGCCAGGCTCGGCTCGGCCCGGCCGGCAGAGTGAACGCAGCCTAAACAGCACACGTGCTCACGAAGTTCGGATATCTACATAACCAGACACAACTATTGGTGCCTTGGCATATACATGTAACTCATGCGAGAGGCTACAAAAAGAGTTGATTCGAACGTCGAATGATTGACGAGGAAAACAATATCAAAGAAACCGACATTGGTACAACATGATTCCATTTAATTGCATTAATTGCATTTGTGTACGCCGGTCCTGCCAGCCATGTCGAGACACTTCTGGGTAGCATCCTCAATGCATGTACGCAATGATTACAACAATAACCGGGTGTATTTCAGATAGTATACGATTCCTTATGCAGAAGGGCAGAGGGATGTATTACCATTGATGGACGTCACCTTGAGCATCTCCTATAAGAGATCCATGAATGGACATCAGCTTGAACGTCTGATATGAACATGAGTATAGCGGGCAGAAAGTAAACGTTTCCAGACCCATTTCCAAAGGTTTTCTTTCTCATGTTGTGATATGTACAACTACCGCTAACAGAATTTGACAGTTTTGTTTTCAGCCACTGTGAACAGGTGTATGATCCTCAGAAAGTATGCATTTCCAGACCAATATTTGTTGGACTTGCTTCTTGTTTCGTTGGGTAACACCACGTCTCAAAATATTCGGTGCTTTTTATAACACCGTAGATGTTCACTGGAAGTTCACCAAAACAAAAATTTCTTACCTCCAGGAGACAGCACACATATTACATCTAACGCCACCTCTAGATTTGTCATTGGCCTCAGTACGGCGAGCAAGATATTCTACCAGCTTTAAGCTACGAAACGATAGCTAGATCCCGTACACAGCCAAAAGTGTGGCGATGTTGGCTACTATTTTCATCCATTGTTGCATATACTTCAGTACATTATGAGACCGAAATTAAGTTAACTGTAGGGGCATTGGAAGTCAGATAATGTTTTACATATTACTCTACACAGAAGGAACTTTCGCGGTCATTACTGAAATACGGGTATTGGTACATAATTCTTCTAAAAGACTTCCTGTTCCACAGATATGATGCAGATTTCTTAGCACATTGGCCACAAAAATATCTTCATTATTAGAGTTCTTATGAACTAAACAGTTTTACATCTTTATGAATGTGTTTTAATGTGGTTCCGCAATATTGCCTTGTCTTTGGTTATGTAACGTATTAAGAGACTGAAAGTTAGTTGGCCTTACCGAAATCGTTGATCTCGCTCCCTCTACCTTGAATGAATCATATTTTCTAATTTAAAATATTTTCCTAGAACACGCATTAAAGTACAGTGTTCTTCTTACCTGCAGTTATATTTATATTGGTCGTAAAAGGACGCTGGGTGTCCGATCGGTGAACGGTGTCTATTCTATTGTCGGTAAAGTGATTGACATAATTGTACCAGAAGGCTGCCTTATAAATCCCATACGGTCCTTAAATCTGCTTACGCAGTCGTAGATTTGCCTTCCTTCATTCTATCTTTTAAGATAACTCGGATGGTCAGTACTAACTCACTTGTACCTACATTTCACCAGAACCCAAAACGATCATCCGCAAGGTTGGCTTCTCCCAGTTTTTCCATTCTTGTGTAAGCAGTTCATGTCACTATTTTGTAATCGCGACTTGGTAGACTAATGATATTCACGCCTCTATTGTTCTAGAAGTCAGACGGTATTTCTGTTGTCTATTACGTCCTCGATAGTAAATGAAATAATTTTCTCATATCTGTTTCTCTTATAGATTTCAGTAACTCTGGGAGAACGTAGTCTACTAGACGTGTTTTGTTTCGGCAACGGTCTTTATGTGCTCAGTCAGCTTTCGGAGTAACATACAGAGATCAGCCAGAACATTACGATCACGCACCTAATAGCTGGCATGTCCACCTTTGGCACGGATAACAGCGGCGAAGCGTCGTTTCATGGAAGCAGGAGGGAGTCGGCACCACATCTGGACACATTAAGTTACCTAACGCCCATAAATCCGGGGAGGGTGATAGCTCATGCGCCATGCGTATGTCTCACTAGTAGTCATTCTCCGTCAGGTGTCGCTGCCATCGCCTGGACGGCTTTATATCGATAGTTGGTCAGTGGTCATAATGTTCTGGCTGAGCAGTGTTATCTCCAAGCTCGACTTCATATACAAGTTGCTTCTTATTAATTTATCCCCCATAAATTCATATTTTCAAAGAATATAATATGATCAACCTTGTGAAGTACGTTTTCCCTAAACCTACAAATTACACAAATGTAGGTTAGCCTTTCCGTAATTTTTCTCAAATAATGGTGGCACTCGTGATCTTACCTCTACCCAAAATCTAAACTCATCTTCCCCGAATTTGGAAGCTAAAAATGGTTCAAGTGGCTCTAAGCACTGTGGGACTTAATATCTGAGGTCATCAGTCCATAGACTTTTTTTTTTGGTCGTCAGTCTACTGACGGGTTTGATGCGGCCCATCACGAATTCCTTTTTTGTGCTAACCTCTTCATCTCAGAGTAGCACTTGCAACCTACGTCCTCAATTATTTGCTTGACCTATTCCAATCTCTGTCTTCCTCTACAGTTTTTGCCCTCTACAGCTCCCTCTAGTACCATGGAAGTAATTCCCTCATGTCTTAGCAGATGTCCTATCATCCTGTACCTTCTCCTTATCAGTGTTTTCCACATATTCTTTTCCTCTCCGGTTCTGCGTACAACCTCCTCATTCCTTACCTTATCAGTCCACCTAATTTTCAACATTCGTCTATAGCACCACATCTCAAATGCTTCGATTCTCTTCTGTTCCGGTTTTCCCACAGTCCATGTTTCACTACCATACAATGCTGTACTCCAGACGTACATCCTCAGAAATTTCTTCCTCAAATTAAGGCCGGTATTTGATATTAGTAGACTTCTCTTGGCCAGAAATGCCTTTTTTGCCATAGCGAGTCTGCTTTTAATGTCCTCCTTGCTCCGTCCGTCATTGGTTATTTTACTGCCTAGGTAGCAGAATTCCTTAACTTCATAGACTTCGTGACCATCAATCCTGATGTTAAGTTTCTCGCTGTTCTCATTTCTACTACTTCTCATTACCTTCGTCTTTCTCCGATTTACTCTCAAACCATACTGTGTACTCATTAGACTGTTCATTCCGTTCAGCAGATCATTTAATTCTTCTTCACTTTCACTCAGGATAGCAATGTCATCAGCGAATCGTATCATTTATATCCTTTCACCTAGTATTTTAATTCCACTCCTGAACCTTTTTTTTATTTCCATCATTGCTTCCTCGATTTACAGATTGAAGAGTAGGAGCGAAAGGCTACAGCCTTGCCTTACACCCTTCTTAATGCGGGAACTTCTTTCTTGATCATCCACTCTTATTATTCCCTCTTGGTTGTTGTACATATTATATATGACCCGTCTCTCCCTATAGATTACGCCTACTTTTTTCAGAATCTGGAACAGCTTGCACCATTTTATATTGCCGAACTCTTTTTCCAGGTCGACAAATCCTATGAACGTGTCATGATTTTTCTTTAGCCTTGCTTCCATTATTAGCCGTAACGTCAGAATTGCCTCTCTCGTGCCTTTACTTTTCCTAAAGCCAAACTGATCGTCACCTAGCGCATTATCAATTTTCTTTTCCATTCTTCTGTATATTATTCTTGTAAGCAGCTTCGATGCATGAGCTGTTAAGCTGATTGTGCGATAATTCTCGCACTTGTCAGCTCTTGCCTTCTTCGGAATTGTGTGGATGATGCTTTTCCAAAAGTCTGATGGATGTAGATGTAGATTTAGATGTAGATGGTATGTCGCCAGACTCATATATTCTACACACCAACGTGAATAGTCGTTTTGTTGCCACTTCCCCTAATGATTTTAGAAATTCTGATGGAATGTTATCTATCCCTTCTGCCTTATTTGACCGTAAGTCCTCCAAAGCTCTTTTAAATTCCGATTCTAATACTGGATCCCCAATCTCTTCTAAATCGACTCCTGTTTCTTCTTCTATCACATCAGACAAATCTTCACCCTCATAGAGGCTTTCAATGTATTCTTTCCACCTATCTGCTCTCTCCTCTGCATTTAACAGTGGAATTCCCGTTGCACTCTTAATGTTACCACCGTTGCTTTAATGTCACCAAAGGTTGTTTTGACTTTCCTATACGCTGAGTCTGTCCTTCCGACAATCATATCTTTTTCGATGTATTCACATTTTTCCTGCAGCCATTTCGTCTTAGCTTCCCTGCACTCCCTATTCATTTCATTCCTGAGCGACTTGTATTTCTGTATTCCTGATTTTCCCGGAACATGTTTGTACTTCCTCCTTTCATCAATCAACTGAAGTAGACTTAGAACTACTTAAACCTAACTAACCTAAGGGCATTACGCATATCCATGCCCGATGCAGCATTCGAACCTGCGACCGTAGCAGCCACGTGGTTCCGGACTGAAGCGCCTAGAACCGCTCGGCCACAGAGGCCGGCAGTTGGAACCTAGAAGGCTTTTCAAACCCCTGTGAATAATTCGCCTTAGTTATTAAACTCATGGTTCTTAAACATATACACCTCTTAGCAACAGGCTTCATAGGAATTAGGGTTATTCTTATAATCAAGAAATTTTTCGTGAGACTTCTATGTTTTGCCAACCAAGTTGGATAGTTTGTCTTGTTTGATCCTCCCATAGATCTTAGTAATTCTGAGGGATTGTTATCCACTCTTCGATGTAAGTCTATCACGCTCTGTCCAATATCTCTAGAAATATCACACCTCCCCTCACACCGATATCTGTTTCCGCCTATCTTTTCACAATATTCTCTTCTAGTTCCTTTTTCGGTAGCTATCTATTTAATATACATCGTTGGGATCCTTACAGGGCAGGTCCGCTATCCCGAACGCCGACTGAAAAGGTAATAGGATTATTGTAGCCGTTTGAGAGACATTTGATAATTGGTACAAGTGTCAGATACAGAAACAACAACTATTCAGCTTCAGTCTCATTCATATATAAAACTCGAAAATCTCTTATAACCACAAAACTGATGAAATTTAGGAGAAATAAATATCCGCTACAAGAGAAAATTTGTAGCACATTAATTTTTTGTGATGTCGTCAGTCATAAGACCTCACGGCCGCCTGAGAGATCGATACGCCGGATGCGATTCTCTCGATAAACTGAACACAATAACGGCTGTGTTAGCCAAAGAGTGCACAGCCAGTCGCAGCACTTATGCTCGCCGCGAGGCGCCGCTAGGCCACTTCATGTGCAGCAGGAGAGGAGTGCAGTCGTGCCAGTCTACAGTTTGCAGCCGCACCCAGTGGTCAGCCAGCGCCGATGTTAGCCATCGTCTGCTGCTCACTCGCTGCTGCCAAGTCTTTGTAGCTCCGTTCCAAGTCAATCTTCAAATTCATCGGATTCGACATTCAACTTTACCAGAGATTAATTCGCCAGTGCAAGATTTGTGACTTCTAAATTATGTCATTCTACAGACGCATAGTCTAGTCGCATTTTCTATAGTTGTGAACTAACTGATCATGGACTACAGCAAAGTTAAGTAATAAATACTTTCTTATTTTCTACTCCTGCTAATTAATTGTGTTTTCCTGTTGTACCTACCAAGCAGACTCTGCATAGTAGAACCCACGTTTCCACCTCCTTGGCTACCTCATATTTGCCACCTCATGGTGATGGACTGGACTATGGTGGAAAATCGAGAGCCATCATTTTTAGAGGTTCCAATTTTCCACAACGGTTATTTTTCAGTAGTGCATTAGGAGTAGAAGGAATGATTACACTTACAGATCAACAGCACAAGAGGTTCAGAGGTGCCAAGTATCGATCCCTGCTGAAGCACTCATACTAGTACGCGGTGTAGCCTCTATTGGCGGCAATATAGGCGTTGACTCTGACATCCATTCGATCGTACGGATGTCGAAAACTGTCTTGCGATGACCTACGCCGCGTCTGCTCGAGCGTTCACGTAGTTCTATAGGAGTTGTTGGTTGAGTAGTCGCAGCAGTCTCTTCTCGCCCAATCATATCCCACACATACTCTGATGAGCCCGTAAATCGTGCTGGCCAGGAAAGTTACTGCACGTCTTGCAGAGCACACTGAGTTACAGGAACAGCTTGTGGGCGAGCATTATTCTCTTGGAACAACACATCACCTCCCTGTACGGAGGAAGTCCAGAGAACGGGTCAAACAACATTCTGTACGTACCGATCTGTGATTAGGGTCCCCAACCCACAAACACCAAAGTTGAACGAGAATTTTAGATTATTGCAATCCATACCATTATGCCTAGGGTGGGATCAGTGTAGTTTGGGTGAATGCGTTCTACAAGACAGTGCTCACTAGGTCTACGTCGTACGTGCAACCGAATATCACCTCTGTCCAGATAGAACCTTCTTTCATCGCTGAAGATCACGGCTCGCCATTCCATCTTCCACGTTGTCCTTTGGCGGAAAACGTCGCGCCGTGCATGTCGACGCTGTGACGTGATGGAGGACAGGCTAGAAGTGTGCATGCCCGTAGTCCCATTGCTAATAACTATTTCTCAACAGTTCATGTTTACACGTTTGATCCCTCATGCCCTTTTATCTGCGCTGTTGTAGCTAAACAATCTGTCACTGTTGCCCTTACAATACGACGATCCTAGGGTGGGGGCAAGGGGAGATGTGGTCGTGATGAGTGGCCGTCCAGAGCCGCGTCTAGGGATGTGAGAATGTTCACGTGGCCACTGATACCAACATAGTTGTACAACTGAGGCACCAAGTCCAATTTCTGTGGTAACTTGCCTTATGGACCATCCGGCCAGTCGGTAGGCCGAAGTTTGACGCCTTTGAAACTCCCTCATTTGGCTGTAGGAAAGACGAGTGCGCCTCCATGGCATGACTGCCTGCTTGCGTTTGTACCACACTGAGAATTTTTTGGCTGCAAGCATTCCCTACTGAAGATTGGTTGGTTGATTATGGGGAGGGGAAGAATCAGCGAAGTCACCTGTCCAGTTGGATTAGGGAAGGAGTGTGAAGGAAGTCTGCTGTGCCCTTTCAGAGGAACCATCCCAGCATTAGTCTGAACCGATTTACGGAAATCACGGAAAACCTAGATCGGAATGGCTAGACGTTTGCTTGAATAGTCGTCCTCCCGAATGCGAGTCCAGTATGCTAGTCACTGCGCCACCCCCTTCGGTATATATTGAAATTTACACACAGATGGTGCTTTGGTAGCTATTCCACTACGCTACCTATTGGCGGACGACGCTTCAACCATTATCAGTTCTTCTACTATCACCCAGGTGGCACACGTACTCATCGGTCAAAATCGACGTCATCTTTCCAAGTATAATAATACAGTGCAGTAGAGGCTTAGAATTTCTAAATCCCAGTACCTGTAAGAACTCTGTCGGTGGAAAATTAAATAGAATTTCTGCACTTGCATTCTGTAACTAACAAGTAATCTCATTAGTCTATCTCTGTGCCTCTATGCAGTTCTATATTCTTCTCTGCAGCCCCAGATAGAATCCAGCGGGATATCGAATTAACTATAAGAGAGCCTATACAGTCTTTCTGTGGTCCTCACTGATACAAGAGACAGAAATAAAATTTTTACTTTCACCTAGAAAAAATTAAGTTTCGCCGGCCGTTGTGATCGAATAGTTGTAGGCGCTTCAGTCCGGAACCACGCGGCTGCTTCGGTCTCTGGTTCGAATCCTGCCTCGGGCATGGACGTGTCTGATGTCCTTAGGTTAGTTAGATTTAAGTACATGGTGATCAAAAAGTCAGTATAAATTTGAAAACTGAATAAATCATGGAATAATGTAAACAGACAGGTACAAACTGATACACATGCTTGGGATGGCATGGGGTGTTATAAGAACCAAAAAAATACATTACTTCTAAAAATGTCCGACACATGGCGCTTCATCTGAAAAGAATATCAATAATTAACATAAAAAGTGAGACAAAGTAAAGATGATGTTCTTTACAGGAAATGCTCAATATGTCCACCATCATTCCTCAATAATAGCTGTAGTCAAGGAATAATGTTGTGAACAGCACTGTAAAGCATGTCCGGAGTTATGGTGAGGCATTTGCGTCAGATGTCTTTCAGCGTCCCCAGAGATGTCAGTTGATCACGATACACTTGCGACTTCAGGCAATCCCAAAGCTAATAATAGCACGGACTGAGGTCTGGGGAGCTCGGAGGCCAAGCATGACAAAAGTGGCGGCTGAGCACACGATCATCACCAAATAACGTGATCAAAAGATCTGTCGGACATTTTGTGAACTTTATTTTTCATTGTTCTAATGAAACCCCGTGTAATTCCAACCATGTGTGTCAATGTTTACCTCTCTATCTGCATTATTCCGTGGTTTATTCAGTTTTCCTATTTATACTGAGTTTTTGATCACCCTGTAGTTCTGCGTCTAGCGGAATGATAACCTAAGATGCTAAGTCCCATAGTGCTTAGAGCCCTTTGAGCCCTTTTTTTTAAAATTAAAGTTATGCATAGAGTGTTGTTTAATTTTTGCAAATGCATTTGTGGAGTCCGGGTGTGCAATGAAATCCCCACATCGGAGAAGTAACAGTCCGCAACAGGTATTAAAACAAATTGAGACAACCAGTAGATACGGTGGAAATCGTCTGTGCCTTGTTGTGTGGGCTCCTCTAGCGGTCTTTGCTATACTGTGAGATCCCCTGCAACAGACTATGTAAACTAAAAGCTGCAAAGTAGACAAGAGTGTATCACTTCAAACACAGCGCCTATTTTACCACTGAGCAGCTACAACGAACCTTTGTTTCAAAGGAGCATCACATTTTTATGTTACAAGTAATAGGGCATCAGAAGCCAGTGCTATGTTGGTGAAAGTGTGTAGAATAGAAATCATGAAGGAAATTGGAAAGTTGGTCGTGAAGCTGTGGAAAAAAATCATGATGTGTCCTTGTTTGCTTCTTGTTTTCTTCTCCGTCTACAACAGTGCGCTGTCCCGACAAGTAACTCCCATTGAGTCAATTTTTACTATTAATTATGACACACCTACTTGAGTCCCACTGCTGTCATTCAAAGGATTTGGGGGTGAAGTGAAACGGACAGTTTAGGAGCGCTCCACAATCTAAAATATATTTACTATTTATGCTTACCATTGAAGATTGTATCATTTTAAAACGTTACCCTAATTAGTCCACAGCTCGTGGTGGTGAGGCAGCGCTCTCGCTTCCCGCGCCCGGGTTCCCTGGTTCGATACCCGACGGGGCCAGGGATTTTTTCTGCCTCGTGATGACTGGGTGTTGTGTGATGTCCTTAGGTTAGTTAGGTTTAAGTCGTTATAAGTTCTAGAGGACTGATGACCATAGATGTTAAGTCCCATAGTGCTCAGAGCCATTTTTTTCGTTACCATGTCAGTATAGTTGCAAAAAAATGGCTCTGAGCACTATGGGACTTAACTTCTAAGGTTATGAGTCCTCTAGAACTTAGAACTACTTAAACATAACTAACCTAAGGACATCACACACATGCATGCCCGAGGCAGGATTCGAACCTGCGGTCGCGCGGTTTTAGGCGGAAGCGCCTAGAACCGCTCGGCCATCCCGGTCGGCTAGTATAGTTACAACGAAGCTGCTTCTATCGTGGAGTAGAGATCGTTCGCCTGAAACGAATATAAAATTCGTTAATGGCAAGGATGTTCTACATTATTGTCCACAAATTTCTGGGATGTGCATGGTAGGAATTACTTCGCACTGAGCTATTTGTCATAATTTCTTCCCGTTCTATGCACAAACGGAGTGAGGGAAAAATGATACGCTACGAACATCTGTGAGGATTTCAACTAATCTAATATTATCTTCGCGTCCCCAGTGCGAGCGATGTTTACGAAGTTCTGATATTCCTACTTTCTTCACATAAAGCTGGTTCTTTAACTTACGTAAATGGCTTTCACAGGCTTACTGCCGTCTATCTCGAAGCGTCTGACAGTTGTTATACCAGCACGACCGTGAAGTTTTATCATCGTGAAACAAACCTGTGATCATACGTCCTGCTCTTTCTTGTATACGTTCGACATCCCTCATTCGCCCAGTTTGCCCAGTTGAGCATTATTCTAAAATGCGACGGAGAAATCCTTCGTAAGCAATACACATTGTAGACTGCTTGCACGTCTCTAGTATTCTGCCTCTGGCACCTAGTTTACCTGATACTGAGCTTGTATGAACGTTCAGCTTCATTTTCCTACAAACTGCTTTTCCCAAGCATTTTTATGAGTTGGCAATTCCGTTCTCAGTTATTAATACGGAAATCGTTTATCCTGTCGATGTTACCATTTGATAACCCGCTCGACCGTTCTTTCCATAAGAAGAGTGGGTATCTTAGTTGAAAGCTGTACGAAGGTACAGATATACTGCATCGATATAAGTCTCTTCATCAACAGCGTTTAGGATGTCATGCGGAAAAGGAGTTTATTGGGTTTCACGTGACCGACGCTTTCCCAACCCATGTACACTACTGGCCATTAAAATTGCTACACCATGAAGAAATGCAGATGATAAACGGGTATTCATTGAACAAATATATAGCTGCTCATTGAGCTTCAACAGGATGCCACAGATCATCAAGAGTAGTCACTGGCGTATTGCGAGGAAACAGCTGATCGGCCACCATTGACCAGACGTTTTCAGTTAGTGACTGATCTGGAGAATGCGGTGGCCAGGGTAGCAGTCAAACGTTTTCTGTATCCAGAAAGGCCCGTACAGGACCTGCAAGATGCGGTCGTGCATTATCCTGCTGAAATAAAGGGATTCGCAGCGATCGAACGAAGGGTAGAGCCACGAGTCGTAACACATCTGAAATGTAAAGTACAATGTTCAAAGTGCCGTAAAGCCGGACAAGAGGTTACCGAGACGTGTAACAAATGGCACACCATACCATCACGCCGGGTGGTACGCCAATATAACGATGACGAATACACGCTTCCAATGAGCGTTCACCACGATGTCGCCAAACACGGATGCGACCATCATGATGCTGTAAACAGAACCTGGATTCATCTGAAAAAATTACGTTTAGCCATTCGTGCACCCAGGTTCGTCGTTGAGTACACCATCGTCGGCACTCCTGTCTATGATTGTGATGCAGCGTCAAGGGTAACTGCAGCAATGTTCTCCGAGCTGATAGTCCACGCTGCAGCAAACGTCGTCGAACTGTTCGTGCAGATGGTTGTTGTCTTGCAAACTTGACTCAGGGATCGAGACGTGGCTGCACGATCCGTTACAGCCATGAGGATAAGATTCCTGTCATCTCTACTGCTAGTCATACGAGGCCGTTGGGATCCAGCACGGCGTTCCTAAGTACCCTCCTGAACCCACCGATTCCATATTCTGCTAACACTCATTGGATCGACCAACGCGAGCAGCAATGTCGCGATACGACAAATCGCAATCGCGATAGGCTACAATCGGACCTTTATCAAAATCGGAAACGTGATGGTACGCATTTCTCCTCTTTACACGAGGCTTCACAACAACGTTTCACCAGGCAACGCCAGTCAAATGCCGTTTGTATATGAGAAATCGTTTCAAAACTTTCTTCATGTCAGCACGGGTCAGGTGTCGCCATCGGCGCCAACCTTGTGTGAATTGTCTGAGAAGCTAATCATTTGCATATCACAGCATCTTCTTCCTGTCGGTTAGATTTCGCGTCCGTAGCACGTCATTTTCATGGTGTAATAATTTTTATGGCCAGTAATGTTGATTGGCGTTATTTCTCGCTTTTGCGAGATTTGTCTCATTACGCTAAAACTCAGAGTATGTTTTAAGATTCTAATACAGAATGAATACCAAGGATTTTGGTGAGATTTTTGTGGTTCGCCTCTGCCACCCTTTATGTCCATATGCGTGACGCGTTCTTTCTTCCAATTACTGGGCAGTATTTTGTTCCAAGGGTCTACGGTATGTTACTGTAGAAAAAGGGGCTTCTCTTCTGTAGGGAATCTGACTGGGACTCCATCTGGCCCCCGAGTTTTGTTCGATTTGAGAGATATCAGCTTTGGCTCAAGGCCTGTAACATTCGTTTCTATTTCAGTAATCTCTGCAAGGTGCGAAAATTCCACTGGGTCAGCATAGTAAATTTTATTTGGTAAATGAATGTTGGTAAACATTCAATTCCTGTCTTCGAACTTCAGCCTAACCCTAGCTTTACCGAAACTACAGGTTAAAGATTGTAAAATCTTTGAACACCCTACGCAAACGTTCTGCTCGACGTGACTGCGAGTGTTGCCGCGTTGCTTGTGGAGATACACAGCGCGAATACTCGAGTGGCCAGGGGTCAGACGGTCAGACTTGAGTAGAGCTCTGTAATCCGGCGTCTGCTGCAGGCGCCGTGCCACCTGCGCTGGAGGCGAAGGCGAAGGCGGAGGCTGGCGGAGGTGGGACGGCAGGTTGGCTAAGTAACTAAGCCAAAGGCCCGGCCGTCCGGGCCCCGCCGCCGCCCTGTTGACTCGCGCTGTTTACCTTGCTGCGAGAACTTGGCAGCATCGCGATAGACCGCCACTGCCCGCCTACTTGGGCAAAGCACCGGCAGTGGCTCCTCTGCCACGAGCAAAGGAGCACCTCGCTGCTGCTAAATGTAGGCAGGCCTCTGAAGACAGTGGTGTCTGTACTGGATATGACAAGCAGTGCCCAAATGAAAGCAGGTGGAGGTCTTCTAACGTTATGAAGAAACAATGGATGTTATGACCCATGCATAGCCTCTTGATAAAAAAGTAACCTATTGGCCGTCGAAATTGTGAAATCCAGATCTATTACGCAAATAAATCAAAACTCGGAGCATTTATCCGACATGTCACTGTGCAGAAAGATGTTTCATACGTTTTCTGATCTGAAAAGATAACCTTAGTCTATTGTCCAGTGAAGAGCAGTTAAACATACACTCCTGGAAATGGAAAAAAGAACACATTGACACCGGTCTGTCAGAACCACCATACTTGCTCCGGACACTGCGAGAGGGCTGTACAAGCAATGATCACACGCAAGGCACAGCGGACACACCAGGAACCGCGGTATTGGCCGTCGAATGGCGCTAGCTGCGCAGCATTTGTGCACCGCTGCCGTCAGTGTCAGCCAGTTTTCCGTGGCATACGGAGCTCCATCGCAGTCTTTAACACTGGTAACATGCCGCGACAGCGTGGACGTGAACCGTATGTGCAGTTGACGGACTTTGAACGAGGGCGTATAGTGGGCATGCGGGAGGCCAGGTGGACGTACCGCCGAATTGCTCAACACGTGGGGCGTGAGGTCTCCACAGTACATCGATGTTGTCGCCAGTGGTCGGCGGAAGGTGCACGTGCCCGTCGACCTGGGATCGGACCGAAGCGACGCACGGATGCACGCCAAGACCGTAGGATCCTACGCAGTGCCGTAGGAGACCGCACCGCCACTTCCCAGCAAATTAGGGTCACTGTTGCTCCTGGGGTATCAGCGAGGACCATTCGCAACCGTCTCCATGAAGCTGGGCTACGGTCCCGCACACCGTTAAGCCGTTTTCCGCTCACGCCCAAACATCGTGCAGCCCGTCTCCAGTGGTGTCGCGACAGGCGTGAATGGAGGGACGAATGGAAACGTGTCGTCTTCAGCGATGAGAGTCACTTCTGCCTTGGTGCCAATGATGGTCGTATGCGTGTTTGGCGCCGTGCAGGGTAGCGCCACAATCAGGACTGCATACGACCGAGGCACACAGTGCCAACACCCGGCATCATGGTGTGGGGAGCGATCTCCTACACTGGCCGTAGACCTCTGGTGATCGTCGAGGGGACACTGAATAGTGCACAGTACATCCAAACCGTCATCGAACCCATCGTTCGACCATTCCTAGGCCGGAAAGGGAATTTGCTGTTCCAACAGGACAATGCACGTCCGCATGTATCCCGTGCCACCCAACGTGCTCTAGAAGGTGTAAGTCAACTACCCTGACTAGCAAGATCTCCGGATCTGTCCCCCATTGAGCATGTTTGGGACTGGATGAAGCGTAGTCTCACGCGGTCTGCACGTCCAGCACGAACGCTGGTCCAACTGAGGCGCCAGGTGGAAATGGCATGGCAAGCCGTTCCACAGGACTACATCCAGCATCTTTACGATCGTATCCATTCGAGAATAGCAGCCTGCATTGCTGCGAAAGGTGGATATACACTGTACTAGTGCCGACATTGTGCATGTTCTGTTGCCTGTGTCTATGTGCCTGTTGTTCTGTCAGTGTGATCATTTGATGTATCTGACCCCAGGAATGTGTCAATAAAGTTTCTCCTTCCCGGGACAATGAATTCACGGTGTTCTTATTTCAATTTCCAGGACTGTAGTTAAAACGCGAAATATCTCTCCGACTTCTACTGGTGTCATATTAGCATGTTATTATGAGTGGAACAGTACGATAGATTTCGAGGAAGTGGGTTTATAGTACTAAGCTATCTAGTATCGCACAAGACATACTACTACACTAGTGACATGTTAATCAGAGAAGGGGGAGTGCCTCAGGGAAGCGTGATAGGACCGCTGATATTCTCTAAGTACATTAATAATTTGGCGGTCAGGCTGGGCAGCGGTTGTATGCCGATGCTGTGGTGTCCGGTAAGGTGTCGAAGTTGAATGGCTGTAGCTACCTACAAGACGACTACGACAAAATTTCCACGAATGTCAGCTAGACCTAAATGTGAAAAAATGTAAGTAAGTGAGGATGAGTAGCAAGAACAAACCTGTAATTTTCGGATACAGTATCACTAGTGCCCAGCTTGACACAGTCGAGTCGTTTAAATATCTGGGCGTAACGCTGCAAAGCGATATGAGGCGCAACAAGTATGAAAAAACTGATATAGAGAGCGGCAAACAGTCGACTTCGATTTCCTGCAGAATTTTAGGAAAGAGTGTTTCACCTGTAAAGGGGACCGCATATAGGACGGTGGTGCGATCTAGTCTTGAGTGCTGTTCGAGTGTTTGGGATCCGTACCAGGTCGGATAGACGGAAACAGCGAAGCATTTCAGAGGAAGGCTGCTGTATTTGTTACGGGTAGCTTCGAACAAAACGTGTGTTACGAAGATGCTTCGGGAACTCAAAAGGGAATCCCTGAAGGGAGGGTGCCGTTCTTTTCGGGAAACACTATTCAGAAAATTTAGCGAACTGGAATTTGAAGCTCACTGCCGACATTTGAAGCTCACTGACGAGAGATTCTGCTGCAGCCAACATACGACACGCGCAACGGCCACGAAAATAAGGTACGAGAAATCAGGGCTCATGCGTAGGCGTACAGAGAGCCGTTTTCCCCTCACTCTATTTTCCAGTGGAACAGGAGGAGGAATAACAAGTAATGGTACTGGTTAGCCTGGTGGCTTGCGGAGTATCTAAGTACATGCAGATATATCCGAATACGAACCGTCGTGATCCGTGCTATGCCACTTAGCAAACAGAGGCGTTCACTAGCTCTTCTCCAGAAGCGTAGCTAATACATAAGCCTCCATCTGCAGTGTTTCCCAAATGTTTGTTAGATGTAACGGATGCGGTTTCAGCACAGCCGACATTTTGTCTCCTATAAAGTAGGGCCTGCTGGTATTAATGATGCTTAGGCTTTTACTGTCATAAACTCAGGAACGTGGCTTGAAGTGCATACATTCATGCAATCGCTTTTGATAATCGAATATGGTTCTTGAGATTGGCGCAAATGTTCAAGGCGACACTGTCGCATCTTGCAGTGAGTACGCAATATAGTCTACTTGTGCCATACACGGAGATAAAGATCCACATTGGCCACAATATGCAGTCTCATCTCCTTTCTTGCAAGCTAGGCACCAGCTGCTATATAGGAATATTGGAGGAAATCGATATTCATCTAACAAGGATAACAATCATTAGGTCGATATCTGACATAGACGGAATATCGTAGAGTGAAAAGAGGGTGACAATAAACGAACACCTGTTTCAGATTAAGTTCAAACACTCCATAGTTTCCGAGGAAATGGCGGTTAATGTGTCAGCGCTAAATTCTCAGTATGCAGTGTGTTACAAAAAGGTACGGCCAAACTTTGAAAATATGTTGTGTGGACATGTGTCCGGGAACGTTTAATTACCATGTTAGAGCTTATTTCATTACTTCTCTTCAAATCACATTAATCATTGAATGGAAAGACACAGCAACAGAACGTACCAGGGTGACTTCAAACACTTTGTTACAGGAAATGTTCAAAATGTCCTTCGTTAGTGAGAATATATGCATCCACCCTCCGTCGCATGGAACCCCTGATGCGCTGATGCTGCCCTGGAGAATGGCGTATTGTATCACAGCCGTCCACAATACGAGCACGGAGAGTCTCAGCATTTGGTACCGTGGTTGCCTAGACAAGAGCTTTCAAATGCCCCCATAAATGGAAGTCAAGAGGGTTGAGGTCAGGTCACCGAATCTGTTGTTGACAAGCGTATGAACACTTCGACTGAAATGTGCAGGAGCTCCATCGTGCATGAACCACATGTTGTGTCGTACTTGTAAAGGCACATGTTTTAGCAGCACAGGTAGAGTATCCCGCATGAAATCATGATAAGTGCTCCATTGAGCGTAGGTGAAAGAACATGGGGCCCAATTGAGACATCACCAACAATGCCTGCCCAAACGTTCACAGAAAATCTGTGTTGATGACGTGATTGTACAATTGCGTGCGGATTCTCGTCAGCCCACACATATTGATTGTGAAAATTTAAAATTTGATCACGTTGGAATGGAGCCTCATCAGTAAAGAGAACATTTGCACTGAAATGAGGATTGACACATTGTTGTTTGAACCATTCGCAGAAGTGTACCCGTGGAGGCCAATAAGCTGCTGATAGTGCCTGCACACCCTGTACATGGTACGGAAACCACTGGTTCCTCCGTAGCCCTCTCCATACAGTGACGTGGTCAACGTTACCTTGTACAGCAGCAACTTCTCTGACGCTGACATTAGAGTTATCGTCAACTGCACGAAGAATTGCCTCGTCTATTACAGGTGTCCTCGTCGTTCTAGGTCTTCCCTAGTCGCGATTCATAGGCTGGAATGCTCCGTGCTCCCTAAGACTCGGATCAATTGCTTTGTACGTCTTCCTGTCGGGACACATTCGTTCTGGAAATCTGTCTCGATACTAATGTAACGCGCCACGGCTATTGCCCCGTGCTAATCCATACATCAAATGGGCATCTGCCAACTACGCATTTGTCAACATTGCACTAACTGCAAAACCACGTTCGTGATGAACAGTAACCTGTTGACGCTACGTACTACATCTACATCTACATGATTACTCTGCAATTCACATTTAAGTGCTTGGCAGAGGTCCATCGAACCACAATCATACTATCTCTCTACGATTCCACTCCCGAACAGCGCCCGGGAAAACGAACACCTAAGCCTTTCCGTTCGAGCTCTGATTTCTCTTATTTTATTTTGAAGATCATTCCTACCTATGTAGGTTGTGCTCAACAAAATATTTTCGAATTCTGAAGAGAAAGTTGGTGACTGAAATTTCGTAAATAGACCTCGCCGCGACGAAAAACGTCTTTGCCTTAATCACTTCCATCCAAACTCGTGTATCATATCTGCCACACTCTCTCCCTTATTACGTGATAATACAAAACGAGCTGCCCTTTTTTGCACCCTTTCGATGTCGTCCGTCAATCCCACCTGGTGAGGATCCCACACCGCGCATCAATATTCTAACAGAGGACGAACGAGTGTAGTGTAAGCTGTCTCTTTAGTGGACTTGTTGCATCTTCTAAGTGTCCTGCCAATGAAACGCTTGATGCTAGTACTGTATAGCAATGAGTCGCATGTCAACACAAGCAATGAAGTCAACATTACCTTCCTTCAATTGGGCCAACTGGCGGTGAATCGAGGAAGTACAGTACATACTGACGAAACTAAGATGAGCTCTAACATGGAAATTAAGCGTTTCCGGACACATTTCCACATAACATCTTTCCTTTCTTTGTGTGTGAGGAATGTTTCCTGAACGTTTGGCCGTACCTTTTTGTGACACCCTGTATAGAGCAATTCCATTGTAAATCTGTCGGTAGCAGCGTGGCTTCGCAGTTTTATGTCTAGTGATCGAAACCCGTCTACGTTGTTTGTTCCTTTAGCTTTTGGTGTCGTGGGTGCATGTGACATACAAATTTTGTGATATCGTAAAATACAATGGCGTTACTGACAAAGGGAAAAAAATTTATCATCAGTAATTGAAAATGAAGAACATGTAATTTCTAATATACAGCTTTTGCTCGTATTTTTACATCTATATCTCTAGAGAACCTGTGCAATCCCCATGACAACATCGATACATAAACATTCAAGGCTGAAAATTCGTATCAGCGCAAGCAACGTGCGAAGGAACGTTTGACGCATTCCCAATTTTTAGTGTGAATGTCATTGGAAAAAGCAGCCTCTTAAAGTTGCCAAATATTTTGTTCTTTGACGACAACTTCATGGCAAAACTCCATCCATAACGAAGCATTTTATCGTAAGCTGGGGAGTGCTACTCTTGACGGATCAAGGCGTGTATTTTAATTGCAGCACTTTCGTGATTCATTCCGGGTTTTCCTGTCATTGTCGGTGTAATTATTTCTAGTGCTTTCAGTCTCACTCGCACAGTAGTCGTTGGCGTTTCTTAACACATAGCGCCTTTTAAGAGCAGAGGAATAAATCCGGAGATCTAGGAAACTATGATCTAGCTGTCCACATTTATATCGTCTCTTGACATTCAGTGATAACTGGAAATTATTTCTAATACAGCCTGTGACTTTCGACAGTAATTAACTGGTCATACGTTGTGTTACAGCCCACAGGTCGACGTTCTTCGAGTTATTTGAGTAACCTATTATGTTCACCACCAGGTTTGCTCACGTATGTGCATCAAAATATCTCCATCACAACGATGAAAAGAATCATTTACCACGCGTTACTTCACAGCATATATTAAAAGACTGATGACGTCGTTTTCTTGAAGAAGCCAGTGTTTTTCTCCATGTCTGCATGTAATTGTCGAGTTTAATAAACCGACCACAATTCTTGATGTCGGATTTACATGATAATGATGCGTTGACTAATTACAATGATTTTATTTCAATTTAGTCATAAGTCTATTGAAACAACAAACGGTGAATCATCGCTTTGACTATCCTGTAGCGTTACGGTTGAGAGGTCTGACGTCGTCATATTTTCAGAGCACTTATCTGTGATATTCGAGAATCATGAACAACATTTCGAGAATTTAAAGGAGAATCTATAGCCACAACAGCTACCACCGATATGTCACAATTTCCCACATTTATCCACTTTCTACGCATTCTTTTCTTCAGCTGCAGGCTTTCACAAAAGTAAAATATTCTCATAATTCATGCTCTATTCATGCCGATGAAATTTTAGCAGAGAAACTGACGTCACTTGCTATATTACTTTCTGATTAACTGAAAATTTTAAATAATTTTTTCTTGAACAGAAATTCCAGTTAACTCTCTACTTTACCCACCCATAAAGTGTGTTTCGCATATGAAGAAATATCGTGAAGTGGAAGGAATTGTAGTGTATGGTGGTGTTCTGTTTCACAGACCGAAGAAAAGTGCAGTACAATCCTTTTTTACGTGCGGGTATTTGCATCATGAGGGCATAGTGTCTTCCAACATAATGATATTGCTCCACTGGATGGCTAGCATGTTAGTAAGAGCAACAATCAATATGGCTTTTATCGGTACTAGTATTCAATTACACAAAAAACGCCTTCGTTGTCAGGATCGCTAATGGTTGCTTGTGCGGTGACGCTCGAACCGAATCCCGCAGGTAAAAAAAAAAATTCGCTGTCAGTATTTGACCGACATGGGGAGGAGAGCTGGTGGCAAAAAGTTCCTGATCAGCAGATTTAGCACAATCGTCTTGGTTTTAATACCAAACCTCTCCGCAGTGCCTCATGAAGTGAGGGCGTGTCACACGGTTGCTGGTGACCCGTCCGTACGACAGACTTGTTAAGCCTACCGTCCCCGCTGCTACTATTCGAGAGGAGTAGGCCGTGCGCTGGCACCAGGTTTCACTCTTATCCTTCTGTCATCATTATCATCATCATAAAACACACACACACACATACACGCAAGCATACACACAAAATACATACATGTAGTATAACAAATACTGTGTAATGGAGCACGTTGTAAATAAACGAACAAAAAAGAACTCTTCATTTGTGTAGTGGTGGTACAGCCGATAAGCAGCACAAAGCAGTACATTTTCCTCGGATAACGTAAGTTTCTAATAAAAAAATATATATATTTTTAAAAAGTGAGAATACTTATATTTAATTAGAACTTAGTGTTTCCCCATGTGTTGTCAGCTGCTACGCCATCTAGCAGAAAATAGCTAGCGTCATGGTGCAGACTGCTGTCACTTCTCCGAACTTGTTCGTTACTGTTTTCTCGTGGAATGAATAGTTCGGGGGATAATTTAATGTCTCATATTAAATAATGTGCTCAGATTATCGGCTCGAAAAAGTTTATTCTGTTTATGGTGAAATTCATTGACGTTGTAGAATTTAATTCGACAGTTTTTCGGAAACTAGCTCTGATCCCTGCCTAACACGCAGGGTAAACGCTCCTTAATCCGGCCTTAAGTTCTGAGTTAAGCTAACAGCGCCCTCTCTGAGTTATTTGGCTTAAACTAAGTCGCAGCAGAAGACAGAGGCCAGGATTTAAGCGATGACGTGCTAATGTCGTGGCTGGCGCCATCATGGAACTAAATTTTCCCTAAGGCATTCCTTCCGTACCTTAGTTCTCAAGTGAACTACATGAGTTATTCGTTTGTAACACTTAATTGTGCGAAAGAGTTATTCCTGTCTTTGTATAAATCCATAATGTTTCTAACTAACAAATCGCCACAGTCCCAGTTCTTCACGAAAGTTATTTCGATAGATGGCCACCGCTTTGTATCTTCCTTCACCAAGCAATTTGTAAAAGGGCAGAAATTGGCATTACAAAACCCACGTAAACGAACTAGTAAAACTGGGGGCTGGAAAAAGACTAGAACAAGTTCTGTACCGCAACTCAGCTAGCGGCTAATACTGAATCTTCAAAGGGCATTAAATGTTGGCGAATTTGGCGTCCGAGATGCCCAATTAAGTTAGTGGGCATACGGAAATTAAATCAGAATAGTTATTTAGTTGTTACGAAAGTATGTTACATCAGACGAGAATTCCACCTGCGCGAAAAGAATTTGGGTAATGAAACGAGAGGGGACTATTGAGAAGAAAATCAAACTTCAACAGAAATTAAGACGAGCGAAAGAAGAACTGAAAAATCTTAATGCGAGGTTTACTAGTGTAAGAAGAAGGATATTAGGATGGTACTTCTGAAAGCATACGTTTTACCGACATACAGGTTATTCATATCCTCGTAGGCCTACAATAGAAGTGATTTATTGTCACTAGCTTAGCCTGTAAGTGTTTGGCATTCACCAAGTATTTGATGACTGTGGTTGCTGGTATTCCTTTGGCTATGACAACTGGTATTCCTATACTGAACGTCTAGGTAAGAAGTTACCAAAAGCTGTGATCTAATGACTGGTATGCAACTACCTCTGCATCAATACTCCACAAGCAACCAGACGATGTGGGGCGGAGTCTACTTCTGGTACCACAAATTGATCCTCCTCCCCCGGTTCCATTTGCGAATGACGCGTGGGAAGAACGGTTTGTTGGGAAGCCTCCGAAATATCTCTACCTTATCGAATTTTTCCATTGTGCTCATTTCACGAAGTTTATGTGGAAGGACGTAATATGTTGTCCTACTCATCCCGGAAAGTACTCTCTCGACATTTTAGAATCGAACGTCTCCGTGATGTACAACGCCTTTTATGTAGCGTCTGCCACTTCAGTTTGTTGAGCATCTGTGCCAGATTGATGAACAATACCGAAGAATGTGTCGAAAAAGTGTTTTGTAAACCACTTCTTTCATAGATGAGCTACATTTCCCTAAGATTCTTCCTATGGATCTTAACTTTGCTTCTGTTTTCTTACTATTTGTTTTATTTCATCATTTCACTTAAGGTCTCTCCGGATTGTTACTCTTATATATTTCTCGGTAATTACTGTTTCCAGCAATTTGTCATCAATAGTGAACTGCAATTGTAGTTGGTTCTGCAGTTGAAAATCAGTGAATTTCTTATCCTATTTATGAATCTATTTTAGTTCGGTGTCAACTGTCAGTGCCCGCTCCATTCACCAGATCTCTGCAGGTCATTCTACAAATCGTTTCTGTCTTGTGGGGCTGATATCTTCCTGTAGATAACAGCATCATTTGCGTCATTTTCTGTTAAATCATTCACATGCATTGTAAATAGTAACGGTTCTATCGCACTTTGTTGGGGTAATTTCTACATAACCTGTTCGTATGTCGATTGTGTTCTATTCAGAGCGACGCGTTGAGTTCTGTCTGCAAGCAAAACATAAATCGAGTCGCAAATCGCGTCCGATACATGATACGTTAGTTCGTATTTTACGACAGTACGGGACAGTGTCAAATGCCTTCCTGCAGTAAATGAATACGCCGTGAACCTGAGTGCCGTTTCTACGGAGCCGTGGATCTCATGAAAAGCAAAGCGAACTGATTTTCGCAAGTTTTGTGTTTGCGGAATTCGTACTGATTTTTATGTTCGGAGAGTAGATTTTCATTCTCCAAAGATGTGATACTACGTGATCATAAAACGTGATCTATAATGTTGCAACCGAATGACGCCAACGATAAAAACCTATAATTATGTGCGTGTGTCCTATGACCCTTATTAAAAACGGGAGTGACCTCTGCCCTTTTTCCAGTCCCCAGGTGCCCTTCCTTGTTCCAGCGATCTATAACAAATTGTGGCTAAAAGGGAAGCAAATTCTTTCGCACAATCTCTGTAAAATCGTACAGGTATCTCAAACGGTCCTGATGCCTTTCCATTAAAAAGCAGTTCTATCTGTTTTACTGTTCCGAGATCGGCTATCTCAATAACTGCAATTTCGAAGATCGTACGATGATTGAAAGTGGGACCGTATTGCGATCTCCGGTGGTAAAACAACATCGGAAGATGGAATTCAGTATTGCAACAGTCTGTCTGTCGTTTTCTGTTTAAGTGGCATTATGGTCACTGGCCAACTTAATAGAGGATATAGAACCGCTTGCTGATTTTCGGTAAGGCCAAAACCTCTTACAATATTTAATCAGATCGGTTGAGGAAATTTCACTTTGAGATTCATCGAATGCTTCTCTCATTCCTCTCAATACGCTCATATTGTCTTCGTTTATCTTTTGTCAGTTAGATTTTTACTTCCATTGAACCTGTGATAATGGTCAGTTTTATTGCCTAGACGTTTTCTACCACGTGTGCTAAACCACGGTGGGTCTTTCGCACTGATCAGGACGTTGACTGGAACTTACTTATCTAAAGCCTACTGAACAAAGCATTTACATTTTTTCCAGCCGCTTCACATCTCCTTTCTTAACACTGATTATGTGACGTTGACTTATCAGATAGTCTGCAATTTGTATACTGTCATTCTTGCTAAGCAAAATTATTTTACTACTTTTCTTAACATTCCTTGTAATATCTGTAGTCGCATATGCTATCACGGTTCTATGACGGCAGATACCCTCATCCACGTTAACTGATTCGATGATACCCTGTCTGTTTGTTGCTAGAAGGTCTAAAGGGTTACCTTCACAAGTTGTCTCTGTATCTATCTGCCCAAAGTAAAATTAGGACAGCATATTCCCTCTCTCTGGCACCTGCTTTGGTAACATGAATCTGCCAGTTTATAGGTGGCAAGTTGAAGACACCCCTTATTACAGCAACATGGTGACGAAACTTACTCACGGAATTTGCATGTTCTCTCTAAGGCACTCTACCTCTACAGTTCCTAATGATTTACCCAGATTAATAAACATTCTGAATCCATGACAACTGCACTAGGTATTATCGAAATATTTACCGCAATAAATACACCGCCACTATGGGACTAACCAACCTATACATTAAATATTCCAGTCAGAATTTAGGACTTTCTTACTATTCACTTCTGGTTTCAATCAGCTCTCTGTACTTAATACTGTCTCGGAATTCTAACCTATATGCGATACTAATTCTGGGATCTCTCAATGGATGCTCCTGCAGTTCACTTTTATCATATTAACGACGAACATTCTCTGAGGATTATTAGGCTAATAAACCTTCGATTTCGGTAGGCAATTGATCTTTGATCACGGCGGGGGGGGGGGGGGGGGGGAGGAAGGAGGGGAGGTTTCGAGAAATCTAAGAAATCCCATGTGCACGCAAAACGTGTTCTGTTACCTTAGGCTTTTCATTCCGCTCCAAACCTAAGAACCACGATCGACCCTGGGTACGGTGCTAGAGAATCCGAGCTTAGCCTGCACCCCATGTACGGCAGCAGCAGTTTTCTCCAAATCATCCCTCCGACTGAAGGAACTGGGGTTGGCTTCATAATACAAACTGGAGGCGTCTTCCACGTCAACGTGAGCCACTCTTAGCAGCCGATTGCGTCCAGTGCGTTCGAGGGCAGCCGGTAGAGCTTACTCCACGTCTCGGACGAGACCCTGGACAAACTTACCGAGTGCACAATGGTATTCTTTCCTAAATCTGCATGCTATTTCCCGAGGGGCTCCATTACCTGTCTAATATTGGGGCTCCCAGTGACTTCAGCAGCAGTCACACCATAAATAAATAAATAAATAATAGTTTCAGTCATAATATTAGATAATTTATGTATTCACAGTCACCTGCACAGAGCAAAAAAGAAAAAAAAAACGATGTAGTAAAATAATTCCATCAGTTGGTTCAGAGTGGTGAGTTTGAGTCAATGCGTCATGATCAAAGGAAACGATACTTAACGAACTCTCACAGGTTGCCGTGAGAATATGCATAATTCGATCGTAACATCTTAGAAGATTTTAGACTACAAAAGAGAGATTGTTACTGTATTAACAACAACCGGAGTTCTAGTGACTGGTCTGTCTCATTACAAGAGCAGCGAACTCCTCAAGAATAGACATATAATTCTTGTCACGTTAGAGCACCTCTGCAAGTATCAAAGGCACCAGACATAACGAGAGACGAACATTAGATACGTACTTAGTATGAGAGCCGTTTTCAGGAGAAGCTTGGTATGTGTGGAGACCTTCGAGTTAATTCAGAGTCCCCACGAATTGTGGGTCAGAACGAGGGATTAAATAGTGAACTTTGAGCCACAGACCGTTCTTAAAAGCTGAAGAGGTTATGTGAAATATATTCAGTCGGTCATTTTGTACTGTACCTCATGTTTTAAATGCAGCAAAGAACATTTCTTATATTAGCGTAATATTATAATATTAATTAATAACTCTAAAGTAAAATACGTGCACGTTAGTTCCAATTTCATTAACTACAAACTGTCTGTTATAGAAGCTCAATGTTTTTTCACGCCTTTTCTGGTAAAAGTATTGCATCACTGATGTTAAAATCAGAGCTACAGGGACATTTGGCGTATAAGTAACAGCCAAATTTTGATTTCCTCAAAATAATAACTATACGGCTTCTGCTGTTCTCTTTCGCCAACATTCAATAATGTTCACAATGTCTAAGTTCTTTTTTTTTTTTCGTTTGTGACTATGTAACAACTGTTGACACGAACAGACTTAAGACATGCGAAATGTGCTGTGTTCCAGACGTATTGTGTGTAATGTCTTGAGAAATAACGTATTTGCAACAGCGATAGAAAGAGACTGCGAGAAAAACTCTGTGTAGCCGATGCTAGTGTGATATGGCCTAGTTGACATTCGGTTAATAACACTAACTACTACGGCTTCACCGAGCGAGGTGGCGCAGTGGTTAGCACACTGGACTCGCATTCGGGAGGACAACGGTTCAATCCCGTCTCCGGCCATCCTGATTTAGGTTTTCCGTGATTTCCCTAAATCGCTTCAGGCAAATGCTGGGATGGTTCCTTTGAAAGGGCACGGCCGATTTCCTTCCCCATCCTTCCCTCACCCGAGCTTGCGCTCCGTCTCTAATGACCTCGTTGTCGACGGGACGTTAAACACTAATCTCCTCCTCCTACTACTACTACGGCCTCAGATAATGGAAGAGAAAGACGTCTTCTCGGGGCGGATCTAAATGTACTGTTACACGGCAGATATTATGGAAATAATTGGAGAATTAAGTTCATTTAAAGGCTTAGGTGTAATATCATATGAACAGAATTACGAAGGTGGCTGTTTTGTTAAAGAGAATCTTCGCAATAATAAACATTTACTGAAAGCTGAGAAATTTCACCATTGTAACAAATTTGAAAACTTGTGCTTGAAATTTACTTACACGTTCGATTAGATATTCCTCTCTGCCACATTATGAGTGTTAGTTCGAGTCTGCATGCGGTTAAGTCTTGTCACAGTAGGCCATCTTTCCAATGGACATGTAACTTACTAATGTTTTCCCCCCGAAAAACTGAGACGACTACACTCATACATCGCAGTGTGTACTGTGAGTGTAGATGCGCACGCATGTCCAAAGTAAGAAACTAATTTAAATCAGCTTTTCATAAGAGCAGCAGAGGCAGCAGTGGTGCGGACTGCATAGGCTGCAGCTTCTTATCGCTACCATTTGATCATTACAGCGACTGTACGAATCTACATCATATAAGTAACCTTATTAAACATATGCGTAGCTGGGCGGTCCAACATTTAACTTAACATTAACATTCGTTCCAACTTTAACGTTTGTAGTTTAATATTCATTGAAGTAAATCGAAATTTAAATTTCACCCCCTTTATTTTTCTGTCGCCATAGAGAAACAGCTTGAGCTGTCTATAGCTAATATCCTCGATAATAGTCGCAATGTCTTTAATTTTTTTTCCTTGGTGATTGTGATGTTGATAAAGTTAGTGGAATAATCCTAGGTAATATTTTAAGAGCGAACGCCGACTTTATTTTGCACTGTTCCTAGTGCATATATTGTTCAAACTGTCTCTCCTTGCACTTTCGGCGAAGTCACTATACCGGCGATTGTTTATTCATGTGTTCTTTCGTTAAAAGGAGAATTAAGATACTCATGCACTACTTAAGTTGTAAGTGTCCATAGGGCGTTGCTAATCGAGTATCAGAGCTGAAAGACAAACCTATCTGTTACAGATCTCCAATTAAAGCATGGATGTACATCTACACCCCAGTGGTTTTCTCAGGGCCATCAACTGGATGTGACGTGTGGTGTAATTGTGCGTGTGTTGTGTTGTACAAGTTCAGACAGATTACATTAAAATTAGTTCCTTGTTATTGATGTAACATGAGGTTTTATTTAATCACTGTTTTTCCCGACTAATCAACGTTATTTTGCTAAGGAAGTCTCCAACTGGCAACGTGTAGCAACGTTATCTGTTTAGCAGTGTAAAATTAACTAAGATCATTTACAAAAGTAATCATTTATAACCAACAAACAACCTGAATGTATGACTTCTGAAATTGTCCCGGCGTATTTCTTCTTCTAATAATTTCTGGGTATGCAACCGGATCCCGTCGATATTCTGCCACGATATTTCAGTCCAGAGACGTCCGGCAATCATCAGGTGAGTACACAACTACTGAAGAGCCCAGCTGCAGTCGCGGTATTTATGCCGAATCTCGCGCATGCGAAATGTACTGGTATCCTACAGCGCATACGTCAGGTGTTGACATGCGCGGAATAGCCGAGCTGTACGTGCTGCCTTCGGTGGTGAAAATAAAAGATCATCTGAACTAAACAAGATTTATTATTTTTAGTAATTTCAATGCCGTTATTTAAACGACTCTTTGCTAACTGCAAATTGTTTATCAAAATCAGCACTACCGTTATCTCAACGTGCCAACACATTTCATCAAGCAAAATGAACAGTTTTGTAACACAGTACCACACATACAGAACACTAATGTATTTTCATGTGAAAATGTTCCATAAAATTGCCAGGCTTCATATGTCTGCACATAAGAATTTATATCACGTAAGATGCTGTTTGCATTCATAGAAGTTCGAAGTATTCACAGTCTAACTGGAATTTATCACCTTAGAGTGAGTCCTGAGCCACTAGTGCATAATTATTAGTGCAGTTGTAACCAACAACATTTAAGTCTGTATAGAAAATCAATTTAAAACTACCGCTGAAATATCTCATTAGGATAGCGGCTACCATAAGACAATTACTAATCGATTCTGCTTCCGGCTATGTCTTATTCGTAATAAATAATATATATTAAATTTTTCTCACCTTCAGCATGTCCACTAACATTTGAAAATATTTATGAATGCTATACGACACATTGATATTCTCCATTTACCAATAAACTGCTCTGTATATCAATGTCTGCACTCTTTGGTAGCAGAGAAGAAAAATTAACGTTTATATAGGACGAGAATTACAATGAAATAAAATTCCAAACAAAGAAGATTCACTGCAGTAACACAAAAACCCTATTTTCAAATATCGGTTAGCAACATCACAATATTTTAGTACAGTTTTTACAGACGTCTGTTTACGAGACATCGATCACATCCTGTGAGTACAATAGTTGCAACAAGAAGAAAAACGATTTTATACAAATTCATAGGCAACGAAAGATTAAGATTTTCATCGTCCTTTCGGCATGGCTATATAATTTTTCTCAAAATATTAAATTATACTATTGACTATAATTATTTGTTATTTTATTACCGATGAAGTCCTTTATAATAGTGTTACGTGAATAAGATCAATGTTCAGTCATACCCCACATACAATGCTGTCGTGAATATTATTTTGAAAAATGTATAGGCGTGGATATCACTGGACATCTGTGTTATAACATTCGAATTTTGGGGATTAATGTTGTAGAGCTTCGTTTATCTAAATCTCAATACCTTTGTCGAATAAAAGTTGTAATTAATGTGGATGTGGAAGTGAATCAAGGGATACACGTAGGCTCTAGGTAAGCCTGTAATGAAAACAACGTGTAACATATACCATCAGACCTGTAACTGTGCTACTTATATTAACAATAATATTGAAAACACGTATCTGGTATTGCAAACGTCGTGCAAATTATTGAGCCTGTCAATTAAAGTAGATGACTTGAGTATAATAAACGTCTATACGCCTATGGCAATAACAGATGAGCTCAGGTCCTTCCATTTCTTCACATACATTCAGAGTGTAAGAGATATAAATGAGTATATCTTTACTGATGACTGAGAACAATGTGTTAACGACATTACATCAGTATTTACGTAATTTAATGACGAATAATTATAGCTGTTACGAGTTGCATCTTTTTACGTGGATTGGTACTTCTATGTACTAGTAGTAAGAGCTTATTTTCCCCTGGGAATCAGGTCATGTGTTGAAGTGTAGATGGTGTGGACGTAAAATGGCTAGTAGAAACTGACAGGCGTAATCCACACAGCAGTAGAGGTATGATCATGAAGAAATCATCAGGTCATAAGGTTTGTGACTTGCTTGAGGGAGGAATGTTCGATACAGACAAAAAACAACCAACACAATGATGTGTGTACGTATTAAGGTGCATATATATATATACACAGTAGTCATAACAGTAATAACTATAACAACAATCATGGACATGGAGACATTTGAATCTGCAGCATGAAATAATGATATATATTCTGATCTAAGTTTTGTAACCCACAGACTGCTGTCCAACCTCCCAATACATTAATGACGGTACATGTAGGGTTCCCAAACTCTTGACGTAGGAATTCTAATGCAAATAATTTTATCAGTCCCTAGTTTAAGATGACGCTCCAGAAAAGATTAATGGACAAAATTCTCCAGAGAACATAATGAAGTGATAATTTGGAATACATTTGTAAGGGATTCTGAATAGGATGTGTTCCATGCTGGAATAATTATTACAAAGATCAGTCCTAATTAATCAGCAACGACTATGATACTACTAAGGAATTGCTAAAACGTATTCGTACCTTCCCACCGTGAGACCGACGCAGTTCCAAGGGGAGAAACGAGAACAGAAGCCAAGAGCAGATCTGTGTTAAGCTAGAAGGCCCTACGATAAGGGACGGACTGGACACCCACGTCACCAGCTAACCACTAGGAGAACGCCAGCTGCAACTTTTAGCGTGAGACTTTTCGCGTCTCTGTTACGTCAAGGACCACCCCCCAGCCTATGGTAAAAGCTAGAGCCCTCCAGAAAAACAGTATAGATCTTACGATAACACAAAAACTGCCACTACCACCCGCAAATTTTAGCATGAGCCTTTTCGCGTGTCATTTACATTAGGACCACTCCCCAGCCCATGTTAAAAGATAGAGCCCTCCAGAAGAACAGTATATATCTTACGATAACGCTAAAAGGACCACACCAGCTGCAGGTTTTAGCGTGAGACTTTTTAGCGTGTCTGTTACGTTGCAAACTTCAAAAAACATTGCCCCACCACGAAAAGTTTAACGTTTCTTATTGGATAGACAGAATTTTTGTAGCGGAGCTTAAGGTTAACATTGAGACTCTGATTGGTTAGATAGAAACACAGCCAGATAGTTTTTTTTTTAAAACCAACTTTGGTAAATTATAGTAAAGGAAGTTAGAGGAGAGTTAGCTTCCGAGATGGCGAGGTGAGCGGAGCTGTGCTGCCCGCCGCAGCCCTGAAGCTGCCTAAACACCGACAAGGTAATAAACGCACGCGATGCCGCACTTTTGGGGGCATAAGGCTTCACTCAGAACTGCAGAAGTCTCATCTGTTACACCCCCCTTGTGCGTAATACTAGTGTGGATCGTTAATTAAAACTCATGGTGCTCACATTTGCCACTTGAAGAACAGGTCTGACACGCGATGATTTTTCTTTTATATAGTTATTGAGAAGCCACATCAGCCACAGTAATTTACGGCAAGTTAGGTAAGTAATTAAACATAATTGACGGTCACTGTAGACCATTTTGATCGTTTTCTTTTTTTGTGAAACTTAAATTTAACCTAGATTATAGATGTGATATGGCATAGGTCATTCTTCGATCCATTGTAGAACTTGGAAACTCATTCAGGGAATGTTTGTTCACATTTTTGTTGAACGCAGTTGGTTTTCACCATCCTGTATTAAAACATCTCCTTTTATTAATAGTGCAATTCATAAACAATGTTTTGTGAGTAGAATTAAATTTCCAATGGTAAACTTAACTGCTTTTTCGACGTTATTTTACCAGCTAACTAAAAATAGGAATGCCTTGAACCCCATACACTAAATTTAGTTAGTATTAAGAGTGCAGTGCAGTGGAGCTGACGCTGAGATCATTAAGTATTTGGTTATATCATCGCTAGTCTCAATGAACTCTTCTGAATTCTTCATGTCATGTGTTGTCTGGCGTCTACTTACCAGCAAAAGGTCCAAGGTTCAAACTAATTAATTCCCTAAAAAACACGCTCAGAGCGTCGTTGTGCGAAAGTGGTATGGAGACACAATATAGAACAAACAGACACCACCATGAATGTTTAGAAAATGGCAACGCTGCCAGGATGGTAATATACCATGATTGAAGGTCGACAACATGCCTACTAGGTGAGAAAAATATCCTGCTGAAAAATTTTCGTAGTAAAAAAATGTTTTTTTTTTAACGTTATACATAGTCAAAGACAGTAGCTGCAGCGATAGATAGTAAAAGTATTCAAGAAAAACTGAGAATTCTATCAGAGGCAATAGCATAATTAAGTTATGAATTTTAATATTGTTAGAATTAAGTTTTCTCTCCAATGCAAGCGCACAGGTGGCGGATACGTCGTTGACAAGTTGGTTCTGACCCAACAAGTAAGTGAATGCTTTGTCAAGTCGTGTGAACAAAACGTTTATGAAACGCGTGAGATCGTATGAGCACATGTTGACGCGAAGTAGGGCGCGTGAATTGCTTTTAAAACAGAAAATAAGGGGTTCGGAAAGATTATCAGATAGAGACCTTGACCGAATTGAGGTAGAGACCCAGCATTAAAAGTGGACAGATAATAGAGGACAGTACAACAAACTATGCAGCATCGCGAGAAATAGGACATATAACGCACCATAATGAACGCCACGGCACAGAAAACCTAGGTCAGCATACGACAAAGGAGTAGGAAAAGAGTGAGACAGTCGATGAGGATTCTAACTTGCGTCTTCAATACGTAGAACCCATAGTACAAGTAATCAGAGCTCCCTCACCACAGAGTAAAAGGAATGCGAGCAGAAACGTGTCACAGTACAGTTTAATGCAATCGGTTGCGAACCAACACTTGAGCGAAAACACAGAGCGTAGGACGTCGGAACAAAACGCAATCGAATCCACCAATCTGGCAGAATTATTACAACAAATTACGGAAACCATGACAAGGCAGAATAAAGAAATTGCGAAACAAACTCAAATTCAGAATGCAGAAACCACGAGACAAATGCGTGAGATTAAAGAACAAGAATCGCGAATTTCATATGGAACTATGACGAAGTACGACAACGATCATTTCCTCACAGTCAAAAAATTTCAACACTTTCGAAAAGGAAACTCATTACATCCACGAACTTTTATTGATCAATTCCGAGTAGGATTAAAAGAACACTGGACGCTAGCACACAAATTAGACTTTATATGAGCACACATGTCAGGAACAGTTGCACAAACCATGCAGAATGTTGCAACGACATACCGATCGTATGAAGATTTCAGAGAGAAGTTTCTCTCACGATATTGGTCCAGCGAAGCACAGAACAGAGTGAAGTACGAATTATTACAGAATCCATATTTTGAAAATTCAGGAGAGAAGAGTCCCATGAAATATTTCGAAGTAATGGCAAACAAAAATCAATGTTTAGATGTATCATACAGTGACGGAGAGATGACGAATTTATGCGCGATGAAGCTACCATTGGAATACCAGCAATCACTAGTAGGTCGCGGAGGCAATGACGTCGAAGCATTTAAAGGTATTCTAAGGGAACTAGAGTTCATATTTTCGGAAGATGACGCAAGAAAAAGACGAAGCGCACGTGAAAACGAAAGCAAAAAGCAGTGGAATCCACAAGACACAGTACGAAGGAACAATAATTACGAAGTACGTGATCAATTCGCACCAAGAAACGACAATAGATTTCAACAAAAAACCGGTTATGGATTTAGAAGAGAATATGGCAATAACTATAATTCACCCAGGAACAGCAACAACTATTACAGAGGGAATAACGACAACCGGAACGGGTACTGGAGAACCAATAGACCGACAAATTATCAACAAAGAAGCCACTATCAACAAGCTGAACAATAAAAGCGAATACAGATAGAAGAGATGGAGGTAAGTCTACCAAACTGCGATAAACGTTCGAGTTGACAGCTAAGCGCCCATGCACCGACCCAGGACAATTGCAGCACCTTGAACAGAGAAGTAAAAATCTTATCACGAGATGAGAAGAAGGAAGAAACAAATCCGCAGGGACCAGATGAAAACTAAGGCAACAAAATAACAATATCGTGTTGGGACGAAATGAATTGGGAGAATACTGACAAGGAAGATGAATTACCAGAGGCACGCACAACGAATGTAGGAGGAAAGGACGAAGTAACGAGTATTGCAGAGCTATTTGAGATGGGAACCACGGAAAGCGAATTGAATGAGGATAGTGCGCAGTCGATAGAAGTTGAAAGTAAGTTACGAGTGGGCACACAACCCAACGTATATAATGAAGGAAGCTATGAAGCAAAAATTAGAGCATTTAGATGCGATTATGTGGCACTAGCGACGAAGAAGGAGAAGATAGACGAGGATGAGGAAAAAGTAGATGATGTAGAAGAAAGCGTAAAAGAAGGAAGAAATAGAGAAGAGGAAATAAAAGAGAGAGAAGTAGCAGTCGAAGATTATCCTACAAAAAGTTCGAATTCACAAGGGAAATTCCTAAAAAGACTCATGTATGATTCAGTGGAGGATTCGTTGATGCAAGAGGAAGAAGAACAGAACCAACCCTTTCAAATTCAGCCAATTGTGAAGGCCATGGTAAAGCATATCCCAGTCAATATTGTAATTGATAGCGGAAGTGAACTGACTGCGATCTCAGAAAATTTATTCATGCAGTGTAATGCTAATGAGGAATTGCCAGTTCTGAAAACACGTAAGATTAAAGTAAGAGGTCCTATTAGAAACAATGCTGCCGAAGTTACGAGACAAACAAGGTTAACTCTTTTCGTGCCAAGGTCAAAAGATCGAAGCCAACTTCGTGATTATACCTAAACTAAATGTAGATTTGATTATAGGTGCAGATTTTTTAAAGGAGAGACGAGCGATAATAGATATGGAGAAAGATAGCGTAACATTTGGGAATGTCACACTTCTCTTCGAGCAAAAGCAAAACTTAGAAGAAATACCAGTTATAAACAAACAATTAAGAATGATGCGAGATAAAGAGGATGAAGAATTAGAATGGTATGCACAAAAGGGGGAATCGCCTCAACTCATGTTAGAAGTCCATAAAGAAATCGACGAAAAATTACAAGAAGTTCCAGGTATTTCGGAACACAGTAAAAGAGAATTAGAGGATATTTTACGAGATAAAGCAGAGGTATTTTTACCTAAGACTGGCAGTATTAAACACTTTCAGTATAAGTTTGAAGTAAAACAGCACAAACCCTTTAGAGTGCCACCCTATACAATCCCATTAAGCTACAGGAATAAAGTATTCCAGGAAATATCCAAAATGTTAGATGACAATATTATTGAACCAGCTATCTCCACATATAACAGCGCGCTCCATATTGTACAAAAACGAGATGGGAGCATCAGGTTAGTGCTTGATTCGAGACAGATCAACTCAATCATAATCACTGAGATAGATCGCCCAGAAAAATTAGAGGAATTGATACAAAACTTCCGCGGTGCTAAGATATTTTCATCAATTGATTTACGGAGTAGTTCCTGGCAAATAGAATTAGCCCCAGAATGTAGAAAATTTACAGCATTTATCGTATTCGGTGGATGTTACCAGTTTAAACGATTGCCATTTGGTTTAAACATATCATCAGCAGCGTTTATTAGGGGATTTAATACTTTACTCAGTCCTGAAATTTTCCAAAATATTACTTGTTATCTTGATGATGTGATTATAGCAGAACCCTCTCTGGAACATCACAACGACACATTAAATCAGTTTTTGCAGATCATGAAAGAGCATGGAGTCACAGTAAATATAACAAAATCCAAATTTGGAAGGCGAGAAGTCAAATTTCTAGGACACAATTTCCGAGAAAGGGGTAATGCCCGACCAAGAAAAACTAACAGCAATCAAAGAATTCTGTATTCCATATAATAAGAAAACTCTCAGAGGATTTCTAGGTCTCAGCGGATTCTATAAAAAATTTATTTGGATCGACTCTCTCGCAACACCACGCCTATGTGCATTGAGTGGAAAAAACACGCCATGGGTATGGGATCAACAAGCCAATGAAGAATTTTCAAAAGTGAAAAACGCACTAACAACAGCACCGATTTTAGCACATTTCGATGTAACACAAAATTTTTGTATGGCCACTGATAGCGCGAAAACAGGTTTAGGAGTTGTTTTATTCCAAGAATACGAACAGGCAGGGCTAAGATCATATAGAACAATTGCCTTTGCCAGTCGGGTACTCACAAAAAGCGAGAAAAACTATTCAGTCACGGAGCTGGAAGCATTCGCCACTGTATGGGGCTTCCAATGTTTTCGATACTTCATATTCGGAAGAAAAACAAAAGTATATACTTACCACAAAGCATTAGAATTTCTGTTATCCGCCAAACTAACTCATGGGAGGCTAGCCAGATGGATGTTAAAATTACAAGAATTAGACTTTACTATTACACACATACCAGGACCAGCGAATGTATTGGCAGATGCTTTATCACGATGTCCACATGGTGCATCCAATAACATAGGTTTGGAAGCAGCAGAAGACCAGTTTACAATGTACTATATGAAACAAGTACCTTTCAAAAACTACCTTACGACAGCATTGAAAAACATAGGCAAATAACAAGATAAAGGTCCCCAAATACTAGGAATCAAACACAAGTGGAGGAGTATGGATTTTCCAGACATTCGACAGCACTATCTCGTACAAAACAATGTTTTATTTTTTAGACGAAATGTTGCAACGAATGAATGGCTAATTTATATCCCAGATGAACTAATTAATAAGTACATATGGTATACACATTTAAGTAATGGCCACTTTGGACCCAAAAATGCTTTTTAAAAATAAAACAAACAAGCCGTTTTCCTAATATGGAAAGACGAATTAGAACAGTATTAGTCAAATGCAAAAAAGTATGACGATTAAACACGTCACTTTCCAAACCAAACCACCTATGTTTCCAATAATCCCTAAAAGGTTAAAACAAATAGCTACAACAGATTTGATGTGCCCCCTTCCACGCACAAAAAATTGATATATTTTCATCTTTGTCGTTTTGGAACTTACTTCTAAATATGTTACCTTGACACCATTAAAACGAGCAACAGGTCTTGAAATAAGTAAAGCATTTAGACAAGATATTCTCAGGCAAGTAGGTCGAGTGGAACGAATAATTTCTGATAATGGCCCACAATACAAATCAGTGCAATGGAAGAACACGTTAAAACAACACAAAATAAAACGCAATCTACATATCTAAGTACAAACCTAGCGTAAATCCAGCAGAACGATCTATGAAAGACGTAGGCATTTTATGCCGTTTATATGCAGGCAAAAGACACAACAATTAGGATATATACCTTAAAGATTTTCAAGAAGTAATAGATGAAATGCCACATAGCACTACACTACTACCTCCAGTTACTGTACTTAAAAATATTGAACCCCCAAACATAAACAGAGAAAATGTTAGATTTCCTATTGTACAACGTAGACAGTACAAACAAATCATAGCAACAGCACTCTCCAACATCAGAAAGGCAGCCATCAAAAGAAAAGAAAGAGGAGATAGAACAGCAATTAAAAGAACATTCTCAGTAGGCCAGAAAGTATTTGTAAAAACACATCATCTCTCCAGCAAACAGAAACACAAAATACATAAATTTTACACTGCATACAAAGGACCTGTCATAATTAGCCGAATTGCCCATAATAATGCTGTGGAACTAATAAACTCAAAAACAGGCAAAACCTTAGGACTTCACCATGTGAGCCATATCAAAAAGTTTGAAGATTAATTTTATTACTGGTAAATAATCAGCACAATATTTCAAGATTATGTTGCAGATAAGATCTTTAGCAGAAAGAAGAATGAAGAGAGAGGAAGGTGGGAAAAAGAAAGTAGTTTCGATAATAACACCAATAGTACCATAGATTATGGTGAAGGGACAAAGTGTAGATAGTCTAACAGCATGAAATACTAAAATGCTATACACCACGACACTACACAAAAATAAAAAACGAATTTGAGGATTCTTGAGTAGACGTTAAGACTCAAAATATCTTAGAATTGTAACATGGAAAGGGTGCCGAAATTGGTAAAGCTTTTTAAGAAGGCGCAAAACAATGTATCTACTAAACATATGTTAGATGATTATAAGTAAACTTTTTGTAAGAACTATTGTAAAAACTCTAACAAAGACCAAATGCCACGACCCAGAAGTTGCAACGCGAGAAGTATCAAGACAGAAAAGGACGTAATTAGCAAGACACCAGGGCAGCGAGACCAACAGAGTGACCATCTTGTAGCGAAAGTGGGCAATAAATTTTCCCGCTAGGTGGAACTCTACTGAGACGCGACGGTACGACTAGCGTCAGTAGGGCCTCGCTGCACGGACAGACAAGCAAACACCGGAATTTCACCGCTCGCACACCACGAGGCGCCCCCCCCCCCCCCCCCCCCCCCACTCAGTGGAGCGAGCAAAAAACGGTCCGACGAGAACACCGCTTGGGCAAGCCATCACTGCCAAAAATGTGCGCAAAAGTCACATTACTGCTATTAAACAGCACGCTGATGCACGAAACTGAAGAAAAGTTCCACAAAGTAAAAATGACACGCCCAAACAATTTATCAAACTGTTACTAGGAGGAGAACTTCAAAGCGACTAGTTATCTATAAATATTTCCATATCCTGCCCAGAGAAGAACCAAGAAGCAAGTAAGAAGCAGAGAAAAAGCAGGAAGAACAGAAGTTGAAGATTCGCAAGATTGAGACCAAGAATGAAGATGGCTGAAGAATAGACGACATACCTTCCCAAATACCTATCCTATTGTAAACTAGTCGTCGGCGAAGTATTACAACGAAAAACGACCGCTTTCAGCAACAGATATCGGTGACTTTCACGCATACAAAGCCAGTAAACCACGAGATTCTGCACTCACAGCTCCATTCCGTTATGGGACCTCCACAGCAGTAACACACACTTGCAAAGCCAACAAGGAATGACGACCGAAGCTGTACATCAAATAGTAGCCCACATCCATCTCGCTCAAGTCCATCACATCCGTGCAAAACCATTGCCCACCTCATGCTTAAACATTCATAGGATAGTGTGAATGTGTGAAATCAAATTATGTGATGTAGGAATTGTGCAAAAGAAACGTGTGAAAAACTAAATAAGTTAAGCGCACCAGACAGCTAATAAACTAATAAATAACAATCATTGACTATGGACTTAAGTAAAAAATAGACTATCGATCAAAATAAGTCATTATTTCTGAAATAGACAGTATATAAAGAAACAATATGCCACTTACTTTCTCCTCATAAAAATAAAAGAATAACCATATTTTACTTATTTTCTCCTTATAAAAACAAACAATATAAATTTATCTTGTTGGATGTTTTCTCATTTTTTAAACATTTGTACCATTTGTTAGGATAATATCTCAATACTTGTGTATGAATATTTCTTTGTCAAAGCAATTCTTGGAAATAAATCTTATTTGTTAGTGTAAAAATGTTGAAAGGAGTGTCTAAGAGAAAAACATTTTACTTGCACATTACATTTAGAAAATGTGTTAGGAATAGATTTTACTTAATTACTACATTTATAAAACAATATTTCTAAGAAAATAAATTTGAAAGACTCCTCACTTTCGATAACAAACGTCTTATAAAGCAAGCTACACACTTAAATAAAGAAAGAAAATATCTAAATAAAATAATAATATAAAAATATTCTTCTCTCGTCATTTTTAATTATAGTGTGGAAAAATGTAAAAACATAAATTAGTAAAACAAACTAGCATAGAAGAGAATAACGTGGCTGAACAGTACGCAACAAAATTTAGATAAATTAGAAAACTTTTTACTGACTTAGACAACGATTCAATCATTGCCTAAATTCAGTGCAAAAATTAAGTTCGAAGGGTGGTGATATGTAAGGTGTCAGGCAAACCCAACACCTTCCAAGAAAACCCTGACATGATAAGCAAATCCAGTAGTACGTCACATAGCTCCGAATAAACCATGACATTAAATTAACCAAAGTAATACGAGTAACGAGTGAGCAAATGGAATACCACAGACTAACACAAGAATGTCTAAATGCATGTCGTACCTTCCCACCGTGAGACCGGCGCAGTTCCGAGGGGAGAAACGAGAACAGAAGCCGAGAGCAGAACCGTGTTAAGCTAGAAGGCCCTACGATAAGGGACGGACTGGACAACCATGCTGCCAGCCTACCTGTAAGACTACGACAAACAAGTTTTAGTGTGAGACTTTTTCGAGTCTCTGTTACGTCAAGGACCAACCCCCAGCACATGTTAAAAGCTAGATCCCTCCAGAAAAACAATATAGATCTTATGATAACACAAAAAGGGCCACTACCACCCACAAGTTTTAGCATGAGCTTTTTCGTGTGTCTTTTACATTAGGACCACTCCCCAGCCCATGTTAAAAGATAGAGCCCTCCAGAAGAATATACATCTTACGATAACGCTAACAGGACCCCACCAGCTGAAGGTTTTAGCGTGAGACTTTTTAGCGTCTCTGTTATGTTGCAAGCTTCAAAAAACATTGCCCCACCACGAAAAGTATAACGTTTCTCATTGGATAGACAGAATTTTTGTAGGTGGAGCTTAAGGTTAACATTGAGACTCTGATTGGTCAGATAAAAACACAGGCAGATAGTTTTTTTTTTAACCTACTTCGGTAAATTGTAGTAAAGGAAGTTAGAGGAGAGTTAGCTTCCGAGATGGCGAGGTGAGCGGAGCTGTGCTGCCCGCCGCAGCCCTGAAGCTGCCTAAACACCGACAAGGTAATAAACGCACGCGATGCCGCACTTTTGGGGGCATAAGGCTTCACTCAGAACTGCAGAAGTCTCATCTGTTACACCCCCCTTGTGCGTAATACTAGTGTGGATCGTTAATTAAAACTCATGGTGCTCACATTTGCCACTTGAAGAACAGGTCTGACACGCGATGATTTTTCTTTTATATAGTTATTGAGAAGCCACATCAGCCACAGTAATTTACGGCAAGTTAGGTAAGTAATTAAACATAATTGACGGTCACTGTAGACCATTTTGATCGTTTTCTTTTTTTGTGAAACTTAAATTAAACCTAGATTATAGATGTGATATGGCATAGGTCATCCTTCGATCCATTGTAGAACTTGGAAACCCATTCAGGGAATGTTCGTTCACATTTTTGTTGAACGCAGTTGGTTTTCACCATCCTGTATTAAAACATCTCCTTTTATGAATAGTGCAATTCATAAACAATGTTTTGTGAGTAGAATAAAATTTCCAATGGTAAACTTAACTGCTTTTTCGACGTTATTTTACCAGCTAACTAAAAATAGGAATGCCTTGAACCACGTCCACTAAATTTAGTTAGTATTAAGAGTGCAGTGCAGTGGACCTGACGCTGAGATCATTAAATATTTGGTTATATCATAGCTAGTCTCAATTAACTCTTCTGAATTCTCCATGTCATGTGTTGTCTGGCGTCTCCTTACCAGCAACAGGTCCAAGGTTCAAACTAATTAATTCCCTAAAAAACACGCTCAGAGCGTCGTTGTGCGAAAGTGGTATGGAGACACAATATAGAACAAACAGACACCACCATGAATGTTTAGGTTACGAGTCGCATCTTTTACGTGGATTGGTACTTCTAGGTACTAGTAGTAAGAGCGAGACATCAATGCTTATTTTCCCCTGGGAATCAGGTCATGTGTTGAAGTGTAGATGGTGTGGATGTAAAATTGCTAGTAGAAACTGACAGGCGTAATCCACACAGCGGTAGAGTTACGATCATGAAGAAAACATTAGGTCATAAAGTTTGTGACTTGCTTGAGGGACGAATGTTCGATACAGACAAAAAACAACCAACACAGAGATGTGTGTAAGTATTAAGGTGTATATATATATATATATATATATATATATATATATACAGCAGTCATAACAGTAATAACTATAACAACAATCATGGACATGGAGACATTTGAATCTGCAGCATGGAATAATGATATATATTCTGATCTAAGATTTGTAACCCACAGACTGCTGTCCAACCTCCCAATACATTATAGTAGGTACATGTAGGGTTCCCAAATTCTTGATGTAGGAATTCTAATGCCAATAATTTTATCAGTCAGTAGTTTAAGATGACGCTCCAGAAAAGATTAATGAACAAAATTCTCCGGAGAACTTAATAAAGTGATAATTTGGAATACATTTGTAAGGGATTCTGAATAGGATGTGTTCCATGCTGGAATAATTATTACAAATATCAATCCTAATTAATCAGCAACGACTATGATACTACTAAGGAATTGCTAAAACACAGAGACTGAATTTTAAGAGGTCAAGCAGAGAGGCAAGGAGTTTCACAAGATAACGAAGGAGTATTCGATCCCTCAGCAAAAAAGACCTTGAAGTGAAATTAGGCGTACGGTCGCATGTTCGAATCCTCTACGTTCTACGGGACTGAGGACCTCAGAAGTTAAGTCTCATAGTGTTCAGAACCATTTGAACGGAATTGCAAATAGAATAACTTCCCTATCAAGAGCATCCTCATACAAAACACCTAAAAGAATGGTTAAAAATGCCTTAAGCAGAAAGCATTTAACGAATAAGAGTGTTTCAGAGGCTTCCCCTTACCTGTGTTCAATGCAGTGAATGCAAGGAGTGAAAAAAAGGCAGTGCTCCAAGACTTAATAGAAAAAAACGAGCAGTTGTGGAAACAAGCCTCCTAAGTCCCCTTTCATCAATATTATGCTATCGGGTAATCTTCTGAAAGCTTTCAAATGAACACAATTTATAACTGTAGTGAAGCCTCGTAAATTACGCAATAAAGCGGTTAAATATTGTCTAATCGTCATCCTGAGCTGCTCTTACTAGCTCTTTGAATGGCTCTTCCTTAACAGTATCAGTCGGTAAATCCATGGAATTATCCTGATTAAAGAAGCACAATTGAGACTTAAATGAAGCTGTACAGATCGAGTACTTAGCTTAACTACACACATGGAAGCTTCATTCCCAAAATAACTTAAAATGTCGAAGGATTTTGTAGTCCATACAGCTGCCTATCATAAGGTGTGGTAGCAAATATACCTGTACAGACTTACAAGTGCCATACACTGACAAACTGTTATAAGAATTATAAGTAACTATTTGTCTGAGAGATACTTTCAAGTCGTCCTCAGCTGCTGATTTTGCAATTAAAAAAAAAAAACCTAATACTGGTTTTCCACAGGGTTCAGTCCTGGAACCAATTTTGTTCAACTTATATATTCATCTGATCTCTCTGTAACTAGGTCCAAGAAGTTGATTTACACAGACAACCTGTCCTTGGCCACTCAAAAGACATGTCTTGAAGCTGGTGAAAAGATTATTTCTGTAGTTCTAGGATTAATGCATGAACACATCAATAAGTGGAGATTAACACCAAATCCAACTAAAACTAAACTTAATTCCTTTCATCTCACGAATAGAATGGCCAAAGGAAAGCTATATATCGCTTTCAGTGCTCGAGTCGTGCAGTACGAAGACGTTCGAAAATATTTAGGTGTAGTTCTTGATAGAGTCTTGTCATAGAAGAAACACATAGAAAACATCTCAGCACAGTTGAGCTCTCGCGATAAATTCGCACAAAAGCTAATTGATACCTCATGGGTGAGTGAGCTCTAAGTGTCGTTTCCTAGGACTTGTGCATTCTGCTGACGAATACTGTGCTTCAGTATTGGTTCAAGACCTGATATGTGATGAAAGTCGTTATTAAGCTAAATGAACCATTGAGGATAATAACTGATTGCATTACTCCTCTTAACTGGTTACCATCTTGAAGCCATACAGTGCCATCAGATTCATGAAGACAGAATATCCTACTCAAGGAAGATGAAAAATTAATTTATAATACACTGCTTCCAACCAACGGTGATGTGTCTGTACTCAGAATAAGCCGATTAAAATACAAGCAGTCATCCAAAATATTGGCAGAATAGCTGGAAGCAATTGATTTCAAAGTGGACAGGAAGTGATCAGGTAAGTCGAATAGCATTGCTCATGACGAATGTCACACTATCATAAGAAACTATACTAGATCAGCCGACACTGAACTATCCGAATGCGCTTAGTTAATAATTAATAGGGTACGTAGTGGACACACCATCAATGCAGGAAGTGTCTTCCGATGGTAAAGACTTGATCATCTCAAAGTGACAGTGGAAATGAAAATCAGATTATTGAACAATTGGTAAGAAGCTATAGCGGACGAGTTTTAAATATTGAACTTTTATTGAATTGCTTTAAAACTTAAATATTAATTTATAGAATGAATGGATTGGTCCTATTTAATTTGTAAAATTTTGCAAACTATGTATGTTACTAGAACTCAGTTTGTATTGACAGATGATAAATAAATAACCTCAGTAGAATAATATATAGTAATACGGGGTATTAGGTATTCATATCTCATGTGAATGACATTGAAGAAACCGTGAATATGGTGATATGCAGCGACAAAAAGGAGATGTGGGCGGCCACAAAGGTAGACTGTTAAGGTGAAACAGGCTTAAACGTTTAATCTTTCATGAGAAGCAGGACGCCGTACACTAAAATACACGGCTAAAAATTTATTTGGAAAACAACTGCAAGAGACTGCTGTTGGGTGAGCTAGTATTAAAGTATTTACGATATTCTAAATGACTGGTGACATGTTTCATCTCTGAGTCAAACTCGCTCTCTCCATAAATTCCTCTTTAATTTATTATATCTTCATTTTTAATATTTTATTAATGTAGAGTCAGTTTTAAATCCTTTGGACTGAACTGCAGGTGCACTTTTAAGTCATATCTAATTCTTACAGGCTGTCCTAATCAGGTTTGTAGTAGAAATTGCCAGTGTTATATACTCTTCGCTACTGCTGATTTTACATATTAGACTAAGTCTTATTATATAGCAATAATAATAATAATAATATCCTGAGCCGTTACTCTAGAGTACATAATACGTTTAACACCCAAAACCTAATCGGTTAACTCACAGTGATTAAGAGCCTAACAGCTTCTAAATAAGATTACCGCTTCCAATATTTTGCCAAAATCATGTACGGAAATCATCATTAAATAAGTGTACTGTCGTACTCATCTTTAAGTAAATTAAACGTGTTAATTTTGATACACTGTAGTGTGTGAGTCTGAAACGGTAAAAATGCTCACTATTTACCCAAAAAGTTTCATAAGCGGGAAAATTTATTAGTATGAAACAATACAGTCATCTGTAGTCCAATGTTAATTCCGCAGTACAACTATACGTAAAGCAATGTTTCCTACTACGTATATGCGCGACGTTTAAAAAGCGAAAATTTTCTTGTCGCACTCAAAATTAGCAACCCATTTTAGAAAAATACATCTTCAGATGAATTCCGAAACATTACTAGTACCATAATTTGCACTGTTAATTATTCCTCCTCAAATAACACTTACATGCTGCAATGCACAGAACAGCACACACTACTCTGACCAGTTCTCCAAATAATACATGAAGTAGTACTGCACTCAGACTGCTTTTTCAGTGTCGGAATACTCCGTGCAACCAAAAACAAGATCGATTCATTTCGTCGCCTGCATATATAATCCCTTATAAATATGAACTATAATGATTATTTTTCATTTCAAAACGGAAAGATTTTCGGTATACATTAAATTTCTAGTCAGTTTATCACGCAAGGAATCTGATTTTATACAACAAATGCCAACGTATTTAATAACCTACTATGGTTACTTCTTCATTGTTGTTAAGGTCTTCAGTCCGAAGACTGATTTGATGGAGCTCTCCCTGTTAGTCTATCCTGTGCAGGCCTCTTCATCTGAGACTAATTACTGGAACCTTTATCATTCTGAAACCGCTTACTGTATTAATCTCTTGGTCTCCATCTACGAGTTTCCCCCCAACCTTTTCCTACAGTATTAAACTGGTAATCTCGTGATGTCGAATGTGTCCAGCAAACCGATCTCTTCCTCTAGTCAGTTGTGCCACAAATTTCTCTTCTTCCCAGTTCTATTCAGTACCTCCTCATTTGCTACATGACATAACCATCTTATGTTCAGAGTTTTCTGTAGCATCGTATTTCAAAAGCTCTTTTTGTCTAAACCAGGGCCGGCCAAACGCTGCACAGTGTGTAGACGTGCGGAAGTGCTGCACATGTGCGCACGTGTGCGACAGCGACATCTTTTATTAGACATGTGTCCTAAACGAACGGCGGCGGCTCCTCTTTCCTGTTTATGTGGTAAAAGCAAAAGTGCAACATACCCAGTCTCGTTTACCCCTGGTGACCGTAACCTTAACAGCGAAGTACTGAGAAAGGGCAGGTACTGTGATAAAGCAAAGGACGGGAGATATATGTTCTCAGTCGTTTCGATCAAGCACCAGTGATGAAAATCTCCCGGAACTGTTTGCATTTGTCAATGAGCCGTGCTTTTGTGCCCGATATTAACTATATCATTTCTCTAGATCAGTGATAAACGTGTTTGGATTTATTCCTTTCAAATTAAAAATTATTGTTTACTGACTGCATTATTGCCTCATTCTGATCCATGTTACATTATTATCAGGAAAATTGTTCAATAAACCAATTGTTGTATACTTAGATTTAGTTTTTTTAATGTGTAAAGGGCTACGCTCAGCTGAAGTCGATAAAACATAACATTCATCTAATTGTCGGTTATTCTGCAGATTTCAAACGGAACTGATGAAAGATATAGCAATAATGGTGCAGATGATCATCGGAGGTCTGCGGTCGTCATTCTGTTCAGAGGTCAGTGAGACAGAAAATATGTGGGTGTGACTGAGGGCACCGAGAATTAGTTATAGGAATTCTTGCATTGATTTAATGTTATTTGAAATCATGACTGAGGTTAGTTGGAAGTCACTAAGTGCTCTGTTTCTTAAATACTAGATCAAAAACATCATGAGTATTTACGTGCCGTCAGTCAAGCTGCCTTAATAAAAACCCATGGTTGCTAACTGTATTACTTGTCTTACTGGGTTAAACTGTTAACATAGAAGTAGACGTCTCAGTGAGTAGACTGTGACAGTATTTTAAATGTTGAATACGCGAAATACCTTCGCATGGTTGGCTTGCAAGCTGTGGAAAGAGCACTCCAATGTGCCGGTACAGGGTATCTCAGGAAGTGGATAAAGCGACATCTGTGCGTAAAAACATGCACTACATGAACGCCGACGGCTGTGACGTGCACGCTGTGACCCGAAAGCTGCACATGTGCAGGAGCACCGCACGCGTGCAGAATTTCTGGCCGGCCCTGGTCTAAACCGACTATCGTCCATGTTTCACTTCCACACATGGGTACTGTGCATACTGATACTTTCAGAAATTACTTCCTGCCACTTAAATCTCATAAACTTCTCTTCCTGAGGAACGCTTTTCTTGTCATTATCAGTCTATAATTTACATCGGCTTTACTTAGATCATCATCAGTTATTTTGCTGCCCAAATAGCAAAACTCATTTACCACTTTAAGTCTGTCAGTACCTAATCAGCTTCGCTTTAGAGTCAACTTGACTTAATTCGACTAAATTCCATTACCCTCGCTATGCTTGTATGATTTTCGAGATATTGTCCATCCCTTTCATCTCTTCCTTCTAGTCATTTGCATTCTCTGACAGTATTACAACATCGGCAAATCTCAAAGTTTATATTTCTTTTCTCTAGACTTTAATTCCTACCTCTAGTTTGTCTTTTGTTTCCTGTACTGCCTCCTCAATAAACAGATGAAATAACATCGGGGATAGCAACAACACTGTCTCGCTCACTTCTCAACTACTGCATCACTTTCATGCCCCTCGACTCTTGTAACTGTCATTTGGATTCTGTACAAATTGTAAATAGCCTTTCTCTGCCTGTATTTTGCCCTTGCCTACTTTAGAATGGGAAAGAGAATATACAGCCAACACTGTCAGTTACTTTCTCTGCCGGCCGCGGTGGTCTCGCGGTTCTAGGCGTGCAGTCCGGAACTGTGCGACTGCTACGGTCGCAGTTTCGAATCCTGCCTCGGGCATGGATGTGTGTGATGTCCTTAGATTAGTTAAGTTTGAGTAGTTCTTAGTTCTAGGGGACTGATGACCACAGCAGTTGTGTCCCATAGTGCTCAGAGCCATATTTTCTCTATGTCTACAAATACTATAAACGTACGTTTGCCTTTCCTTAACATTCTTTTATGAGAAGTAGGGTCAGTATTGCGTGTTCCTAAATTTCTTCGGAATTCAAACTGCTCTTTCCCGAGGAGAGTTTCTACCAGTTTTTTCATTCTTCTGTAAAGAATTCATATGCGTACCTTGCAACCATGACTTATTCAACCAATAGTAGGTAATTTTCGCACCTATCAGCCCCTGCTTTCTTCGGACTTTGAATTATTGTATCCTTCTAGATGTCTGAGCGAATTTGGTCTGACTTCTACATCTTGCTCTCCAGATGTAAGAGTTTTGTCATGGCTGGCTCTACCAACTGTACCAGTAGATTTAACGGAATGTTGTCTACTCCCAGGGCCTTGCTTCGCCTTACGTTTTTCAGTTCTATATCAAATTCTTCTCGCAACATAAGGTCTCCCATATTATCTTCACGTATATCCCCTTCTGTTTCTATAATTTTTCATGCAGGTACATCTCCTCGTACTCTTCTAATTCCATAATCTCGCCATTAGGTACATCTCCCTTGTATAGCCCCTCTGTATACTCTTTTCGCCTTTCTGCTTTCCTTTCTTCAAAGATCTCACAAATTTCCTGGTAGACGGCTCCTATCTTTTCCCCAGTGATATATGCGTCTAAATTCAGGGACGGCCACGGCGTGCCAAACTGCACGCGTGCGCAGATGTGCTGCACGCGTGCCGTCCAGACCTCGGTCCGCCTCGCCACTTCTCGGCTTTCCTCGGTCTTTCGCGGCACTGCTCGGCACGGCGCGACATTAGACTAGCTGTGCGATGCGACATCTTTTCATCCGGCATAGGGTGCATTAGTTGATCCGTAGTGGCAGCCATGTTTCATCCTCGCTATTTGTTAGCGATTCGTAAGAAGTTTATAAGTACTGACAATGGTTATTACAATGGAACACACACTCACAATGAGGTATGGTAGTGACACAACGTCACGAGCCTCCATAGCTGAATGGGAATTGCAATATTTGGTCGAAGAGAAGGATGAAAATTCTCAATGTCTATTATTCAGTCGCATACTCGCCGGGCACCGCAAATTTGCAATAGAACGACATTATAACACCACATACAAAGGACTTAAATGATTTAGTCGGGTTTATAGATCAAACAAATTGGCGGAATTAAGAAGACGTAGTATTATGCAGCGAGACAAACCGAACGCGAGTACCACATACCAAACTCTGTGTTTCTGATGTTTGTATTTGTACATATTTGTCGTTAGAATTCGAATTTACAGTTCACTCATTTTATGTTTCCTTTTTTTTAGCCTGCAACCGAACGTAGCAAACTGTTTTTAAGAGCAAGCTACAAAATAGCGCTCAAAATTGCAAGAGCAAATAAGCCTTTCAGTGATGCTGATTTCATCAAGGAGTGTATTGTTGAGGAGGCGGAAATCTTGACGCCACTGGAAGTAAAGAAGTTTACTGAAATTAGTCTTTCCAGACAGAAAATAGCTCGCCGCATAGCTGGTACGGCAGCGGATGTCTACAGGCAGTTAATTGATAGTGTCTGCAAGTTTATTGTATCCTCGATTGCTTTGGACGAGTCGACCGACATTTCGGACAGAGCATAACTAGCGATTTATGTTGGTGGAGTCGACACAAATTTGCACGTGACGAAAGAACTGTTAGATTTAGTACCAATGAAAAACACAACTAGGGGTACCGACTTGCTAAAAACAGTTGAAGAGGCAGTTGAAGCCGTTTGCCTGAATTGGAAAATGTTAGTTTCAGTCACCACGGATGCAGCACCAGCAATTGGAGGTGCTCAAAATGGGCTTGCAGCATTGTTGCGTATAAAGCTAGGACGATCGACAGAAGATTAGTACCGAATTCCTTTTTTTGTACCCCAAGAAGCTCTTTATGCTAAGTATGCAGATGTGGAGCACGTTAAGAAGTTGGTAGTCACCATAGCAAATTTTTTTTAAGTCGCATGACTTAGTACACCGTCAGTTTCAACAGTTTCTCATGGAACTGAACGAAGAGTACGGAGATGTTATTTACCACTGGGAAATGCGTTGGTTAAGTCGAGGATCATGCCTCGAAAGATTTTTCAATTTAAGACTCGCTATTGTTGAGTTCTTGAAGAAAAAAGGAAAGGCAGAGCCAGAATTAGAAGATCCAAAATAGACTGCAGACCTCGCCTTTTTAGCTGATCTGACTGCACACTAGAACGCTCTCAATAAGACTTTGCAAGGCGAGTAGCAGATTATTTCAGATCTGATGAAAAAAGTGGACGCATTTAATAAGAAACTCGCATTGCGGAAGGAACAACTCATGAAAATGAATACTGTCCATTGCCCTACGCTCTCTAAAGTCAGAGAGAACGCAATTTCTGACGAATTCGTTTCTGTGTTTGGAGGAACTACAGGCACAATTTTCTAAACGTTTTCAGGAAACTTCCAGTCTGACATCTGTTTTTGAACTATTTTCTAGACCCTTTGCCGTTTCAGTTGAAAGTACTCCAGTGCATTTGCAAATGGAATTGATCGATCTGCAGTGTAATTCCCGTTTAAAGGACAAATTTCTTTTAAACTGAAAACTGTCCAGGAATTTTACGAAGGTTTTCCTCGGGAAGCGTTTCTCCGTCTCTACAACGAGGCTGCAAAAGTTATATCAGCATTTGGTTCGACATACGTGTTCAAAGGTTTATTTCGATTATGAAACTAAATAAGGCAGGATTACGTTGCAATCTGAGTGAGGAAAATAAGATAAACTGTCTGCGCTTGTCCGTATACCGTCAGTTTGTGCCGGATATGTACTTTATTATGTCTACAGTGAACCAAAAATAATTAAATTAATGATGATAATTTTGTTGTATTTGTCATATGTTTTGTTGAGAATTGTAGTTATTGCAAATTTTGTACAGTAGTTCCAGAATATAAAATTTGCTTGTTTCACATGTAGTTGGAATCACTTGTTTCACATTATACTGCATGCTGAAGACTACTTTCAAGTCTGTTTCTATACCTCAGCTTAAATTTTGAAAGAATTTTACTGGTGACGATGTAAATAGCACAATATTGTTGTTGTAACGCAGTTTCAAATCCAGAGTTACTGTTTTTTTTTTCTGTCGGTGTACGAACAGCCAACAAAGATTCAGTATTGCTCAACATGATGTGTTGTAAACAGCTTAATATTATGAAATGTAATATGAAACTAAGGCACATGTTATCAGGGCGGTGTTCGTTACGCGAATGCACGGTCGCGTGCGCTGTATTCGTAGTTCCGCGCATGCGCGCGCTGTCTGGTGGTGTGGTAGTGGGGGACGTGTGACGTCAGAAGGGAGCGATCCGCACGCGTGTGAAACCTCGGCACACGTGGATGCACGCGTGCCGGGTTCTTGACCGTCCCTGATCTAAACCGTAACATTAGTCCTCTAGCCATTCCTGCTTAGTGAATTTGTAGTTCCTGCCAGTCTCAGATATTAGACGTTTGTATTGCCTTTCGCCTGGTTCATTAATTGCATTATTATATTTTCTCCTTTAATCAGTTACATTCCATATCGTTTATGTTACCCAACGATTTCTACAAGACCTCGTCTTTTTAACTACTAGGTCCTCTGCTGCCTTTACCATTTGATGTCTCAAAGGTCCCCAGTCTTCTTCTATTGCATCCTTTTCCCCAGTTGATTAAAATTGCAAATATGCAGAGGATTTACTGTGGGTACCATTTGCATGCTACAGAATTTAAGCAATGTTTTTTATTGGAACGCCTGATCACTCGCTAAACAGTTCAGTGTTTCTTACCGTAACACCTGAACATCGTCTTCAACAATGCTCCGATCTACCTTGTATATCACTCTGACTCTGTGCACGCTGTGTACAATCATTTCTCCTGGTTGACAGCGTTGCCAGGCAGCACAGTCTCTCTACTGCCCACTATAGCGGCTTAAGTCTTGAATACTGTCCAATTGACTGCCGCTGCAACGCTCTTCGCATCCAGTGAGAAGCGCTGTGTGGCTTTCGTGTATGTAACCAAAATGAAGGAATAACACTGGGGTACACCTGTGATTTCAACGAACATGCTCTGGCTGCCTCGTGATGACTGAGTGTTCTGTGCTGTCCTTAGGTTAGTTAGGTTTAAGTAGTTCTAAGTTCTAGGCGTCTGATGACCATACATGTTAAGTCCCATAGTGCTCAGAGCCATTTGAACATGCTCTGGAAGACCAACAGTTAGGAACAGCAATATTTCAGATCACTGAGCCATGACATACCAGTGTATAGACATATTTATGTACCTTAGACATTCCGAACTGCATGAACTGAATCCTAAAACAAGTCCTACGATATTACTATAAACAAAAGTTCTTTTTCGATACTACACTTGTTATAAGAAGACACTAAAAGGAAGTTAAGTAGCTGTGAACTGAACTGCGTTTATTTGCAACAAAAACATCGGCAATGACATATTTTAGAATGCCGCTAACCTCATCTGTGAATTAATTTTCCTACATTACAAAAAATTAGCAAGTTCTCCTTTTTCCACTTTTTATTGGAGTACATTCTATTTTTGGAACGTTAATGATAAAATTTGGCGTATTGTACGATGTGCTGGCTTGTGTCAGAGGTAAATGTTTTGAGCAAATCCGTAGAACAACTCAGCGGTGCCACGCCTTTGGTATCCACAAGAAGTGAGCTACAACGTTCCGGAAACATAGTGCCATGCAGTCGATATGTACACTACTGGTCATTAAAATTGCTACACCAAGAAGAAATGTAGATGATATACGGGTATTCATAGGACAAATATATTATACTGGAACTGACATGTGATTACAATTTCACGCAATTTGGGTGCATAAATCCTGAGAAATCAGTACCCATAACAACCACTTCTGGCCGTAATAACGGCCTTGATACGCCTGAGCATTGAGTCAAACACATCTTGGATGGCGTCTACATGTACAGCTGCCCATACACCTTCAACACGATACCACAGATCATCAAGAGTAGTGACTGGCGTATTGTGACCAGCCAGTTGCTCGGCCACCATAGAACAGACGTTTTCAATTGGTGACATATCTAGAGAATGTGCTGGCCAGGGCAACAGTCTAACATTTTCTGTATCCAGAAAGGCCCGTTCAGGATTTGCAACATGCGGTCGTGCATTATCCTGCTGAAATGTAGGGTTTCGCAAGGATCGAACGAAGGGTAGAGGCACGGGTCGTAACATATATGAAATGTAAAGTCCACTGTTCAAAAATGCCGTCAGTGCGAACAAGAGATGACCAAGACGTGTAACCAATGGCACTGCATACCACCACGCCGGGTGATACGCAATTATATCGATGACGAATACAAGTTTCGAATGTGCGTTCACCGCGATGTGGCCAAACACGGATGCGACCATCATGATGCTGTAAACAGAACCTGGATTCATCAAAAAAAGTACGTTTTGTCATTCCTGCACCCAGATTCGTCGTTGAGTACAGGTGCTCCTGCGTCTGACGTAGCGTCAAAGGTAACCGCAGCCACGGTCTCCGACCTGATAGTCCATGCTGCTGCAAACATCGTCGAACTGTTGGTGCAGATGGTTGTTGCCTTGCAAAGTTCCCCATCTGTTGACTCAGCGATCGAGACGTGGCTCCACGATTCGTTACAGCCATGCAGATAAGGTACCTGTCATCTCGACTGCTAGTGATACGAGGCCGTTGGGATCCAGCACGGCGTTTCGTATTACCCTCCTGATCACAAAGATTCCATATTCTGCTAACAGTCATTGGATCTCGACCAACGCGAGCATCAATGTCGCGATACTAACAACCGCAATTGCGATGGGCTGCAATCCGACCTTTATCAAAGTCGGAAACGTGATGGTACGCATTTCTCATCCTTACACGAGGCATCACAACAACGTTTCACTAGGCAATGCCGGCCAACTACTGTTTGTGTATGAGAAATCGGTTGGAAACTTGCCTCATGTAGCACGTTGTAGGCGTCGCCGCCGGCGCCATCCTTGTGTGAATGCTCTGAAAAGCATCTTGTTCCTGTCGGTAAAATTTCGCGTCTGTAGCACGTCAAATCCGTGGTGTAGCAACTTTAATGGCCAGTAGTGTATTTGCGGCAGATGCTTAAAGGAAGACGTGTTCAAAAAGTAAGAGCTTTTTCTCTAGCGGCGTGGTGTGCCCAATACACGTGGTGACCCGCTAAGGGCGGTTCTTTTCTCCGTGGAATATCGCCGCGCTGCTGCCTTTCTCCCAGATCCGTCAGCGGGACGGGGCTGGCTCAGCTGTCCAGGATCGTTAACGTGCCCACGTACCGGGTCACGTACGGCCAGGCGCGGCTTAGCACGGCATTAGCCGCAGATTGGGACGTGTCGCCCTGCGGCATTGGCCGATATTCTGCGGCGCAGCTCGCATCAGCTTGTAACATAGCAAGAGCAGCACGGCATGTTTCCTCGTGTGCGCCGCAGTCAGATATTTATCAGACGACGCTGAGATGTTCATCACATAACAAATATTAAATTATAAAGTTTTCTTTTATTTTTGAACTCATGTTCATTATCAACAGCGATGATCGGTGTGCCACCCAAAGCCACGCTCAAACTCTGACACTGATTGTGGTTTGAAAGGAATTGTTATCCGAATATTACTCTGGGGTGTATCATGACGTACCTGAAACATGTCCTTTATCAGTACACGAAGGTTGGTGGGTAGATTGTGGTATGTAACTATACGTCTTACCATCGCTCTATGGGTGACAAATAAGCTGAAAGGTGTGACCAGTCCGTTATTTGGTGTACATTCCTAAAGGCGTTTGTGGTATAGAGTGCAGTGAGCAGGCAGGCTTAATCCTTTTGTATTATTCTACACTGCTTGATATTGCCTGACGAGCAAGACATTGGTGGACAGAAACAGAGAATAATGGACGACAACAGAGGTCGAGTGTTATATTTATAACGATAAATGGTGCAGAATTTCACCACATCGGAAAAACAGGGTAACAGACATAAATAACGTGCACGTTTGACATGGGTGAGTCTCCTAATTTAACGGTTGATATCAGACCCTCAGTAAAGAATGTGCCCTCCTCATGCACTTTTTGCACTTATTATTCATACTGGCTGCCACACTGTTCTTGCACACTTCGAGGAAGATGTGTTCGTTGATAAATGCGTCTTCCAGGAACATCCCAGACATGTTACGTAGGTTTTAGGTCCGGAGAGTACGCTCCCTTTTGCGTCCTTCAATAGCTTCACATTCCTGTGTGTCCGAGACTTCAGCGGTCCCTTGTGGGCGAGCACTGTCGTCCATAAACAGGATGTTGGGACCTACCGCACTCGTAAAGAGATCCAAAGTAATCCCCCCGGAATACTGCCATGCTGTAATAGTACCTCGCGCAAAGATATGCACCAGTGTTCGGCCATGCTACATAATGCTTGCCTACACCACATCGACTAGGCCATGCCGATGACGTTCATGAACATTTTGTGGTGTGTAAAATGTTTCTCTCTTAATCAGCACTAACTGGAGGCCACAATCACTTGCCACAATGAAGCGGGATTCTTCCAAGAACGTCATTGTCGACCATTATTGGTGATCCGAACCAGCATGCTCCCTACATCAATCAACTCTTTAACCACGATGGCATGGGTGATGTGGAATGCGTTTAACAGGCTTCAGAGCATGAACACCAACCTGATATAATGGCCTCTAAATGGTTATGGAAGAGACGCTTCTACTGGGAGCAGTTTCAATAGCTGCTGTGCTCTGCCTAAAGGTGAGAAGTCTGCTCCTTTTCATCACTAGTGCTACGTATCGATTCTCTAGCGGTGTCGTGTTCCGTCTGCTATCACAGGCATGATTTCACAGAGCATCTCCAACATGACACTGTAAGACACACCCATCGCTGTGGCCACAGTAGTGGCACCTTGACCGGTTTCGAGCCGTCCAACCGCTCGTCTACGATCATAAGAACACGTGTCGTGTATTGCACAAACGTCACACTATGACACGAAATGTAGCATTAATCGGTTCCACAACACCCTTTGTCAAACATCATGCTGCATGAACTGCGGAATGCATGAAGACCTTTCGTCACAACATTCGCTGCTGTTAATACGTCTCGCCCTCCAAAATTTCCTACAGTAATACTGATCGGGTGTTCTGCAGCTAGTGCTGTTTGTTCCACAGAAGTTGACAGTTGTTTCTTAGCAAGTTCTAGGTGTTCCTTAGCAATTTTCTAGCAATGAGGTGTTCCTTAGCGATTTTCAAGCAGTGTATTTGGTTATGAAGCGTATGACAACCAGTTTCAGGATTTTTGCCACATTCTGCCAAGAGTGTAAGCCTCTTCAACAGTTACCACATCATTCTGTTATCACATTCAGTAGCACGCTACTCCATTGTTTAGGTGGACAGGTATAATTTTCGAGCATCGCTGCATGCTGTTACCTTCCACAGAGTCGTCTACGGCCATGTTCACTTCGATCTGACTTTCATCAAAAGGGACTCTCAACTCTGAACGCCACAGAAATGCCCTTCAATTTTAAGTTAATTCCAGCTATGCAGAATACGAGTGTCTGTCAGCAGTAAACGATGCACGACAAGTAAAGGACTCAGCCATGTTTCAAGCCCATTCATGTCGACAATGTACCTCTAACCTCTATCCATATTTTGGTGGTTTTCTACACTCTATTCGACAGTGGTAGGCGATAATTCTTATGATATTATTTGGCGCAGTTTTATTCGAAATACCCGTGCCAACACTTCTACGAGGTGTGTGAGAAAGGATCTGATTATTTATCTACTAATTTTTTTTTCACGCAACGGTGTTTTTCCCTGTGAAAGTACTTCCCTTCAGCAGCTGTACTCGGGGGAGATATTGTTGCCAGTGCTGGCGGCCGCGTTGAAAGGCTTCAGGTGCTAGGGTCATTAACATGTCGGTCACATTCTTTTGAATGTTCTCCAATGTGCCATAATTACGTGATTTTAAGTCTTTTTCAGTTTAGGGAAAAGAGTGACAAGGAGTCAGATCAGGTGAATAGGGTGGTTGTGGAACGACAAGAATGCCTTCTGAGTAAGAAAGAAATTGCGCTTCTGAGAAAAATACAATTGACTAGTACCTGAGAGTAGAAACACTGGTTGCCTGCATACAGAGCTAGTCTTATAGAAAAGTTTAAGAACCATTACCTTACACACATTGTCAAGTTATGTAACACAGACAGTGAACTCATAGTACTCACATCGCGACCTTCTGGTGTTAGAGTACTGTTTCACTTCTAAATGCCCTATCTGATTACCATTGTAGTTTCTATAATGCACAACATAAGTTAGTATCTTCAGCGGAAGATACAGACTTTTGTACTGTATGACAGAGTAAAAACCTTAGAATGCCCTTGCTATATTTGATTGACTTTGAAACATTGTACCCTTAGTTTCTTATTTATAACGAATGTGTATTACTGCAGTTCATTCGTTCAGTATCCTGTTTAACTTAAGTCATACTTCTAGAAGTAAGCCTCGAGCCTTAATGTAACTGGAAGAGATAGAGTGAGTGATGACAATTTTGTAATTTTCATTTAGAATGTCACTGAGACTTTATAACAAGAAATCTTTAAAAAAAAAGATTTATGAGAGCAAACGCGTTAAAATGTTAGAAGTAATAGACTCATACAGTCATAGTCAATAGTAAACGTAATAGCCACTACAATGAATTAGTATCAAATCCAGCTAATAAGTACCAAAAACACTGACCATCATATCAAAAGCAAATAACATAATAAGTTGGGTATACTGCAGAATAAGAACATCTTAGAAACATATTCCTACTTCAGAAATGAATTTATTGCACACTGTGCAGAACACAAAATACAGTCATGATGTAACAGTGAAAACATATATACGTAACTCTGCTGTGCATTACCATACCACCGTCTCTACCAAATAACACGCTTCACAGGAAATCAGAAACATTGCTAAGTTTACGGAATTTAATTACGATTCAAAATTATAAAAAGTTATGAAAACCTTTTCAGATCAATTCACAAAATAGTTTTAAGCCCTGCACTCAGATATAGAGTTAAGGGCAACAACATTAGGTTCATAACTAACTGTAAAAGGAACCAGAATACTAGATCTAAGTCACCAAACTGTGCGAATTGTTTAGTTTACTTAGGAGTGCTGACATCACCTGGCCAATGTACAACAACAATACCCAGTTCTTCTCAGAGCGAAACTGCAATAATGACCGAAATGATTACAAGTACACTGACGTAGAGGTAATCTATTTGAAGAATGCTTATCAGTCACGCTACAGTAAATAATCACTCTTGCTCATACTGAGAACATTCGTGCATACCGGTAACACTGCTCTTTGCTGTAACCACAATATCAGTAATAAGAAGAGCAGACACCAGAAATGAGGAAAACCCTTTATGACAACATATTTCCACAGCTCAAAATGCTGCAGCAAATTCGTGCATACCAGGAACCGCTAGGAACACACCGAACTACAGAAATCAGCGCCATATGTGGAATACCCCCACTATTTGGGCTAGGGCTGTCGATAAAATGTCGATGTATCGATATACACATATTTATCACAAAAATTATGGATACGCATCGGCGATGTTATTTTCACTGATGTATCGTTACATCGGTATCGGAATGGCAATATCGGGTGCCGATATTTCTGTTTTACGTTATATTTTTTGGCAGTTTTAGGTAAACATTTGTTCTTTTGTAATTTCAGCAGAACATATTTTTAATTTCAGTGTGTGAATGAGTTTTACTATTTTTGAACTTTCATGAGGTGCAGTCATGGCAGCGTGAAGCACGTTTAGGTGACACAAAGCAGAAGTCCGATTGCACTGGTGGGCTGAGGGGGCTGGCGATATGAGTGGAATAACAAGACATCCAACGTGAGGAAATTGCACACCAGTTGCGTTAAGAAACAAATTTAACGCCACTAGCATCCTGTTCTTCCACATCGGAATTCTTCAAAAATTGAAGCTGAAAATGATGAGTAGTAAGCTAAATGACAAGATTGGTCTTTGCTGTTGGCGGAGACGTGTGAGGGAAACGCTGACGTAATTGGCACTCGGAGGTCCCTATCTGCAACGTTGAACTTCACCACCCAATTTTTGACACTACAACCGCTAGGTCTCTGGCGTTCGCAGGAACGGAAAAACCGGGTAGTGAAGGTGAAGTGTTCCGGACAAATCCGATTGTGATGAATCTGATTGACGGCCCCATCGGACAATTTTTATTGTGCACTTATATGCAGTTACCATAGATAACTAAGTTGTTACCGCCAAGAATGATCGTGTATCGGTTTCCTTTCAATTTTAGTCCTAAGGAGAGTAGGCAGGGTGCTAGCTCGGTGACGTGCAGAATACCTACTAATAAATCAATACTTATATATATAGCTCTAAAACTGGCAATATATTTACTATGTTCAGCCTACGTTTATAAGCCGGTATATCGATAATCTTTTCCCCTGATATGTCGATAGTTGCAACACACTAACGCGAATTCTTTACAGTCGCATAAAAAAACTAGTAGAAGCCAACCTCGGGGAAGATCAGTTTGGATTCCGTGGATATATTGGAGCACGTGAGGCAATACTGACCCTACGACTTATCTTAGAAGCTAGATCAAGGAAGGGCAAACCTACGTTTCTAGCATTTGTAGACTTAGAGAAAGCTTTTGACAATGTTGACTGGAATACTCTCTTTCAAATTCTGAAGATGGCAGGGGTAAAATACAGGGAGCGGAAGGGTATTTAGAATTTAAACAGAAACCACATGGCAGTCATAAGAGACGAGGGACATGAAAGGGAAGCAGTGGTTGGGAAGGGAGTGAGACATGGTTGTAGCCTCTCCCCGATGTTATTCAATCTGTATATTGAGAAAGCAGTGAAGGAAACGAAAGAAAAATTCGGAGTAGGTATTAAAATCCATGGAGAAGAAATAAAAACTTTGAGGTTCGCCGATGACGTTGTAATTCTGTCAGAGACACCAAAGGACGTGGAAGAGCAGTTGAACGGAATGGATAGTGTCTCGAAAGGAGGATATAAGATGAACATCAACAAAAGCAAATCGAGGATAATGGAATGTAGTCGAATTAAGTCGGGTGATGTTGAGAGTATTGGAGTAGGAAATGAGACAGTTAAAGTAGTAAAGGAGTTTTGCTATTTGGGGGATGGTCGAAGTAGAGAGGATATAAAATGTCGACTGGCCATGGCAAGGAAAGCGTTTCTGAAGAAGAGAAATTTGTAAACATCGGGTATAGATTTAAGTGTCAGGAAGTCATTTCTGAAAGTATTTGTATGGAGTGTAGCCATGTATGGAAGTGAAACATGGGCGATAAATAGTTTGGACAAGAAGAGAATAGAAGCTTTCTAAATGTGGTGCTACAGAAGAATGCTGAAGATTGGATGGGTAGATCACATAACCAATGAGGAAGTGTTCAATAGGATTGGGGAGAAGAGAAGTTTGTGGCACAACATGACCAGAAGAAGGGATCGGTTGGTAGGGCATGTCCTGAGGCATCTAGGGATCGCCAATTTAGTAATGGAGGGCAGCGTGGAGGGAAAAAATCGTAGAGGGAGACCAAGAGATGAATACACTAAGCAGATTCAGAAGGATGTGGGTTGCAGTAGTTACTGGGAGATGGTGAAGCTTGCACAGCATAGAGTAGCATGGAGAGCTGCATCAAACCAGTCTCAGGACTGAAGACCACAACAACAACAACATGTCGATTTGTTTTTCCGAAATAACGAGACTCAATAATGATATTCTTTTGCATATGAGTAAATCGTATTCCCGATACTTATAAAAATTACAGCATTCCTAGTTTCGACAGTACAGTCTTGTTAGCGGCTGCCAGTTAGACCAGGCCGGACCCTGGTACTACTCAGTTGTTTAGAAAATCCAATTGCAATCTCACCACACTTATTTAAAGGAGATACGAAGCCCGGGATGACTGGTGATGGACAAGGTCGTGATTGTTGTACAATTTTAATTTGACATAAAACAAATTTTATTATAAATTTCAATTCGGAATCTTGCCCTCTTACTGATGCAATACACAATTCTTCACTTTCACTAAATTGCATGAAAGCGAGTATGAATCACAATATTTTGCGTCCGCAACAAAAATCATTGATAGTAGGTACGGTGAATAATCGATCACAAACAATCGTTCAACCAAATTCAAAAAACTAATAACATTATACACTTCCAAACAAAGATACACAGCCACACAATACTACAACGTCATAAAGAACAATATATCTTAAAGCTTAATAAAACTGAACTGCCCACATAAAGGTCCACAGTGAAACATGCTTACACTAAAAATAAAAGGTGGGCCAACCGCGGTCGCAAAACGTGCACACAGAAATGATTGTTCAAATGTGTGTGAAATCTTATAGGACTTAACTGCTAAGGTCATCAGTCCCTAAGCTTACACACTACTTAACCTAAATTATCCTAAGGACAAACACGTACATCCACGCCCGAGGGAGGACTCGAACCTCCACTGGGACCAGCCGCACTGTCCATGACTGCAGCGCCTGAGACCGTTTGGCTAATCCCGCTCGGCGCAAATTATTTGAGTAGGTGTTAAATACGAATGGCTACTAATAACTCAGCCAGTAAAATAACTTACAGGAAGGCTAATATTATAACAGGCTGGTCTCACTTAACTAACGGACATAATGACTCAGAATGGTTCCCTAGTTGCACTTAACTTTAAAGAACAGCATCGAGGCCCATAGCAGCGTTTGGAACCAATAACGCTATGGCCGGCAGACAATACAAGCTTCACTGCCCACGGCTTGTGCACAGTGTCACATATCAGGCGGTATATATTTATATCTAATCCGACCGGCTCTACAATGAGCGGTCGTGACTATCCATAACCGAGCCGACGCCACGGAACAAGCAGTCTTGACAAATATCCACTAGCACAAAACGCTTGCAATGAAAACAAGGTTAAATGACAGCCACCCTGGAATAAATAATAAGCATACCCCCAAATTCTTACGGAACAATACTCTAACATTACACGTCTCCCATGAAATTAGCGGAAAACGTTAGAGATCACTTCCAATTGCCCTAAGGAACTTTCAACATTATAGAAATATACCAAATGCTGCCATGACGAATGATTAAACCATCAACTCCACGGCTTCCGGGCATATACACAATTACAGCCAGTCCCAAAGCTGGAAGTATGTGGTAAAACGTTAAAATTTACTTGAACACCACTTAAAATACACACACTCCATGGATAAACAGAAACGGGATGTGGAACATAAGTCTCTTCAACAATAGCCACTGTGGAACCAAGTTAAGAACCATCTCCGACAGCTACCCAAGCTACTGTAAGTTATAACAATCTTCTTAGGTGAACCCAGAATACAGGTCATGCGTAACACTGAGCTTGCAGATAACAAGCTGGGAAGCTGTTAGGAGTGAGACGACGAATCCACCACAATTTTGCACTTAAAGGGGCCCGTTCATCTGGCGCGCTTCAAAAGACAAGGACAGCGAGCACGGCGAGGCCCATGCACCACGGTTAGGGACGCGGGCTTGTTTTCAACACAAGTTGGGTCGTTGAAAGCAGACCGGAGACTCCCTCGTCACAGGTTCACCCGGAAAACTGCCAGGGCAGCAGTCAAAGATAGCAGGAAAGTCGAATATGGATATCAGCGATGCAAGTGGAGAACGCTAGTGCCAGCCGCCACGGGTCACAGGCGTCCAGCACAAATTCGTATTTTTCAACTGCTCTGTGCTACCCCAGGCTTCCTCCTCTTGTTACGCATGCAGTCGTACTCCCAGTTCTGCCTGATGTGTTGCCGGCCGAAGTGGGCGTTCGATTCTAGGCGCTATAGTGTGGAACCGCGAGACCGCTACGGTCGCAGGTTCGAATCCTGCCTCGGGCATGGTTGTGTGTGATGTCCTTAGGTTAGTTACATTTAAGTAGTTCTAAGTTCTAGGTGACTGATGACCTCCGATGTTAAGCCCCATAGTCTTCAGAGCGATTTGAACCTTTTCTTTTTAACTTGATGTGTTGCAACTTGTCTCACACGCCAAGTCGCACCGGCGAGTGTGTCACGGCGCCCTCGCTGACAGTGCCGTGCCGCAGTCGCACATTCGTCTGGGTGGCTTTTCAATCTGACGTGACTCACTGATATCTTGTGACGGCATCGAGCCAGATCCTTGCTATGCTGCCAACTGATTTAGGAAAAGATAAGGTGATACTGCGAATGTTGTTTCAGCAGCTCCACCTTGACAGAAGCTTCTTCTTCACTGATATGGCAAATAATTGTTTGAGATACCAACATAACCTATTTGTTGGTGGTGTACATTTTGAACATATTGCATTCTAAGAAGATGTGGAGTGGAACGGTGAATTGGTACAATAGATCTTCGCAAGTCGATGAAATTGTCAGTGGCAGTGTAGTTGAAATAACGTTTACTCTGGTAATTCCAATGACGACTGCACTTTAATCTGCAATTTAAATTAGGAGTACTGCCACAGAGTGTTTCAAAATGTTTTAGAATCAATGTTTACGTGATTTCATAAATTTAACATTTGATACAAAGAGGGAACCGTCTTTATTGACAAACGTACAGTTTATTTCGGTAGTGCTAATAAGCTGGCCACATGTATTTCAATAAGTGAGACGGGATATTTGTATGTGGAGATTATTAATTTTAGTGTTTATTTTGCTTCCAAAGTCTGGTACAGTTATCGAATTGTAAACATTCATTAGTGTTGCTTAACCTGTAAGGTATGCTAGAAATGTATAGTTCTTTAAACGTTACGGGACAATTAAGTTTTGACGGTAGTGTCACATCTGTCTTGTACTCAAAACCTCACAAATTCAGGGACAACAATAAAATTTATTATTTGTGCAGAGTTCGAATTTTCACTTGCAATCAGAGATATGTAACTGCACTGGCGTATTACGACAACCAACATAAGGAATCCGCGTGTTTATTTCTATTTGAAATCATTGATTATTTCGATAACTAACTTTTTCATCTCAATCTTGTCTCACCACGGTCACTGGCCATGTTTGATGTGTATCGTGCTCTTCTACTGTATTTGGTTATGTATTACATAAACATTTGTCATTTTGAATATTTCCTTGTGAATTAAGAAAACATATAATTTAAGTCGTACATCACAGTGAAGATATCATGAAACACGTTCTTCCATTCCCAAAATGTTCTTTAGTCCGTTAGATTACCTTCCATCTACGTTTTGTATCTTTACGTCGCCCATTTTCTCTTGATCCTTGGTATTATTTAGCATTTAATCGAGGAAAATATAGTCTGTAAATGTATTCAATAGCCTTGCCACCAGAATTCCAGTTTGTAAACATTGCATTCTTCCTAAAAGTTTGTTTTGTCCATAATCGTAAGTGGATATAATTCAGATGTAGGTGGATGGTGATATTAGCAGGTTAAATAATATCGACTACATTTTTCTTGATTAAAACATGATACGTTACCTTCTTAATGTCTAAAATGGTGTTCATTACATGAAGCAAAGCTTGAAAAATCGTAAATATATTAGATGAACTCATGTCGTTCTACGAAGCATCAATAATTTATTCTCAGATCTCAATGCCAACATTCTACTGTTTTAAGCATGGAGATCGATAGCATTGTAACACCTCATCCAACGTTGTGTTTGTGTGTGTGTATGTGTGTGTGTGTGTGTGATTCTAACTTACTTAAATATGGAATACCTAGACTGGTCCTTTTCATTTCCCTTTCAGTTTCACGTAGATATAGATGGAAAACCACACATTAGCAGAAGTTCTATACACGGGGGGTGTACTTGAGGACAATAGTATGAAATTGGAAGACGACTTAGATGAAGATGAGAAGGGAGATATGGTACTGCGTGAAGAATTTGACAAAGAACTGAAATACGTAAATCGGAATTGGGCACCCTGGAGTAGACAACATTCTATTAGAGCAACTGATAGCCTTGGGAGAGCCAGCCTTGATAAAACTCTTCCATCTGGCGAGCACGATGTATGAGACAGGCGAAATACCCTCAGACTTTAAGAAGAATAAAATAATTGCAATTCCAAAGAAAGCAGGTGCTGACAGGTGTGAAAATTACCGAACTATCAGTTTCATAAGTCACGGTTGCAAAATACACTACTAACCATTAAAATTGCTACACGACGAAGATGGCGTGCTACAAACGCGAAATTTCACGGACAGGAAGAAGATGCTGTGATATGCAAATGATTAGCTTTTCAGAGCATTCACACAAGGTTGGCGCCGGTGGCGACACCTACAACGTGCTGACATGAGGAAAGTTTCCAACCGATTTCTCACACACGAACAGCAGTGGACCGGCGTTGTCTGGTAAAACGTTGTTGCCGCCCAGTGTGGCCGAGCGCTTCTAAGTGCTACAGCTTGAAACTGCGCCACCGCTACTGTCGTAGGTTCGAATCCTGCCTCGGGCATGGTTGTGTGTGATGTCTTTTAGGATAGTTAGGTTTAAGTAGTTCTAAGTTCTAGGGGACTGATGAACTCAGAATTTAAGTCCCATAGTACTCAGAGCCATTTCAACCATTTTTAGAAACGTTGTTGTGACTCCTCGTGTAAGAAGGTGAAATGCGTACCATCACGTTACCGACTTTGTTGAAGGTCGGATTGTAGCCTATCGCGATTGCGGTTTATCGTATCGCGACATTGCTGCTCGCGTTAGTCGAGATCCACAGACTGTTAGCAGAATATGGAATCGGTGGGTTCAGGAGGGTAATACGGAACGCCGTGCTAAATCCCAACGTCCTCGTATCACCAGCAGTCTAGATGACAGACGTCTTATGTGCATGGCTGTAACGGATCGTGCAGCCACGTCTCGATCCCTGAGTCAACAGATGGGGATGTTTGCAAGACAGCAACCATTTGCAAGAACTGTTCGACAATGTTTGCAGCAGCATGGACTAGCAGCTCGGAGACCATGGCTGCGGTTACCCTTGAACCTGTATCACAGATATGAGCGCCTGCGATGGTGTACTCAACGACGAACCTCGGTGCACGAATGGCAAAACGTCATTTATTCGAATGAATCCAGGTTCTGTGTACAGCATCATGATGGTCGTTTCCATGTCTGGTGATATCGCGGTGGACTCACTTTAGAAGCGAGCATTCGTCATCGCCGTAGGCCCGTGTCACCCTGCGTGATGGTATGGGGTGCCGTTGGTTACACATCTTGGTCACCTCTTGTTCACACTGATGGCACTTTGAACAGTGAATGTTACATTTCAGACGCGTATCGACCCGTGGCTCTACCCTTCATTCGATCCCAGCAAAACCCTACATTTCAGAAGGATAATGCACGACCGCATACAGAAAATTTTCGACTGCTACCGTGGCCAGAAAATTCTTCAGATATATCACCGATTGAAAACATCTGGTCAATGGCGGACGAACAACTGGCTCGTCACAATACGCCAGTCACTACTGTTGATGAACTTTGCCATTGTGTTGAAGCTGCAAGGGCAGCTGTACCTGTACACGCTATCCAAGCTCTGTTTGGCTCAATGGCCAGGCGTATCAACGCCTTTCTTATTATTGCTACAGGTGGTTGTTCTGGCTACCGATTTCTCAAGATCTGTGCACACAAATCGCGTGAAAACGTAATCACATGTCAGTTCTAGTATAATATATTAGTCCAGTGAATACCCGCTTATCATCTGCATTTCTTCTTGTTGTAGGAATTTTAATGGCAAGTAGTGTTCTAACATGAATCCTTCACAGAAGACTGGAAATACTGGAGGAAGCCGACCTCGAGGAGGATCAGTTTCGATTCAGGATAAATTGAGGAATACACGAGGAAATACTAACCCTAAGACTTGTCATGGGAACTAAGTTGAGGAAAGGAAAACCTACGTTTATAATACTTGTAGACTCAGAGAAAGCTTTTGACAATGTTGGATTGAATACTCGCTTTAAAACTCTAAAGGTGGCAGCTTTAAAATACAGTCTGCGAAACGCAGTTTACAATTTGTAGGAAACCAGAAAGTAGTTATAGGAGTCGACGGGCGCGAAATGGAAGCAATGGGAGTGAGTGATGCAACCCATCCCCGATGGTATTCAATTTTTATCTTTAGCAAGCAGTAAATTCAACAAAAGAAATATTTTGAGTAGGAATTAAAGTCAAAATCTTTGAGGTTTGCCGATGATATAGTAATTCTGTCAGAGACATCTAAGGATTGGGAAGCGCACTTGAACGAAACGAACAGTGTCTTGAAAAGAGGATGTAAAATGAACAATTAACGAAAGCAAAATAGGGGTAATGGAATGAAGTCGAATTAAATGTTCAGAGAATTACATTAGGAAACAAGACCCTTGAAGTAGTTAATGAGTTTTGCTATTTGGGAATCAAAGAAACTGATCACAGTCTCAGTAGGGAGCATATAAAATGTAGATTGGCAATGACCAGAAATTCTTTTCTCAAGAAGAGAATTTTGTTAACATCGTGTTTAGATTTAAGTGTCAGGAACTCGTTTCTGAAAGCATTTATGTGTAGTGTAGCCATGTGTGGAAGTGAAACATGGACGATGAACAGTTTAGTCAAGAAGAGAATAGAATCTTTTGAGTTGTGCAGTTGCAAGATAATGCTGAAGATTAGATGGGTAAATCACGTAACTAATGAGGAGGTACTGAATTGAATGGGGAAGAGGAGGAATTTGTGGCACAACCTGAGCAGAAGGAGGGGTCGGGTGGTAGGACATATTCTGAGGCATAAAGGGATCACCAATTAAGTACTGAAGGAAATCGGGGGGGGGGGGGGGGGGTTGATAAAAATCCTAGAGTGAGAGCAGCAGAGGATAGACTAGAGAATGAGAGCTGCATCAAAATAGTCTTATGACTCAAGGACGCAACAACAACATCACCTAGATTAGTTTCCACTTTCAGACTTCTGTCACTCGACGCTACGGCTTGTAGATCCTTACGTTTCACTGGTTATTCAGTTTTTCGTCACAATCGCTTCCCCACAGGTAGTCGCCTCACGGATATCCGAATGTGGTACTAATTCAATATCTTTTGCCAATGGACAGATCAAAATGACGATATTGCAGTTACAAGCCACAAGGTCTGTGGATGCACATTAATTGTACTTAATGCATTGGTTTAAATTTCCTTCTGCGTTATCATGCTGTTGGTCATCGCTAATGCTTTTATCTTTCGCGGATATTTACCAACATTCAAGGACAAAATGCTGCACCTAACCTCTCTCCATACCTTCACCCTCCTTCACGAGATCGTTGACAGGAAGAGGGTGCCTCCTTATAACGGAAGACTTAAATCGCCGCTGATGATAATCTGTTTTCAAAGTTTAAACAGTGGCTGCGATCCAAACCTAGACCCACGATAATCTTTATTCAAGTTTAAACAGTGGGTGCTATCGAAACCTAGGCCCAGGATGTTTTCATTAGTTGACAATGACGCGTACCTCAAACCACGATGACAAAGACACAAATATTCTAACTATAACATAAGCGTGTTGTATAGGATATACGAAGGAAATGTCACTCCGACCAAGTCTGGAAACAATTACAAGAGAATAATAAATAAGTTGCAACTATGGGTGACCTTGATATTCGAACACTGTGTAAATGTAAATGAGGTTGTGAAACTAACTGTCACACATGAAGATTAAAATTCTGCTACAATATAATTTAACTATAAATTCAAAAAACAACTTTTCGGCCGAATTTCAGTGGTGTTCCTTTGGTCCGCTTTTCCTCTGAGGAAGTCCGTTGTAATTCGGGCGAAGAGTTAGTTTTGGGGTTAATAATTACACTATTTTGTACTATGATGCAGCACAACAATCAGATGAATCGCATTCGGAAGGACGACGGTTCAATCCCGCGTCCGGCCATCCTGATTTAGGTTTTCCGTGATTTTCCTAAATCGCCCCAGGCAAATGCCGGGATGGTTACTTTGAAAGGGCACGACTGACTTCCTTCCCCATCCTTCCCTAATCTCTATGAGACCGATAACCTCGCTGTTTGGTCGCTTCCCCCAAAACAACCAACCAACCAATCAGATGAATTTTAATAATGGTCGCAGACGCCTATGTAGTTGTAAACGTGATACACGTCGTCGTTGGTTAACATGAATGTAATGTAACTGATGACACAATAACTTTAGCTTACCTCGCTTTAAACCGTAATTCAGGAAACGGTACGTATTGGGTTTGTTACCCTACTTATGTTACTTATGTTTATATGAATTGTGACATAGTTATGCGGTGTGAGGGTCGAAGCAATCGTATAGTAACCGTGAATGGGAAGCGTGTACATCGTTCGTGCATAACTGGTGTTTAGTTGAGAAAACCTGAAATTCTAAGTGCTAAAATAGGAAACAGTCATGAAGTTACTGTGTCTAGGATGACCATTTTGTAGAAACTTAAGGATCGTAACGTATCAGTGACCACTATGCCTTCACTTTAAATGAGTTGTAACAAAAGTAACATAAGCAATAACTTTTCTGTAAATTGTGTGCCACATACTTAGGCAATTAAACGACAGCAACAATACCATATCAAGGAACTCAGAGATTCTGAAGGAGATGTGTATTTCATACAGCACCCAACAGAACATCATAAAAATGTTTCAAGGATTAATAGTTTGGGGTTACAAGAAAACTCAGTACTTTTTCTGAAGGCTGGAACACACAGAGACTGATTAGGGCCTTATACCATACTATTTGGATGGCAGCAGTGTGTACCGATGTGTCCATGTAATGCCAAACCAGTTGCGTAGGCAGGACATCTGTATATGTGCTGTCTGTCAAGCCCAGATGCTCGCAGTGCAATTACTGGGACTGTTTAAGACAAGAAAGGTAAACTAAAGGGCTCTACTTCTTAAAGTAAAGAGATATTGTTCGAGCTCTTCAGCTCTACGAAGAAATAAATTCTTCACTGGAATGGGAATACATCGTAAACGCATTACACATTGTAGTTTGACTTCCCCTGTTAACGAATATATAGAAATTTAATTATTTGCTGCAGTAACGGACAAGAAGACATTCTAGCTAATCTGGAGCACTTGGAGACTTCTGTATGCAGGTATGTCCGTAAATTACGTAGAGTTCTATTCGCGTTTCTGACATGAATGACCCACGATGTAATACATGTCATACAAGCTGCCACACTGACAAACTCTGCAACACGCATTGCTTGCTTGACAACGTATGTAGATCTAACAGCCGCAGGCCTGTTGTGAGAGATTAACGGCCGTGGCTGTCCGAGGAGTGGCCATATGCGGCAGCTAATTTTCATTGTTAATACACGTGCGTATGCTCTGCTAACACCCACATTTGCACTCACTCACATGAACGCACACGCGTGAACTCACAAACACGCGAAAACGTTGGCGTACACACGAACCCTTCCACCTACGCAAACCTCAAATCCCCAACTTTCTCCCCATACATGAAACAATTTCTTATGTCACTGTCTTGAAACTAGGGTTATACCTCACAACAAAAGATGTCCAAACTATTCTACACAGGATATAGAAGCGTCTATGTCTGTATAAAGATAAGCTTTTAACAGTAATTAGTATCGGTAAGACATGTGTCTCAACACAGATCAGCTTCAATGTTTGGAAGTAAAACACGGACAAACTTAACCCACAATTTATAGTATCCAGCTCTGACTGGTTGTTGTGCACTATCGTCAAAGGACAGCAGTATTTTGTCTTCTAAAGAGCCTAATCAGTTTTTAATGTGTTAAAAAAACGAAACAAGGTTCTTTCAAGACTCATGGCATACGTGACAAGTTTCATAAATTAGTAGTCAATAAAACGTTTCATGCATCACAGACTGTTTCTACATGTAAATGACCTATTGCTGCTGAAAGTACATGGGCAGGAACGCGCAAAACGATAAAATTATTACAATCTTCTTGTAAAGCCTAACACTAGAAACTTCCGAACTAAAATAATTCTTTTTTCTAAAATTTAGTAATAACATTTTCACTCTTTCGTGTGATGACATGTGGCAAACACAGTGCACAGAAAACAGTCAAAGATTTTAATAATATCTCCAGTGAACTCCATAAAACATTATCGTACTTACAAGTTAGATTCATGTTACGGGGATCACATGCATGGTAAAACGTAATGAAATGGACCATGTTATTTTTAATTCAGATAATCGATTTGTAAGTATGGCGACATGCCGACCAACTTTCACTTCTTTGTATCCAGATGTTAGTCATTCCTACCCACCATCTTTACACAGTACAATACTAGAAATTTTTCTACCGAACGAAAATTGTCGAAGAAAAATCTTTTCCGTTTGTTTTCAAATTTAGCTTTGGAATCTGTAAGAGATTTTGTACCACTGGGTAGAATATCAAACATTTTGGGTGCAGCATTATGTACCGTTTTTTCGATACTGAAAACGCCGATGTGGAGTATAAATTGTCATTTTTTCTTCTGGTATTGTAATAATGTGCATCGTTGTTTCTTTTTAACAGCAGTGGATTATTCACAAAGAACTTCATGAGGGAATAAATATGGAAAAAAGACAGAAGCCAAACAGGTATCTACAAGATGACAATGAGTGGGCACCAGATATTATTGTCACAGCAGGTGTTTGAAGAATGAAGACTGTCTCCCTTAAAGATGAGTTACCTGATAATATTATTCAACATAATATTATTGAATGACAATTTGCGAACAAGATCAATCACCTGATTCGTCTGTCCTCAATATATGCAGTGATGGTAAGTGCAGATCGAGTTTTCTCCAGCTGAAACTCTCTTCAGTATGGACACCAAAACATTCTCATGTTTTGCGCGTATTTATTATATTCTCACCATGTGTTACACTATCACTATTGTAGTGTCTCTGGCTGTACATAAATGAACATGCGTCATTCTGAAATCGAGAATGAGACTACCAGCAGAAACCAGTCGACGATATTTTTAAGAACATTGTTAACCATTTCATATCTTTTTGTACACATTTTTGGTTTGATTACGGTACTAGTGTCATTCACAAAAGAGTTAATTCAGTTTATACTATATTAACTGGAAGATCCTCTCCTCATATGAGGAGCGATAACACATCGACGGTTGAACTTTGGGGAACCCCTAGTCAGAAGGTTTTCCCCTGATTGCGTTCATTGCATTACTAAATAAACTTTCTGCATTCATTTGTTGACTGTGACATTATCTAATATTCGGCTATACCATCATTTGCCAAAATCGTTAAGTTATCTAGGAGAATTTGTTATCCAAACAGTCATATTCCTTAGCCAGGGCGCATAAAACATCACAGGTGCTATTTTAAATCTAGTTTTTGTTTAAAAATATGATGACTGCACCTGTAAATGGAATTCTCAGTAGAACAACTCTTCTGAAAACCAAACTGTGATTTATCCGGTGGGATATTTTTGTAAAACGTATCACATTCTCAATTATTGAGGAAAATTATGTCATGAGTGACACAGGTTGGTATTTATAGACATTTCTCTTGTCACTTCCCATACACAGAGGTTTAAAAATGAAATATCTCAACATCTCAGGAAAAGTGCCATTATTTAGTGACGGATCTCTTATTTCAGATAATGCAAGGCTTATTATTTGCAAAAACATCTTTAATACCCTGCCGAAGTAGTTCAATGGTGAACTGCCGAATGTCAATGTCCAATGGGTACGATATTTCGGCAAACGACCACTTTGCCATCATTAGTTTCACTGATGAACTGACTGACGTGGCGCTGAGTCGGTGGGAGGTGAGGGGATACAGTTGCTGCAAACGGCCGATCAGAGGGAGAGGGCAAGGCATAAAAGCACGGTGCTCGGTCCCCATCTGTAAGTTCATCAGCGCATCTGTTGTTGGCAACGCGTTCATCTGCCGAAATACTGTTCTCGTTAATCTCAGACATCCGACATCAGAGCCGTGAACTATTTCCACACGAATTACTCCAGAAGAAGCTGAACAACGTCATCTTTAGAACTCTGTCGGCAACGCTGTCATATCATGATTCAAGAGTACTTCTGGAGGAGAATTTAGTGATACATTCGTCTGACGGAATTTTTTAAGCGTTGCGTTTTTGATATGCTGCTGTGACTTTTCTCTTCAGCTGTACGTCCGTATACTTTCTCCTACCTGCGATAGACCATTTGCAGCCGATCCACGCAATTCAGGAGAGTTGTTGTCCTGTTTTGTGGCCTGTTATCCTGCTTCTTATTCACTGCATTCAATACCATCTTAAGTCTTTTGTCGGCATTACTGATGTAAATATTCCTCAATTTTTAAAAGCTTTTGCTAGCAATTGGGAGTAGTTTTTGTAACGTTCGACTATTTTACGATCTTTACTTGCTCTTGATAACAGATACAGTTACATTGTCCTGTTACATGATATTTCAATCTCGCTGGTGATCTAAGATTTATTACATCGCCGTTTACTTTCCATGCTGATAAAATTATGCAGAAAGCTATTGTCACACAAACACATGAATTTATCACAGAACGGACAAAATTACATGGTCAGCAGTTGATTCATTATAAATTGCGTCTCAGGTCAACTCTTGCAAACTGTTCTCAATAATATTTTTTCAGGAGTCATTAATTATTCCAACTGATGTCCAGTGGGGAAAATCTATAGTTTCAGACAGTAGGTTTTCACTCTGCAGCGGAGTGTGCGCTGATATGAAACTTCCTGGGAGATTAAAATTGTGTGCCGGACAGAGACTCGGGAAATTATCCTTTCGCTGGCAAGTGCTCTACCAACTCAGCTACCCAAGCACGACTCACACTCCGTCCTCACAGCTTCACTTCCGCCAATACCTCGATTCCTACTTTCCAAACTCACAGAAGCTCTACTGCGAACCTTGCAGAATTAGCGCTTTTGGAAGAAAGAATATAGCGAAGACATGGCTTAGCCACAGCCTGGGGGATGTTTTCAGAATGAGATTTTCAATCTGCAGCGGAGTGTGCCTTGATATGAAACTTCCCAGCAGATAAAACTCTGTGCCGGACCTTTGTCTTTCGCGGGCAAGTGCTCTAACATCTACCAGGAAGTTTCATATCAACACACACTCTGCTGCAGAGTGAAAATCTCATTCCGTAAACAACTCCCAGGCTGAAGGTAAGCCATGCCGCGGAAATATCCTTTCATCCAGGAGTGCTAGTTCTGCAAGGTTCGGAAAGTAAGAGACTAGGTACTGGCCAAAGTAAAGCTGTGAGGACGGGGCGTGAGAAGAGCTTAGGTGACTCAGATGGTAGAGCACTTGCCCGCGACAGGCAAAGGTCCGAAGTTCGTTTCTCGGTACCGCTCACAGTTTCAATCTCCTGCGAAGTTTCACACTATGTTATGTATCCTAATTAGGAGCATAATGATCCGAGAGAGAATTTGTTATTGGGTATAAAGCCATTTTCCAGGTTTACCTACATCTCAGGATACATTATCAATTGGTTTCCTACTTTCTTTATCCACCTGTTTGGAAAGTAATTGCTGAGATCAAAGAGTAGAATCCAAATAAGGTTCCCAGACTATTTTTCTGTACCCGAATGCTTCAAATCATCTACACTGATTGCTGTGTCTTCCGAAAAAGACATACACAGGGCAAGAGCACCACAGGCAGAAAGATACGAGCTGGTGCCACTTGCGCGAGTTCCACCAGCTCACGGGTGAGGATGAAGTTGCCGACTTTGTCTCGGCCAATTGCTAGCCGAGTACAGTACACCAATAACCGGACGACAACGGGGAAAAGATTACTCGGAAGAGTAGTTATCGCCGCTTGGTTATAGATCATAGTCCAGGGCTGACGTCGTTTAGTGAACTCTTAGAAACGAAGAGACAGTTGTTGTAAATTGCATTTGCTATGTACTGATAAGTTTACCTGCCATAATTAACACTTAGTCATTGAGGGCTTTTTTTGTTATATTAGACGCAGTGTTACAGACTTCATTATTCAATTAATCACAAAGACAAGTAAACCTTTTAATCTATTTGTCTGCCTTAGTTACTAATTTGTTGGAGTGTTGCAGAACCTTTGTTCTCCTAACCTGTTACTTGAATCTGCGGCATAGCTGTGGAACAGTGGCAGGGAGAAATTGTCTTAGCGGTGTACTGCAGCAGGCGCCGTTTCACGAAATCACAAACTCGGCCTATGGTAACAACAGTGACAACTCGGTCTCGACAACAGTAGCTACGAGGCCTTTACAAAACTGGTGCCAAGGGTTTACATAAGTGACATCGTCACCGACTATTACCTGCTTGCAGCCATCTGGCATATAGCAGGGTAAGGACTCCAGATTCATCACAAATTGTTCTCAGTTCCTGGTGTGAATCTACAAATACAGTTAAAACAAAAAGTGAAATGTTTTTAAATGCTTTTTCAGAAGAACGTACTTCTATGTGCTGATGATTGCAATGTCTACTTGTCTCAACGTTTTTGAACTTGCGTTCTGTTTTAATCTATGTAACAACTTCTCCTTTTCATGTATCATTTCCACATGGGTAAGCTGTTAGAATTTAGTGTTCTATAGACAGTGTTTCTAACTCTGTGGTGCGGTGGGGCTCAGAAAGGCGCAAGACGCATATCTTCTCATCACTCCATCCATTTTCCAGACAGACATGAAGCTCTTGTAGCTTTTTACTCAATCCTCAAATGTTATTAAGAAGTTAGGTAGCTTACTTTTCCGACCTTTCCTAAGCATTTTGTGGGGCTCCTCTGTTACTTTAATTTGTTTCATAACAGGGTGTGTAATCCTAATTATAACCTTAAAAACGGACGTTCCTGACCCCAAGTATCTTACTCTGCAGCCAACCTATATTTCTTTCCCTTACTCAGGTGTAAGGGGTGTCTAATATAACCCCAACACTAAACAGTACCAACAGGCCCTGCAATCATACGAGGTTTCATTTCAAGCAGTAGCAACCTACTCACCTAAGTGTTCACATGGATCACAGCACTGTTAACCCAGAGTTGGAGCTTCTGGACCTCCACAAAACTCGAACTTGTGTGCGTAATTGCTGCTCCTCTTTCATCCAAGTCACCTCTAATGTGGTTTTTTCTGTCTATAACCAGGCTCTTCACTGCTCCACTTACTATGATAACCTCATACTCATTGTCGACATCTTTACACCCTTCCTATAACCTGTGTTACCTGTCTAAGGATAGCTTTAGGCTTCCCCAAACTTGCGATCTGATATCCTGTACACAACTGGTCCTGTGCCGTCTAGCCTACAGTCCTGCCGTGATAACTATGCATCAGCAAGAAACTTTTGTCTCTCCTCTTTCATGGAACCCACTTAGATTTTTGAAAGAAGTCTGCTGCACAATAATGCGACCTACAGGTGGGCGAGGCATCTCTCGTTCTACTTCAGGTAACAAATTAAACTTATGACACACTGTGGACTGAAATTGAGATTTTAGGGGCTTTAGGGGCTTTTTCCCTTTCACCCTTACTTCTTACCTATACCCAGCTCCCATTATCTTTTGCCTCCTTCAACCTATGTAGCTCAGATTTTACGTAATCTACATGGTCTTGAAGGGTACTAATCTTTGCCTCGCGTTTATCGATTCTTTTACCCTTTTTTGCGGAAGTTACTGATCCATGAAGGTTTCCCATTCAGTTCCCCATTTCAGACACCAATGAAATTCCAGCTCACATTCGCCACACATACTATTCCATCCTTGACTGTTCTATGACAATATCCACACTTATCACTCATTTCAACAAAAATTAGATTTTAAAAAAATGATTAAATCACTTAAGACACTTTACACTACACGAATTTTCATCATTTACGAAACCCTGAAAATACGAATTCTGCACTCATCCACCTGTAATATTTGTTAATTAACTTATTCACAATAATATGTACTTTTGATCATTACTTATCAAAAGTATTAACTGATTCTACAGAATTCTACAGAATATAGGCCGGCCGCGGCGGTCTCGCGGTTCTAGGCGCTCAGTTCAGAACCGCATTACTGGTACGGTCGTAGTTTCGACTCCTTCCTCGGGCATGGATGTGCGTGATGTCCTTAGGTTTGTTAGGTTTAAGTAGTTCTAAGTTCTAGGGGACTGATGACCTCAGCTGCTAGGTCCCATAGTGCTCAGTACCATTTGAACCATTTTGAACAGAATATAGCCTACGACGTGATTTTACGTTATAATTTGAGTAAAAATCCTCAGATCACAAAATTAAGATCATCACTACGGGAGCCATTCAGTTCCTAAACGCGCAACCGCACAGTCAGTTTGTTTCATTAAGTACACGCTCCGCTGGGTGTGATGTCCAGATGAATCGTTTACTCAGCTTTATTGCACAACAACTGAGGGACATACGCAACTGCATTCTTCAGGTGTTGCGAACCGACTGTTACTATGGCTCTTCACAGCCTCGACTCCAGCCGCCCTCTGGTCGGCTTCGCACGGCTGCTTATAATTGACGAGGAGACCGAGCATTTGAGTTGTTAGCGACGGAATTAGATGAGTCTTTGATATGTTGTAGAGGAACCAATCTTTAGTAGGTGGCTAGAGGCTATTGTTGCGACGGCTCCTAATCTTCTAGAAAATCGTTCTTAAAGTATCACACATATCTTCTATGCCCATAACGCTACTCACGTTTCCATCGAGCGAGCGTAGCTCTGCTGCTGAGTGTCTCGCCTGCTATGTTAGCAGTACAAGTTCGAATCCGGTCCGTGCACTTTTCTTAGGTCTCTGGTTTATGGAGACGGCAGACTGATCGGACACTATACCATCGAATTTTTGTAGATGAAGCATTCACCTGCGCCGTACAAATTATTCCACCCAAATGTACTCTATTTTGGCATCCATGTGATATTTTATTTTATTGATTTAGTTGTTTATTTTTTTGAGGCAAGTCAATATTTTCACGAAAAGGGTTCATATTAAAGTTAGATGCATATGGTGTTCCGCTAAAAGTAGTTGGAAAAGTACTTGAAGGGAAAATTCCACGTCAAAAAATTCTTTAATTCTGCAGCAGTTTAATGTACCTACTGTCCCTGAACAATCTTTTTCAGCTTAAACGAACTCTATTTTTCCGTTCACTTCTCAAAATTCTATATGTTTTAGTTGCTTTTACGATAAGCACCTGCCATAATTCTGTTTAAGCATCGATGCTAGCCATAGGTAGTATGACGATTATGTAATCGATTTTGTAGCTAACGGAATACATATCCGAAGAGAGTTTTCTGTAATTATTGATTTTTAAAGAATATTGTTATACCAAAAATGACTGCTTTTGAACAACGTTGCAGGAAATATATATTTAACGATATTCTGTACGACTAAATTGAGAAAAAATTGTTGTGAAGCACGAATGAAAAATGGTGAGTTCTTAGACATATATCTCCAGGAGGCAAAGTTGTTATTACAACACATTCAAAGCCCTAGATCACTTAATTGTAGCTTAATCAAAATGAAATATTAAACTTTGTAGCAATACATGACCACAGGAACATTATACCTATTTATTATTGTCAATGATCACTGAAATATCACTTGGTAGAGAACGAGGTAATAATCTCTTTTCTCTAAGCACACTTGATTCTAAACTTTACTACATGGTTCTGTCTAGTACAACTTCCCCACTGGCATTTGACTGTAATGAGATGGTGTTTTTGTCATCGACTATGATTGCAGAGTGGGCTGATTGGCACTCATTTCTGACGTAGGTAAGCTTGAAGCCTTCGGTGACGTATGGATCTCTTGAGGGTGTGTCTAAGCCGAGTCTTTCATTTGTCGGTGTTTGTGGCAGAGACTATGGTTAGTTGTGGTCCCGTCACGAGGTATCAACTTTGCCATGGGCCTCACTCTTAGGTCTACAGCTTAAAAAAGTTGTAGGAGCGAGATTTGAAGCTGTACCCCCTGCTGATAGCCGGGAACCTTAGCCACTGCGCTACGCTCATTATGAGTGTACTAGGTATGCATGAACTTCAATGTCGACTCTCTTGGAAACAAGGGGTAATTGCACGAAAAGCCACTAGACATGTACTCAGAATAGATCCTTCTACAAAATATGTAAGACATCTTAATACCCGATTAAAATGTCTGATGGTACACGTGTGAGTTCGACTTTGATACATCCTTCGATGCTCTTTGATTTTTCAGAGCCGCACTGATATTCAGTGAAACGCACGTTAGCTCAACGTCTCCCAACACTGATGGGCGAGACGGTTGACAACATCTGAGTAAACTGAGTTCCAGATTCGAAGACTTGCTTAAACTAAAATCTCCATCCCAGTTAATTAAATTTCTTTTCATACTGATTTCGATAAAATAGTTAATTACGCTGTCCTTGAAACTGGGCTTTTCAATCACAATACTCCTCGTATTTGATATGATGATGGTTCTCTGTACAATGTTCAGTGACAGCAAACGCTTGATGGTTTTAGTCGGCCGTCTCATTCATCTTTCTAGGGTGTCACCTCGATTATTCCGATTGTTTGCCCCATGTAAGATGTGGCCAATTCGTTTGTAGTGCGATACACCGCCGGTATTGGCAAAACTTCTCCAATTCTGATATTGTACTCAAGACGTTTTGTCTTAGTTGAAAGGATTATAATACACTTGGTATAATTTTTCCGTAGGAATTTTCCCTATGTTTTTGGGTACTGGGCCAGCAAAAAGTGCAGAAGGAATTACATGCTTCTATTCCTCTTTCTGTCTCAACGTCTTTTTTCCTTAATAATTATATCTCAGCACCGTCTACCCTACAACACCGCTCAAGCTTTCAAGTTTCTGATAAACATGTATATACTCTGATCACAAGATTCGTCCATCCTTTTCTTAACTACCAAGCCGAGGAAAGGCAGATGAACTTCTTTTTGAAGTTCCACATCAAAATTTTTATTATGATCAGTAAACTTTAATTATTCCATAATGTGTTCAACTTTTCGTCCCATGTGGCCAGGTATCGTTAGAAAAACTTTGGACTGTACTTAAACACTTCTAAATATTCCTTGTACATATCCCACACGAGAGGCAATAACGGACACGCCATTGGTAGGTTCATAACATTTTTCGTCAGGATGGAAATAGGTTGTGAGCCGTGCAACGGCTCGCGTTTGTGCCGTTGCTAGGTTGGCATCGTTTAGTTGGTATAGTTACGGTACATCTATATGTACGTTTACACTCCGCAAGCCACCCAACGGTGTGTGGCGGAGAGCACTTTACGTTTCACTGTCATTACCTCTCTTTCCCGTTCCAGACGCGTATAGTTCGCGGGAAGAACGACTGCCGGAAAGCCTCCGTGCGCGCTCGAATCTCTCTAATTTCCGTTCGTGATCTCCTCGTAAGGTATAAGTAGGGGGAAACAATATATTCGAAACCTCATCCAGAAACGCACCCTCTCGAAACCTGGACAGCAAGCTACACGGCGATGCAGAGCACCTCTCTTGCAGAGTCTGTCACTTGAGTTTGCTAAACATCTCCGCAGCGCTATCACGCTTACAAAATAGCCCTGTGATGAAACGCGCCGTTCTTCTTGAGATCTTTTCCATCTCCTCTGTCACCCCGACCTGGTACGAATCCCACACTGATGAGCAATACTCAAGTATAGGTTGAATGAGTATTTTGTAAGCCACCTTCTTTATTGATGAGCTACATTTTCTAACGACTCTCCTAATGAATCTCAACCTGGCACCGGCCTTACAAGCAATTAATTTTATATGACCATTCCACTTAAAATCATTCCGTACCCATACTACCAGATATTTTACAGAACTAACTGCTACCATTGTTGGTTCAGCTATCATATATAAATACAAAAAAGGATCCTTCTTTCTATGTATTCGGAATGCATTACATTTGGCTATGTTAAGGCTCAGTTGCCACTCCCTGCACCAAGTGCCTATCGGCTGCAGATCTTCCTGCATTTCGCAGCAATTTTGTAATGCTGCAACTTCTCTGTATACTACAGCATCATCCACGAAAGGCCGCATGGAATTTACGACACTATCTGCTAGGTCATTAATATATTGTGAAAAGCAATGGTCCCATAACACTCCCCTGTGGAACACCAGAGGTAACTTTAACGTCTGTAGACGTCTCTCAATTTAGGACAACAGCCGGCCGAAGTGGCTGCGAAGTTATAGGCGCTACAGTTTGGAACCGCGAGACCGCTACAGTCGCAGGTTCGAATCCTGCCTCGGGCATGGATGTCTGTGATGTCCTTAGGCTAGTTAGGTTTAATTAGTTCTACGTTCTAGGGGACTAATGACCTCAGAAGTTGAGTCCCATAGTGCTCAGAGCTATTTGAACCATTTTTTTGAGAACTACATGCTGTGTTCTGTTTGCTAAAAACTCTTCAATCCAGCCACACATCTGGTCCGATATTACGTAGACTCTTACTTTGTTTATCAGGCGACAGTGCGGAACTGTATCGAACGCCTTGCGAAAGTCAAGGAAAAGACGTCTACCTGGGAGCCTGTATCTAATATTTTCTGGGCGTCTTGAACAAATAAAGCGAGTTGGGTCTTACACGATCGCTGTTTCGGAATCCATGTTGATTCCTACAGCGTAGATTCTGGGTTTCCAGAAATGACATGATATACGAGCAAAAAACATGTTCTAAAATTCTACAACAGATCGATGTCAGAGATATAGGCCTATAGTTTTGTGCATCTGCTCGACGACCCATCTTAAGAGCTGCGACTACCTGTGCTTTTTTCCAATCATTTGGAACCTTCCGTTCTTCCAGAGAGTTGCGGTACACGGCTGTTAGAAGGGGGGCAAATTCTTTTGCGTACTCTGTTTAGAATCCAACTGGTATCCCATGAGGTCCAGTGGAATTTCCTCTGTTGAGTGATTTCAATTTCTTTTCTATTCCTTGGACACTTATTTCGATGTGAGCAATTTTTCGTTCGTGCGGTGATTTAGAGAAGGAGGTAGAGTGCGGTCTTACTCTGTGAAACTGCTTTGGAAAAAGGTGTTTAGTATTTCAGCCTTACGCGTGTCATCCTCTGTTTCAATGCCACCATCATCTCTGAGTGTCTGGCTATGCTGTTTCGATTCACTTACTGATTTAACGTAAGACCGGAACTTCCTAGGATTTTATGTCAAGTCGGTACATAGAATTTTACTTTCGAATTCACTGAACGCTTCACGCATAGCCCTCCTTACGCAAACTTTGACATCGTTTAGCTTCTGTTTGTCTGAGAGGTTCTGGCTGCGTTTAAACTTGCAGTGAAGCGCTCTTTGCTGTCGCAGTAGTTTCTTAACTTTGTTGTTGAACCATGGTGGGTTTTTCCGGCCCCTCACAGTGTTACTCGCCACTTACCTGTCTAAAACGCATTTTACGAGTGCCTTGAACTTTTTCCACAAACACTCAACATTGTCAGTGTCAGAACAGAAACTTTTGTTTTGATCTGTTAGGTAGTCTGAAATCTGCCTCCTATTACTCTTGATAAACAGATAAACCTTCCTCCCTTTTTTATAATCCTGTTTACTTCCATATTCAGGGCCATGTGATCACTGATTCCCTGTTCTGCGCTTACAGAGTCGAAATTTCGGGTCTGCTTGTTATCAGTAGGTCCAAGATGTTATCTCCACGAGTCGGTTCTCTGTTTAATTGCTCGAAGTAATCTTAGGATAGTGCACTCAGTATATCACTCGATGCTCTGTCCCTACCACCCATCCTAAACATCTGAGTGTCCCAGTCTATATCTGGTAAATGAAATCTCCACCTAAGACTATAATATGCCGAGGAAATTTGTGTGAAATGTATTCTAGATTTTTTCTCAGTTGTTCTGCCACTAATGCTGCTGAGTCGGGAGGTCGTTAAACCGAGTCAATTATTAACGTAGCTCGATTGTTAACCTCCACCCATAATAATTCACACTATCCACTTCTATTTCATTACAGGATAAACTTCTATTAACAGCGAGAAACACGCCGCCACAGGTTGCATGCAGTCTATCCTTTCTAAACACCATCTTTGCCTTAGTAAGAATGTCGGCAGAATTTTTCTCTGGCTTCAGCCAGCTTTCCGTACCTATAACGATTTCAACTTCGGTGCTATCTATCAGTGCTTGAAGTGCCGGTACTTTACCAACGCAGCTTCGAGAGTTCACAATTACAATACCGCTGCTTGGTCCCCGCATGTCCTGACCTCGCCCCGCAGACTTTGAGGCTATTGCCCTTTCTGTACTTGCCCGAGACCATCTAACCTAAAAAAAAAAAAAACGCCCAGTCCACACCACACACCCTCCGCTACCCGTGTAGCCGCCTCTTGGGTGTAGTGGACTCCTGACCTATCCAATGGAACCCGAAACCCCAACACCCTATGGCGCAAGTCTAGGAATCTGCTGCCCACACCGTCGCAGAACCGTCTCAGCCTCTGATTCAGACCCTCCACTCGGCTCTGTACCAAAGCTCCGTAGTCAGTCCTGTCGACGATGCTGCAGACGGTGAGCTCTGCTTTCATCCCGCTAGCGAGCCCGGCAATCTTCACCAAATCAGGTAGCCGCCAGAGGCCAGAGAGGATTTTCTTCGATCATAGCGATACACATCATTGCTGCCGACATCGGCCGGCCAAACTTAAGTGTTCCCGAAGAGAGCTTCACCTCTATTGGCTCCACTCAGATATTCCAATTCAAGCAGTTCTGTAAACAAACCAAGGACCGTTTCTGCTGGAAGATTACTTTTCGCGCACTTAAGCTGCAGTTTTCTATAGTAAAGAACTGAAAAAATTAGGGATACCCATCCACATACTTGAGAAAAAAGAGGAAAGAAAGGCTCCATAAAATGGCCATGATTTGATAAAACAAACAAATGGCTCTGAGCCCTATACAACTTCACTGCTGTGGTCATCAGTCCCCTAGAACTTAGAACTACTTAAACGTAACTAACCTAAGAACATCACACATAGCCATGCCCGAGGCAGGATTCGAACCTTCGACCGTAACGGCCTCGCGGTTCCGGACTGTAGTACCTAGAACCGCTCGGCCATTCCGGCCGGCTAAAACACATAATTCCCAGAATACCTTGGCTGTGTAGACAGTTGTGTCACGTATAACACAATGAAATATTCTTTAAACCTATATAAAATATTTGCTTCCCATTTTCCTCTTCCATCACTTGGTTGCCTCATGTACTTTAATTATACAAGAATACTACATGTTGTGGCAATTCCCATGCGCAGAACAAGTTTAGGTACTCTGCTTCAATTTAGTTTCTGATAAAAAAAAGTCTGTCTGGAACTCCATGTTTCCTGGAACCATTAATTTTTATGTATACGGTTTACAAAATTACGTGTATGGTGGAAAACATGTATACTTCTTAATTTCCTTCACTGAAGGTTTCGTAAACATGATTCTTTTACAACGGTTTTGCCCGCCCGGCTACCAGTGTGTTACGCTCTTCTGTTTATACGGGGGAGAATCTGTAGCTGGATGCTTTCTATGCAAACAAAAGCGCTTCGTACGCACACCGGACTACACGAACAATCGATACCTTACATACGCACGTGAAAGTGAGATACATCGGTTTCTGTTTCATGAGCAAACCTGTCTTTCGATAAAGTACCTAGCGTTAATTTAACGTATCACACTGCACAGCCTGGTAGATGGAAAGTTAGCGTACAAGCAGCTCTTCAGAGTGTTTAAATTTTTTATCTAGTTTTGTTTTTCATCCCATTAACGACATGTACATTAAAATATAGATCTGTCTTCTTTACACGCCCTGTGTTTGCTGAAATCTTTGTTACCTATTTCTTCTTTATTAAATCGAGGGTTGTTTGAGAAGTAAGGAACGATCGGTCACGAAATGGAAACCACAGTGAATATCTTATGTTTTTCACAGACGTGTTGGGCCGCGTCTCTAGTATGCCCTTCGATCGGTTACCTGGTTCTTTTTAGTTCTGAACACACAGGGGGCGTATGAAGATACCTAAAACGATAGTGTCTCCCGCCAAGTACGTGGGCCTGCTGAGAAATTTCGAGTGAAGATATGCAACCAACATTACGTAACAGTCGGGCGTTTTCTTCTTCAAGACAATTCTCAGCCACATTTTGTAGGGGTAATGAAGATGCTCCTGCATTGTTTTCAGTTGGAAATGTTTGATTACCCACAATACAGCCCGTAATAATGTCCCTCTGAGTTTCATCTCTGCTCATATGAAACGCTGGCTATGAAGACAACATTTTGGGTACAGAAAACCACTTGCGGCTGCCTTCTATAAAGAGGGTATTGGAATGTTGGTACAACGCTACGACCAACGCCTAAGTCGTATCGGCGACTATGGAGATAAGTAGTTGGAAGTTGTAGCTAACAGTTGCAAATAAAACAGTTTTGATTTTTCACTGTGGTTTCCATTTCGAGACCTATCGTTCCTTACTTCTCGAAAGCCCACATATAATAACCTTTCACAATTTACTCATAAATAATTAGTTTGAATGACACTTTCTATAAAATTATATTACTAACAATGAGACTAGCAATCTTACTAGTTTGTGGTATGAGTTAAAAAATGTCGGTAGGATGTTACGCAGATATACAGACTTGGGAGCAATCTCTGTCAGGCGTACTGAGATCTAAACGTGGAGGACCTATGTAAACTTCGGTCATACGACATTGGAATAGCTGCTAATGAACATTTCGGACATAGAAAATACTATAACCATCATTCTGTGTTTGCACCGAAACTAGATAATTACAAGAGTAGTGTAAAAGGTATGGAGGAGTGGACACAGAAACAAACACGATAAGCCACATAATCATTATAGGCTGATGATAAACTTGATGTAGGAACAATTCAGGTAAGACCAGACCGTAGTGTACGCTACAACCACATACTTAACAAGTGAGTAACCGTGGGGCAGCCCAAGACAAAAATGTTTCGGACGCCTATCTTGTACAATAGTTATGAATCATTTTCTCCACTGGCTTAAAAAGATTATATTGAAAACCAAACAACTCCTCTGTAATTATAAAGAACAATTTCTCATTCTCTTGTCATGGTAACGGAATTACCTCGCGTTAACATGTTTTAGAAGGCTATACACATATGTCACGATACTGGCCTCATCGCGTTTCATTTTATTATTATACTCGACGCATCGCTCGGAGACAGCTGAATTGATGGGTTGCTTTCCTCGAATGTCTCACTGATGTTCGTTGTCCCTCCCCTCGATTGTTCCAATAGTCTGACCCTCGAACGATATTGCCCAGAGATATAGACGTGGATCATAAAAATGCAGTCTAGTGTAAAACGATTGCTTCTCAATGAGTCAGGCTTGCCACGTAACATCGTCAGGGTAAAACCTGGGAAAGGACGGAATTCTGTGGAGAGGAGGCCACAGTGATTGATTATATTTTGGATAATTTCAGTATCCAGCAAAATCACACTTATTCTAAGCAATGTAACGGACCATTCTCCTATAGCACTACATTCCCTCAACAGTAGTTGTAGACCCCAGTATTAATTTAGAATTGTAAGCAGGACAGTATTACCTGAGCTGCTTTTATTTTGTGCGCAGTATGTTATATTTCAAGCTAAAATTTATGAAAGGAAATTACTTCATAAAATATTTTAGCTTCGAAGTTATAATCGAAAAGTACTAGTTCTAAATGTACAGTTAAAAGTATTTTTCAAAGGAACATGTGAAATTACGAATTATTGGCGCAATTAAAACATCTATTATTAATTACGCAATACTGTAGTGTTTACTATGCTTATTTCTTGAGCCATTTATGAAATAATGAACGAAATTAATAATTTAACAGAAACTAGCTGAAACTCATATGTTAAGAAAAATTTTAAACCCTCTGTAACATGGTTATTTTCATGCAAACAATGTAATTTCGGCGTTGTTAATGTGAAAAATCAAAGAATTCTCTTGTATGTTTAATTGTGAGAAAATTTATTATGTGATATAAACAAAAATTCTGCAACAACAGTCTTAAAATTTATTTAGTTCAATCCAACCGTGAGGACCTAAAATGTGAGGTTTTCAGCTTGAAGTATCAGACCCCTAGACATGAATAACTGAAGCCAACTCAACATGACAAACTGAGTACACTAGAGGGTTAACTGTATACTTACCTCCTATCAAATCTGCGTAAAAGACACTGTGTAAAGTGGACTAGACTGCTCGTCAGTCCCCAACCAAAATGGCCGAATCACACGACACTTGAGAGCACCACAACGTCGCCCCAAAGATAGTTCAACCGTTATTAGGTATCGATAACCACCGCTGCTTCCACTAGCGGCCAGACAACGCTTGCAAACGGAGTAGCGCCAATGAACACAAGAAGAAGACGTTGGATTAGCAGCTGCCAGCAGCAAGTCGTATACTCTTAGCTCAATTATTTGCTACATGGTTTAATTCTTAACTTCTTTGCGTGTTATTGGTTCCTTCCATAGTTTAATTCACAAATTTCGAGCGTATTATAGTATTTTAGAGTTGTAGAATCGCGTTTTACTACCTGAATAGTGTAAAATCGCGTAGTCTCCTTCCACCGCCGAGCAGTGTGTCAGCTGTGCGCAAGTAGCAGCAAGTGGTGTATTTAGCGTTCATATAAGTGTAGTAGACAAGTTGAAAATTTGTTGAGTGTTCTTAGCGCACTTGTTTAGTTAAATCCGTCAAATCATTGTGTAGTTTCGTGATTAACTTGGGCAGATTTGCATTTCAATATCTGTGACTTGTAAAGTCGCGTAGTCGTCTGTCATTTATTTCTTTTAAATAGTCTTTGTACCCTATTTTGACAGTAAAGTCAGCCTTCATCCGCCGATTAGTGTGTCAGCAGTGCACAAGTAGCAGCATTACTGCATTTACTAGGCAATCTTGTATATTAATAACGGTTTAGATTTTTTGTCGAGTAGATTGTGCTCTCTGTAGATTAGTTCAGACGTTCTTTGCACAACAGTATTTAGCATGGATAGGGACTGCGACAGCTGTGTTCGGATGCAGACTGAGTTGGCATCCCTTCACTCCCAGCTTCAGGCAGTGTTGGCTTCGGTCACACAGCTTGAGGCTGTTGCGAATGGGCATCAGTGTTGGGGTCCGGACGGGGGTTTGTCGGGGACGGCCAGCACGTCCCACACATCCCCCGATCGGAGTTCGGCTGTGGCTGCCCGGGATAATGCGCACATTGGGGCTGACCCCTCACCTGTGGTAGAGTGGGAGGTCGTCTCGAGGTGTGGAAAGGGGTGAAAGACATTCTGGAGCACTGAACGGAAGGCCTCTCCAGTTTGTCTGATGAACCGGCTTTAGGCTCTGTCTCTGCCTCATACCGATCTTCAGCGGGACGTGGCTGCTTGTCCTGTTCCAGAGGATGCCCCTCGGTCTGCAAGATAGGGGCGGTCGCACAGGGTGGGTTACTGGTAGTTGGGAGCTCCAACGACAAGCGTCTAATGGGGCCCTTTAGGTACATGGCTGCAAGGGAGGGGAGAAAAACCAATGTGCACTAGGTGTCCATACCGAGGGGAGTCATTCCAGGTGTGGAAAGCGTCCTTCCGGATGCCATGAAGGGTGCAGGGTGCACCCATCTGCAGATGGTCGCAGGTTCGAATCCTGCCTCGGGCATGGCTGTGTGTGATGCCATTAGTTTAGTTAGGTTTAACTAGTTCCAAGTGCTAGGGGACTGATGACCACAGCAGTTAAATTCCATAGTGCTCAGAGCCATTTGAACCATTATTGAACTTATGTTTTCTAATTTTAACAAAACCGCCAAGTTTGCAGTGAATGTTTAAATGTCTCGATTTTATGACTTACGTTGAATCATTCCACAACTGGAGCTTTCAGAGTAAAACACGACTAGTCATTAATCTCAGGTTTTTGCTTTGACTTCTTGAAATGAATAGTGCAATATTTCTTTACATAATTCAATGAGAAAATGATTCAGAATGTTAATTCCCCCTCTGTATACTGATCTTAGTGCACCTGCAACTACGGTAGCAATTTTAGTTTTTAGACCAACGACCTAAATTAGCCTGATGAACGTCGTTAATTACTGTTATCATAACTACTATTCTCAGATAAATTTTCCGTTCTGTATAATGCACTTCATCAGCTACTTTAACCTGCATGTTGATTACAATGAATTTTGCAACAACAGAATGAGCCCTATATCTTTACATAATAACAAACAAACAAATGTTTACACTATCATAAATTATTCAGGATACATATTTTATTATGAAATTATTACAACAGTCTGACACTATGTTCTTTGTTCATGTCTCAATAAGTGAGTTACAGATAACATACATAGGATAATAATAGAAAGCATTTCCAATATGCTGCAGTTGATCTAAAATGTCTTCACTGAGGTCATGACAATGACGATAACCATTATCATAATGAGTTGTAACATCTATAACTCATAAATAAAAGAACAAAGTCATGAGTTAATTATAATTACAATCTTAATTCAAATGTCATTATAACTAATAGTGATCTTCTGAACTTTTACGGAGATACACTCACACTGAATGGTTGTGCAGTTCTTCTCCTATTACACTCCTGGAAATGGAAAAAAGAATACATTGACACCGGTGTGTCAGACCCACCATACTTGCTCCGGACACTGCGAGAGGGCTGTACAAGCAATGATCACACGCATGGCACAGCGGACACACCAGAAACCGCGGTGTTGGCCGTCGAATGGCGCTAGCTGCGCAGCATTTGTGCACCGCCGCCGTCAGTGTCAGCCAGTTTGCCGTGGCATACGGAGCTCCATCGCAGTCTTTAACACTGGTAGCATGCCGCGACAGCGTGGACGTGAACCGTATGTACAGTTGACGGACTTTGAGCGAGGGCGTATAGTGGGCATGCTGGAGGCCGGGTGGACGTACCGACGAATTGCTCAACACGTGGGGCGTGAGGTCTCCACAGTACATCTATGTCGTCGTCAGTGGTCGGCGCAAGGTGCACGTGCCCGTCGACCTGGGACCGGACCGCAGCGACGCACGGATGCATGCCAAGACCGTAGGATCCTACGCAGTGCCGTTGGGGACCGCACCGCCACTTCCCAGCAAATTAGGGACAATGTTGCTCCTGGGGTATCGGCGAGGACCATTCGCAACCGTCTCCATGAAGCTGGGCTACGGTCCCGCACACCGTTAGGCCGTCTTCCGCTCACGCCCCAACATCGTGCAGCCCGCCTCCAGTGGTGTCGCGACAGGCGTGAATGGAGGGACGAATGGAGACGTGTCGTCTTCAGCGATGAGAGTCGCTTCTGCCTTGGTGCCAATGATGGTCGTATGCGTGTTTGGCGCCGTGCAGGTGAGCGCCACAATCAGGACTGCATACGACCGAGGCACACAGGGCCAACACCCGGCATCATGGTGTGGGGAGCGATCTCCTACACTGGCCGTACACCTCTGGTGATCGTCGAGGGGACACTGAATAGTGCACGGTACAACCAAACCGTCATCGAACCCATCGTTCTACCATTCCTAGACCGGCAAGGGAACTAGCTGTTCCAACAGGACAATGCACGGCCGCATGTATCCCGTGCCACCCAACGTGCTCTAGAAGGTGTAAGTCAACTACCCTGGCCAGCAAGATCTCCGGATGTGTCCCCCATTGAGCATGTTTGGGACTGGATGAAGCGTCGTCTCACGCGGTCTGCACGTCCAGCACGAACGCTGGTCCAACTGAGGCGCCAGGTGGAAATGGCATGGCAAGCCGTTCCACACGACTACATCCAGCATCTCTACGATCGTCTCCATGGGAGAATAGCAGCCTGCATTGCTGCGAAAGGTGGATATACACTGTACTAGTGCCGACATTGTGCATGCTCTGTTGCCTGTGTCTATGTGCTTGTGGTTCTGTCATTGTGATCATGTGATGTATCTGACCCCAGGAATGTGTCAATATGGTTTCCCCTTCCTGGGACTTCAATTTCCAGGAGTGTATGTTGGTTTTGACGTCGGCCTTGTATCCTTTGTTTTACAATACTCTCCATTAAAATTGCTACACCAAGAAGAAATGCAGATGATAAACTGTTATTCCTTGGACAAATATATTATACTAGAACTGACAATTGATAACATTTTCACGCAATTTGGGTGCATAGATCCTGAGAAACCAGTAGCCAGAACAGCCACCTCTGGCCCTAATAACGGCCTTGATACGCCTGGGCATTTACTCAAACAGAGCTTGGATGGCGTGTACAGGTACAGCTGCCCATGCAGATTCAACACGATACCACAGTTCATCAAGAGTAGAGATTGGCGTATTGTAACGAGCCAGGTTCTCGGCCACCACTGACCAGACGTTTTCAATTGGTGACAGATCTGGAGAATGTACTGGCCAGAGCAGCAGTCGAATATTTTCTGTATCCAGAAAGGCCCGTACAGGGCCTGCAACATGCGGTTGTGCATTATCCTGCTGAAATGTAGGGTTTCGCTGGGTTCGAATGAAGTGTAGAGCCACGGGTTGTAACACATCTGAAATGCAAAGTCCACTGTTCAAAGTGCCGTCCATGCGAACAAGAGGTGACCGAGACGTGTAACCAATGGCGCTCCATACCATTACGCCGGGTGATAAGCCAGTATGGCGATGACGAATATACGCTTCCAATGTGCGTTTACCGCAATATCGCCAAACACGAATGCGACCATCATGATGCTGTAAACAGAACCTGGATTCATCCGAAAAAATGAGGTTTTGCCATTCGTGCAGCCAGTTTCCTCGTTGAGTACACCATCACAGGCCCTCCTCTCTGTGATGCAGCGTCAAGGGTAACTGCAGCCATGGTCTCCGAGCTGATAGTCCATGCTGCTGCAAACGTCGCGAACTGTTAGTGGAGATGGTTGTTGTCTTGCAAACGTCCCCATTTGTTGACTCAGGGATCTAGACGTGGCTGCACGATCCGTTACAGCCATGCGGATAAGATGTCTGTCATCTCAACTGCTAGTGATACGAGGCCGTTGGGATCCATCACATCATTCCGTATTAGCCTCCTGAAACCACCGATTCCACATTCTGCTAACAGTCATTGGATCTCGACCAAAGCGAGCAGCAATGTCGCGATACGGTAAACCGCAATCGCGATAGGCCACAATCCGATCTTTATCAAAGTCGGAAACGTGATGCTACGCATTCTGCTCCTTACAAGAGGCATCACAACAACATTTCACCAGGCAACGCCGATCAACTGCTGTTTGTGTATGAGAAATCGGTTGGACACTTCCCCATGTCAACACGTTGTAGGTGACGCCACCGGTGCCAACCTTGTGTGAATGCTCTGAAAAGCTAACCATTTGCATATCACAGCATCCTCTTCCTGTCGGTTAAATTTCGCGTCTGTAGCACGTCATCTTTGTGGTGTAGCAAATTTAATGTCCAGTAGTGTATATTCATCCATTGTGAGTGCAAGAGAGAAGAACAAATTTTGACGTGATACGTGTTTCTTCAGTTTCTCACGATGTATATCCTGCTCGAACTGTCCACGAGTGTACTGCTGGTCCACAGTGTCCAACGGGCACAATATTTCGGTTATCAGGCATGTAGCCATCGGCAGGTGCACTGACGAACTGAGCTAGTGAGGGCAGCCGGCTATTTTAAATCCCCTCCCCTCGCGAAGCATTCTCCTCGCGGTCCGCAGCTGAATGTCAGCGGTCAGTGAGACGCTGGTCAGTGGAAACTATGGACTGACAGTAAACCTGTAGATTGCTCGAGTGTGAGATAATATATTTGGTCTTACGATCTTAACTCGAAGGTAATTATTAAAACCTGAAAAATCTTAAACTTTAATGAAGATGAACTTAAGATAAATGCCTGTGCTTCCTTTCTCACAACACGTACAATTCATGTTAAGAGACAGAAGGAAGTGTATTTGATGCATACTTATGTGTTGCTATTTAATTCACAGCTCTCCCTTTCACCGATCCACAACTACGAATCGAACGTGCAGGAACTGAAGCACACATCGTCCACGCACATTGACGAATCCATGTTGCGGAAATTGAGCATGTGTATACTGTAAAGAGAATAATAAGTTTTGACAAAGAAAATTACACAGCTGTCTCATCTACAGTCGTGCTCAAAAGTATCCGAACGATCTGAATTGCATTTCGCCTGATTCGCATGTAACCCACATAACGCAGCTGTCTAGCAGGTCCTCTAATCGCTCCTTGGTACAGTCGTTTGACTATTGAAAATGGCTCCAACAAGTCAGCCCTATAAAACTCGGCTCTATAACGCAATAACGCAAAATGTAAACTAATACCACGATACTATAAATATTAGGGAACACCGTATCACAGATATGACTGTCCTTAAGGCTTGTAAGCTCACATTTATTGCAATAAATGACATACCTGAAATGCTACCACTCTCATTATTACGTCAGATAGGTAATGCACCTAGCAAGTTCTTTGTATTCATCATTTCCTCTTCAAAGTACCGTACCGTACTTGTTATTTAACACAAAATGACATTAAAAATTTAAGTTATTCACTATCAGATAGTTGAGAACATGTATGAGCTTCAAATGACACGACGAACCGACTCGTTCTGCATATGTATTCAAACACAGGTCATGCAGACTAATATTTCGTGACTGACGGAATCTAACAGTCATTCCTGACTAGGCATAGAGCGAGTGATAACCCTTGATTTTAGACAGTATCAGTTACCAAATATCAACTTTAAATTACATAACGTAAACATTAACCGGGATTCGAATAAAGAACCTAATCGGATTCTTATCGAACCACAAACAACTTTGACATATCTGATTTTCTCGGCACTAGATAGATGTCTTAACTGAAATTAATTTTTTGCTTCCCAGGACGAAACATTAATTTTTTGCTTCCCACGACTCCAACCCGAAACCTATTCCAGACAAACCGAACGTAAAATATGGGTTTGTTACATCAGCAGCGACATTAGCTCATGTTAGAACTAGAAATAATATGACGAAGAGTTCAGCGCTGACTGGGAATCGAACCACACACATACCGTTGTTGACTACACACAAAGAGACGTCAGCTACCGAATTTTTCTCCACCAGCAGCTCGGAAAAACCTCCATGAACTTACAGTGATCTCTCAAATAGTCCTGTGTCTCACTGGGAGTCAAAACCGTCAGATATCGTTAGTGTTGACAACAAATGAAAGTGCATTAAAAATCAAAATTATTATCCACCAGCAGACAGGTGTTCTCACTGTAGAGCTTGATAACACATAATGAAAACTTTAGTGCCAGGCCAGCATTAGAACCCATTCATGAGCAATATGTGGAGATGTTGCGGAATCTGCAGTTTTGAACAAAACAACAAATTGTAGTCGAGCTGTACTGTCACGAAGGGAACAAATTCCGGGTAAAGGACGGTCTGAGTTACATTCCAGTTCAGAAAAAATTTTATCGACATACAGAAGCTCAAATAAAAGATAGAATAAGGGTCCTGTGACCCTACTTAGCGTTTGTTGCGTCACTAGAAATAAATAACTAGTATAAGAAAGGTTACTGATGAAAGAGTTCCCACATTTTGCAATTCCTGGCTTCATTGAGGTTGAACCTTACATCTACTTAGTAAAGAAGGGATGTCATGTTTAATGTGAATTTCAGACCACAATGCCGTTATACCTTCTTCACTTGACGTAGCCAGACGAGATTAGAATCTGTCTCTCTCTCTATTAAAAATCATCGGCAGAAGCTGGAAACGAACCCAGACCATTTTGATAGGATCCTATCACCAATCCGTCAGACCACCAACGCCTATTCTGTATGACTCACTTTCTGTCATAACACCGCTGCGGCACACTCGGTAAGAATTCTGAAATACAGGCTCCCTGTAGTTGTTTGCAGCATGTTCATTAGATTCAATTACTTGGTTGACCCAATCGAAATGAACTAACTGCCTGAGCTACCCAGTGCATACATTCGACACTATTTTGTAATCACCGAAATAAAATCACGTAACTGCCACCTACACAGAACTTCCAGAAGTGTAGGATGCAGAAATTTAAATAGGAAGTGTTCCATTCCAGTTGAGCTCCTCTATTGCGCTATCTGTTTGTGGAAAACGTCCCGCAGTGCAAAAGAAAAGCTGTAACTGTCTGTCTCTCAGAAGTCTGTATCCGGCCATATGAATAATATCACGGCACTATGGAATGCGGAAAGTCTCGAGGAGCTGTTGTCTACTTCTGGAGGCGCTCTCGCTAGATGACACCTAGTAGCGTCACGGTAAGTGTCGCGCACTGTAGATAAGACGTCGGGAGTGCTATTGCATCCGCTGCTACATTTTTTTACAACGCAGTTCTGCTGTCTGATGAAGTTAACAATTTACTGGAACTTCGAACATAATTCCCTTCACTTCCCAACCCAAAATAACCGCATTTGATAAGAGGGCTAACTTCTGCAACATTTTGTTCTTTTCAGGTTTAATAGACGGCCAGGCAACAAATGCATCTCGAAGCTTTTGTATTATGTATGGGGAGAGCGCATCGTGCCAAAACAGTCAGAAAAGAATTTTCTACATTAACTGTCGCCTGGTAGTGGCATTTTATTCTTATTCAAACCTTGTTTGACAGCTTTAAATAAGAACAAGTTTTATACATGCATGTAATCAATAAACTGCATGTGCAATGTCAGACTGTCGTAGATAACATCAGGGGTTTCACATATAAATTTGATGATTATTTTCTCTCTCATGTTTAGTATTGTTTTAACAACACGGAAAGAAACCTTACGAAAATTGTGCACTGCATTATAAGAAATGAAATAAAACTATCCACGATAACCTTAGATAACCTTACGGCGACAGTCTCCTTGAAAAAACTGTGTATCTGTAGACAAGCTTGTATCTATCGGCACGAATTGGTAAAATACTACTCACTTATATTTCGATTGGGTCTGTGTTTAATTGGTATGCTGTGTCATACTCAACAGGTATGCAAATATGGCATTTCATAAATAAAGTTATGTATTCCTAGAGACCCAAAACTTGCTTGTCAGCAGCGGAACGAGGCGTTACCTGTAGTGCAGCATTGAAAGTTTTTCACAATTGCACTATGAGCAGAAAGTATTTTCTTGCCATTTCCTAATCGATGTTTGATCTGACTGCTTGTAGCTCTTTTATAGAAGGGATAAAAACGTTACACTCAGCGAGAATGGAACCAGAAACCATAAGAGACGCTTTTTAAGAGGTCAGCGAAGCGGGATGTGTCGTGCGCTCCTCTTACGAGGCCAATAGTGGCTAGAACTCGTAAACCGCTATTTGAAGGACGAGTTCAATTGCGATTTCCATATGCAACGACTTTCCTTGGCTGAATGCTGTAAATTTACAATCTTTTGTTACAACTCAAGCGATAATAACTCAGATTTTTAGATGGAAATGGAAGGAAAAATCGAGTGAACTTTGAGTCTTAATTCTGTGCACACAAGGGACTAACTCGTCGATAACAGAGTTGCCAAATATACCTAGCCTTGTTACCAAGTCTCAGTTACAGAACTTGTTGGAAAAAGACGAATAGATGTGTTCCAACAGCGGGCTGGGAAGTGACCATAGCTGGCCTCCCAAAGACGCGGCTGCTGTGGCCTGCAATACGTAATGGGTCTGATTCGCATTTCTGTAACCAGGTTTAGGGACTGGAGCATAGTTACTAATAATGCTCAGAACTGACTGCAAACTAAGCACCATAAATAAGTAACTCTCATAGTTGTTTTTATATTTCTTTCGTAAATGTACTCAGAACTAAGAAACTCATTCACGTAAGTTTTCATGCCTCGCCGACAGTCAAGCACATCAAACAAATAAAAAAAAAAGAATGTGTGTGTGTGTGTGTGTGTGTGTGTGTGTGTGTGTGTGTGTGTGTGTGTGTAAAGGAATTGAATACCGGTATAAAGAAATCTCTCATTAAAATACCACATTCCACATTATTACGAAATGTTGTATTCATGATCTATGGAACAATTATTAATCTCATCTAATCTAATCATGTCATATTGCTGACTAGCTGTAAGGAGTCATGAATTACCGAAATTTTCGTCAGTATCAGTAACCAAATCTAAACTAGAAAATTAAAGAGGACAGTTTTCTCATAAAACCGGGAATCCTATCAAAACCCTTTCATCTCTGTTAACTTACCACGAAAGATGTCTGATATACCTCCATTCAGAAGTATCAAACTGTGTATGCATTTAAAGATGAAGTGAATGATGTGAAGTTCTGTGACGGAAGTACGATACCAACAAGTAATCGGATTGTTGACTAAGAAAATCAAATGTTAAGCATCGGTTTTTCTTACCAGCTGCTAGGTGTTTGAATCTAAAATGGGCGACCATCGAACCGCACTCTTATCGTTCTTCTTTGTAGTCCACGAATACAGTGTTTTTCATTATCAGGCCGGTATGCACGTTATAGGGCTTGAAATGAAATTATGCATATTATTGTACTGGATCAGGAATCAGACCTACATACTCACCTTTGGAGGGTTCCTAGAGACGATTGCAGTCTTGGAAAAAAGAACGAATTGATTGAACTATACTGTTCCGAGAGATTCAGATCCTCGAAAAAGGAGACACGAATTCGAAACACAGTCCAGCACTACATTTTTCCATGTCTCTAGTTCAATCAAGCACAAGTAAAATAAGAGCCCTGTTCCTTTAATTGGCTATCGGTTCATCAAATAAAATAAGATTTTCTAATGTAAGTATGCTTACTGTCGATAGTATTTCTGTTTACAACGGCCTCCGCCTATGTCATTTCCTGAGGCAAACCGGCTCTGTCCAGTTTGGAATGAAGGAACGTGATGTTTAATGTGGATTCTGGATTATAACATCTGTCTAGAGGTTACCAGAGGTATAGTAAATCTGTTTGTGCATCTTAAAAGTAAATGCCTGAACCCACGCATTGCACTTGTGATAGTTGGTTCCACCAGACCATTGTGGGCATATTTCCCAGCCCCAGGAGTGTGCTCTAACGGATGATGTTCTTAGCATACAAAATTAGTCATGGTGTAAAAAAAATGCGAGTCTATTAAATGGTTAAGTAGAAGCACGCTTCTGAGGCGGATATTATGCCATTCTCATGATAGCAGGATGTAAGGACTCTTCTAGGCATCATAGCCTCCATGTGAAGCCATTTTGAAATTTTCACTAATTCAGGAAATTTTTAAGTTCGAGAAAATCCACTGGAAGTGTGAAGTTACCGGATAAATCGAATATTACCGTCATTATTACTATCATTTTCTTCATACCGCTGCTGGAACACATGTGCTTGAAGATCATTGAAAGCCTTTTGGCCATTATAGAGGTAGTTGCCCAAAAACAGGTTCTTTCCCTGTCTACTGAATCCTTTTCATGTTAATATCAAACATCAGCAATTACTCGTAGATTGCATTAAAACTAAAGCAATTGATGAAGACGTTACTTGATAACAAAAACGCGCTGCCTGTCTTCATTTACTTGCGCCTAGAAATGGCTGTAATACTGTGAAACCAAAACCCAAGGGATATTACTGCCTTCCGATATACGTCGCTGTCAGTTCTTCCATATGATATTGTCGACGTGACCTGTTTCAAGTTGTTTTAGAGAAACAATTGTTTTCCTTTCCAGTAAACAGAAAGATTTTCACTCTAAGCTATCCAAGTTCTAAATTTTCGCATTATAGTTCAAATTTAATATTCGCTTCTATAATATAGGAAAGTATTTCACAGTTGCAAAAGCCGCATCCGACTCATTGTCCTTACACTCAATCGTTCATCATAAATGCTAGCCCAGAGTGACACCAGTTTAAGTAACCTAATGTAGCGAAGACTGTTTTCTAGTGAGATTTCTCACCGGAAAATATGCAATCCACTCATTGGGCTCCGTTAGTATACTGTAACAGTAATTTCTGTGTGTGTATGTAATGCATACGGATGGTAGAATTTAGTGGTGCTCTCTCTTCCACTTCTGTATACAACATGCCTGACCTAAACGGGCCCTTTATCATTACAGGCCCTGGGCGGTGGAACATCATTCTGACAATAGTAATGTGCTGATACTGAAAACCTCACTGTCCTTTTAGCCTGATTTTGTAATCAATTAAATAAAACAACATGACCTTCCAGTGGGAGACATTTCGCACCCCTTTTCCTCGTGGGAAATTCGTCAGTATGATTTTGCCTTCCTACCAGCAAAATGCGGCAGAGTATGGCCTGTAAACGATTCACAAACGTGACCTGTTTCAAGTTGTGTATTACAGAGAATCTTTTAGAGAAACAATTGTTTTCCTTTGTAGTAAACAGAAAGATTTTCATTCTAAGCTATCCAAGTTCAAAATTTTCGCGATATTAGTTCAAATTTAATATTCGCTTCTATGAAGTAGGAAAGTATTTCACAATTGCAAAAGCCGCATCCGACTCCTTGTCCTTAGTTCAAAATGGTTCAGATGGCTCTGAGCACTATGGTACTGCTGAGATCATCAGTTCCCTCGAACGTAGAACTACTTAAACCTATCTAACCTAAGGACATCACACAAATCCATGCCCGAGGCAGGATTCGAACCTGCGACCTTAGCGGTCTCGCGGTTCAGACTGTAGCGCCTAGAATCGGTCTGCGGTCTGCCACTACTGCCGGCTTACACTAAGTCGCTAACCATAATTTCTAGCTCAGAGTGACACCAGTTTAAGTAACCTAATGTAGCGAAGACTGTTTCTCATTGCTCTTTCTCACCGGAAAATATGCAATTCACTCATTGGGCTGCGTTAGTATACTGTAACAGTAATTTCTGTGTGTTTGCAATGCATACGGATTATAGAATTGAATGGTGCTGTCTCTTCCACTGCTGTATACAATATGCCTGACTTAAACGGGCCCTGACAAGAGTAATATGCTATACTGACAACCTAACTGTTCGTTTTACCTGATTTTGTAATCATTTAAATAAAACAACATGTCCTTCCAGTGGGAGACATTTCGTCCGTCTCCCTTTTCCTCGTGTGAAATTTGTCAGTAAGCTTTTTTCCATCCTACCAGCGTAATGCGGCAGAGTACGGCCGGTAAACGATTCACAAACCACGATGTGTAAGTGTTTTGTCTAAGAGGTATCACAAGTAGTGCTCCTATAGCTGTGGGAATCATTGGTTGAAAACGAGCTTAACACCAGTGGGTACAGCACTGCTAAATATTCAAAATGATTATCAACCTAAGACTTAGTTCATCCACAAACTGAAGTGTATTTATACTCTTGAAGCTAGACTGTGTATCCTTGTCTTCCTTGAGTGGGCATCGGAAGGCGTTTACACACACCTATACGAGGGTAATCCAGAAAGTAAGGTCTCCTAACGGACACACATGTGCCAACGCAGGCACAAATGAGGACGAATACGAAAGTCTCAGGTTCAATCCCTCCTTAGGCCCATGATTTATATGTGCCAATTGACACTCATTTCTCCACAGGCAGTGTTTGTTGATGTCAAAAATGCCGAGATGTACTGTGGTTGGAGAGCCACGTTAAACTGTAGGTTCCCCTATTAACTGGCTAGGTAAGTCAACTCAAAGGTAGGAGGAAAGCAACGCATACCACCTCCAACAACACCGTGCCTATTAAAGCACTGTGGTGTTCAAACCACTCGTCCGACTGATTACTGTTTTACCAGTAAACGTAAGTAACCGGCTGAGCCTGTCACCGTTCGAGTTTCAAGGTGGTAGACGACGATGCTGTCGAATCCAGTTACAGTCTTCGTCGTGGCTATGTTTCAGTCGAATACCTCCATGTGAATTTCTGCGTATTTCAAGATATACTTTTATACACACGGTAAGCATCAAAATTGATATCTGATACAGCTGTATTTAGCAACATGAATCAGATATGTTTTCCGTGCAATATATCGGACAACACGTCAGTGGAGCGAGATTTCGTTGGTGTGATGCGCATGGTGCAAGAAATATTTGTGTTTTGCTTGCTTCTGTGATAGGTTCCACCCCACTGAATGCAAGCAAGCTCACGAATATACTGAATAATACACTTAAAAGTTGTATTTTTGCATTATGTGTCCAATGAAAATAACACTAAACAGGTTATATGCCTACCTGCTTATTATTCGAGCTTCTCCATGCTCTCCTCCAAAATGAAAATAAAAAGAGAGAGACAGAGAGAGAAAACAGAACTGTATTTCAAATATCAGCTCGGTGACGCGATGTTCGTCTCGTGAGTAAGGCAAGGATAATTGATAGGTAATATCTCGTTGAACTAGCGATATGTATGGCTAAAGGATTCTTTCTTTTCTCTCTGCAAACAACCAGATCAGAATTCAGTAACAAAGTGGTAAGAACAGTTATGCAGTGGCCAATTAAACACTCAGCTTTTCTTGGTTATTTTGTTAATCGTTTGTAATGCAGTAACATCCTTGATTTCTGATTAATTATTACTAGCATTTTTATTGTTATTCGTCACCTCACAGCAGCTTCCCTATCACTAATTGCTGCGGGTGCATGTAAGGAATGGATCAGGATGAATGGAATGTGGGACGTTTCGTCACGGAGGATATACACATTTATCTCGGCATCTTGTATTCAGGGTAGTATGAAAATCTTAATAAGAGAGGACGACAATGGGATGTCGGTGATTCAGGCGATAACATCTAGCTATTTCTGTCGGCTTAATACCAAGACGACAGACAAATTGACGTCTCACTGTATTTTAATTGTAATTCGTTAGCCTTCTTGCGACGTCGTTTTAATACCACTTGGGAGCAGGCATAATATTTTGCTTTTAGAACATCGAACAATAACACACAAAGATAATAGATGGAAGGATACAAAGATACAATCAGACTCATTGGTGTGGATCCAGTTCATCACTAGAAGGCTAAACAAAAGGGAAACATTAAGAAAGTAATGAATACCCTGGTTAGTACATATTATTTGTATAGAACTGGAGATTAAAAAGCGCAGATCTGCACAGTGCCCGAATCTGCACTTTAGTTTCTGTCTTAAAGGGCATAATTTTTAGTTTACTCTCTTCTGAATTTTCAAATAAATTGATTATTACGTGGTACAGAATAATTATTTAACTTTGTTTCATACAGCTTCCATTCGCACGAACATTTTTCTACGTTGTCGAGCAATTCATGAAATTCTACTTATATGATCACAAGACTGCACATAGATGCAATCGATTTCGAGGTGCAAAGTGTTTGTTATCTTACTTTTCGTGACAGGTGGGCAAAGTTGATTTCCGAAGACTTTTTATTTTACTGAAATAATCTTTTGTCACAAATTAACGAGGTAAGTGTTTTATTCGTATATATATATATACATATATATATATATATATATATATATATATATATATATTTGGGCAACTGTAATTGTGATGGAAGATTGCACATCTGAGTGTTGGACACAAGTGGTAGGAGAAAACACTGCATACTAACCAAACCCCGCTCCTCCTCTCTGTATCCTCCTATGACAAGACCACAGGATTCTCCTATCATAACGCTACAGAACTGTTCCTAGCACAGTTGAGATTTGGCAACATCGTCACAAACATTTGGCAACACTGTGACACTGCAATCACTTCCGTGTATGGTACTGAATTGACTCGCTAAATTTACTTGATATTCCCTTTCCATTTGAATGACGCGTGCTGTACAATCCTCACGTAATCTAAGACACTGAGAAAGAAAATTCTAATGCTATTCTTCACATAAGCGACAACTTTTATTATCATACACGATGCATTAGAAGGCTGAGTGACCAACACCATGATAAGAGTGGCGTGCTGGCAGCAGTGTTTCCGTAGTCTCGTGTCGCTACGGATCAATGAGTCGTCTGTTCTAACCGTAGTCGGGGCCTGCGTGTGTGAGGTTTTTTTTCTCTACACTCCTGGAAATTGAAATAAGAACACCGTGAATTCATTGTTCCAGGAAGGGGAAACTTTATTGACACATTCCTGGGGTCAGATACATCACATGATCACACTGACAGAACCACAGGCACAGAGACACAGGCAACAGAGTATGTACAATATCGGCACTAGTACAGTGTATATCCACCTTTCGCAGCAATGCAGGCTGCTTTTCTCCCATGGAGACGATCGTAGAGATGCTGGATGTAGTCCTGTGGAACGGCTTGCCATGCCATTTCCACCTGGCGCCTCAGTTGGACCTGCGTTCGTGCTGGACGTGCAGACCGCGTTAGACGACGCTTCATCCAGTCCCAAACATGCTCAATGGGGGACAGATCCGGAGATCTTGCTGGCCAGGGTAGTTGACTTACACCTTCTAGGGCACGTTGGGTGGCACGGGATACATGCGGACGTGCATTGTCCTGTTGGAACAGCAAGTTCCCTTGCCGGGCTACGAATGGTAGAACGATGGGTTCGATGACGGTTTGGATGTACCGTGCACTATTCAGTGTTCCCCCGACGATCACCAGACGTGTACGGCCAGTGTAGGAGATCGCTCCCCACACCATGATGCCGGGTGTTGGCCCTGTGTGCCTCGGTCGTATGCAATCCTGATTGTGGCGCTCACCTGCACGGTGCCAAACACGCATACGACCATCATTGGCACCAAGGCAGAAGCGACTCTCATCGCTGAAGACGACACGTCTCCATTCATCCCTCCATTCCCGCCTGTCGCGACACCACTGGAGGCGGGCTGCACGATGTTGGGGCGTGAGCGGAAGACGGCCTAACGGTGTGCGGCACCGTAGCCCAGCTGCATGGAGACGGTTGCGAATGGTCCTCGCCGATACCCCAGGAGCAACAGTGTATCTAATTTGCTGGGAAGTGGCGGTGCGGTCCCCTACGGCACTGCGTAGGATCCTACGGTCTTGGCGTGCATCCGTGCGTCGCTGCGGTCCGGTCCCAGGTCGACGGGCACGTGCACCTTCCGCCGACCACTGGCGACAACATCGATGTACTGTGGAGACCTCACGCCCCACGTGTTGAGCAATTCGGCGGTACGTCCACCCGGCCTCCCGCATGCCCACTATACGCCCTCGCTCAAAGTCCGTCAACTGCACATACGATTCACGTCCACGCTGTCGCGGCATGCCACCAGTGTTAAAGACTGCGATGGAGCTCCGTATGCCACGGCAAACTGGCTGACACTGACGGCGGCGGTGCGCAAATGCTGCGCAGCTAGCGCCATTCGACGGGCAACACCGCGGTTCCTGGTGTGTCCGCTGTGCCGTGCGTGTGATCATTGCTTGTACAGCCCTCTCGCAGTGTCTGGAGCAAGTATGGTGGGTCTGACACACCGGTGTCAATGTGTTCTTTTTTCCAATTCCAGGAGTGTAGTTTATTTTATGGGGCTGAGAATTTGCAGAAAAATTCTGTAACAAAATCAGGAGAAAACCTTTACACATTGATTCCTCTAGGTAGCTCGACACAGTAAGTTGTATTACAACATATTGATAATTTTTATTTATGGACCGTCTGGCAGCAATTTGAATGAAACACAATTTTAGTGCCACACACGTTTCGCCTTTATTTTCTGCAAGGCATCATCAGTGGCCTATAATGTGTACATATGTTTGCTATTTAATTTACATTTTTGTCACTGTACCTATAAGTTATAAACAGTTCTGGTGGGTGGTATTTCCTATTAAGCAGTAATGTTTTGAACTGTACTTACAGGTTGCGTGGACAATTTCTTACATATTACGCTCCTGTTGCATTTTTGGTGTTGTTCTTCTTCATATGAATGCCAATTTGCGTTTTTTTCCCACATTCCACAGCACTATGAACTGAACGCTTGCTTCAACGCGATGTTTTGGTTTCTGTTGCGTGACTGTCAAATGTTTTTGCCAAAGATCGAATGTTATTGCCAAATTTTCGAGGGTAATTATTGAAGTATCTGTGATCAGTTGTGTATGCATTTGTGTGTGCGTTTGTGTGTGTGTGTGTGTGTGTGTGTGTGTGTGTGTGTGTGTGTGTGTGTTTAGGTGTGGTATAACTTTTTGTGCTTTGTGTGTGTGTGTGTGTGTATTGGTGTGGTATATATATAATTATTTTGTGTGCTTTGCTTATGTGTATGTGTGTGTGTGTGTGTGTGTGTGTGTGTGTGTGTGTGTCCAGCAGGTGAAGGGGGAAGAGTTGTTTTGTTCTATCTTATCATTTCCTTTATTAAGTGTAGTAGGGAGCCTACGCTGATGTGTGTTTGCTCATTTATAACGTGTTTGTTTTCTGCTATGGCTTTCTGGATGTGGAAGTTTTCTTGCATTTGTATAAGATATTTGTCATTGTTGCTTATTCTCATTATTTTCATTTTGTGTTCCATGTTTGTAGGATGAAGGTTATGGTGTTTAAAATGTTTTACAAATGTGGAAAACTTTGTTTCATACTTCCAACATATGATATTATCTTTGTATCAGACTGACCCTAAGTAAACATTATCAATATACCGTAATATTACACGCAACTGAGGAAAACAGGACTACAAAAGTTGAAGATGACAGTAAGTTGTGTTAATGGTCATAGATCTCGCCATTCTGACTGCCAAGCTGCTTCACTAAACAAGCTTCTCTGAAGAAATTATATTCGACTGTCAACAGAAGAAAATTCAATATTGTTCTTCACTTAAGACTCGCATGCCCGGGTAATAAGTACGGTAGAAAGGAACCTCTTGGTTACTACATGGCATCAATGCTAAATTTCCACATTAGAAATTAGGAACTCTCTGCAGACATTTGCTAACAGGCGCCTCTAGCAACTTACTTTTTCTCTGGGTAGCTTCAAATATGGGTAATTTTGTCGCTTTAAGTCCAATTGACTATTTTAAATATCACATTTGAACAGCGTTCACTTCTCCATTATTTAATGTATGGACCTCAAAACTAGCAATTTGGCTTAGTAGCTATAGAGCAGATTCTAAAAGGTATTGACACAATGTTTCGCATCCGTTTACCGTATGGAAGCAAAGAAAGAAACTAAACACATTACATTAGACTTACTCTCTGTGCTTTGACTAACACATATGAATCAATGGCAAAAATAAATTATTTGAAGAATCTCCTGTGAAAGGTAAAAGAACAGGATGTGACGCTTTAATTATAGTGCGCTGGGTCAGACATAATGAAATTAATTGCATGCCACATTGATGTATTGCATACTAGTGTAACAAAATACTCGTCAAATAAAAACGGTTTTGTGCCTCCAATGCTATCGAGTGTGAAACACAAATCGTAGTTAAATTTTATAAGTCAACACTCAACAACATTAAAACATTTTACGCCATCTAGATTGAGGAGTGGAGCAGATGTTGTCGGCAGAAGGCGAGGCAGCACAGTGCCTCAGCCCCCGCCTGTAGGCAGCAAACGGTTCCCAAAGAACTCACGCACATGCATTGTTCAGAAGCAGATGGTCGCCCAAGAAATCTCCCGCTAAAATATTGTTGAACCAAACTGCTATTACCAATGTGACAGAAAGCGAAATATATTGTAGATTAACTTGAATTATACTTATAGTTTCAGCACCGAGAGAAAGGGGCGATAATAATTTTCTCAACGTGTGCTTTTGGTTACCAGACGTCGTATTAGCTAGTCTCGCGGTTTACTTCAAGACAATGGTAGTAGACAAGAGTGACTTACTCTGACTGCAGTCAAGAGTTCCTTCGAGAAGTGTAGCAGTCTACTATTTTGCCAGGTCGAGAATATTGCCGAACATAGATTTCAGAGGGGAGCACAACTGTATTGTCCACCTTACGTGAACGACTCGGTGGTCGATGTTTTTGTCTGAGGCTGTATCAACAACACAGATTACACGCATAAAAACCAGAAGAATTAAAAAAAAAACAAAATTAGTTTATGAGAGCAACGTTAACGATACCGTTCGAAGTATTCATTGTATTGTATACGTGTGAGTCAACGCCTTCCAATGTCCAGTCAAGGAAGACAAGGATACACAGCCTAGATTCAATATTATAAATACGCCTCAGTTTGTGGACAAACTCAGACTCAGGTTGATAATCATTTTCTATATTTATCTGTGCTCTAGCCACTGGTGTTAAACTCGTTTTCAACCAATGATTCCCACAGCTACAGGAACACTACATGTGATACCACTTACTTATGCAGTCCTATCAGACATAAAGATCAACCTGACACAAACTGTGGGAAGTTTGTTTTACAACCTTCGTACCTGGATAAAGAGCATTTCCTATTTCAGATATCTGTCAACGTTGCTGCATAAGGCGATTTAAGAAGAAACTAAATTGCTTCAGCTACGCCAATGTTTAAAGAAATCGTTTAACGACGCTAAATCGTGGTTTGTGGTTTGTGAATCGTTTACCAGCCATACTCTGCGGCATTGCGCTGGTAGGAAGGCTAAATCTTACTGACGAATTTCGCACGAGGAAAAGGGGTCATGTTGTTTTATTTAAATGAGTACAATATCAGGTAAAAAGGACAGTGAGGTTGTCATTTTAGCAAATTACTTTATTTATGAAATGCGATATTTGCAAACCTGTTGAGAATGACACAGCATACCAATTAAACACAGACCCAATCGAAACCTAAGCGAGTAGTATTTTACTAATTCGTGGCAATGGATACACGCTTGTCTACAGATACTCAGTTTTATCAAAAAGACTGACGTCGTAACGTTATCTAAGGTTATCGTGGGTAGTTTTATTTCATTTCTTATAATGCAGTGCTCAAGTTTCGTAAGGTTTCTTTTGGCGTTGTTAAAACAATACTAAACATGAGAGAGAAATTAATCATCAAAGATATATGTGAAATCCCTGATGTTATCTACGACAGTCTGACAATGTAGATGAAGTTTGTGGTTAGATGCATGTATAAAACTTGTTCTGATTTAAAGCTGTCAAGCAAGGTTTGAAGAAGAATAAAATGCCACTACAAGACGACAGCTAATGTAGAAAATTCTTTTCTGACTATTTTGGCACGATGCGCTCTCCCCATACATAATACACTCCTGGAATGGAAAAAAGAACACGTTGACACCGGTGTGTCAGACCCAGCATACTTGCTCCGGACACTGCGAGAGGGCTGTACAAGCAATGATCACACGCACGGCACAGCGGACACACCAGGAACCGCGGTGTTGGCCGTCGAATGGCGCTAGCTGCGCAGCATTTGTGCACCGCCGCCGTCAGTGTCAGCCAGTTTGCCGTGGCATACGGAGCTCCATCGCAGTCTTTAACACTGGTAGCATGCCGCGACAGCGTGGACGTGAATCGTATGTGCAGTTGACGGACTTTGAGCGAGGGCGTATAGTGGGCATACGGGAGGCTGGGTAGACGTACCGCCGAATTGCTCAACACGTGGGGCGTGAGGTCTCCACAGTACATCGATGTTGTCGCCAGTGGTCGGCGGAAGGGGCACGTGCCCGTCGAGCTGGGACCGGACCGCAGCGACGCACGGATGCACGCCAAGACCGTAGGATCCTACGCAGTGCCGTAGGGGACCGCACCACCACTTCCCAGCAAATTAGGGACACTGTTGCTCCTGGGGTATCGGCGAGGACCATTCGCAACCGTCTCCATGCAGCTGGGCTACGGTGCCGCACACCGTTAGGCCGTCTTCCGCTCACGCCCCAACATCGTGCAGCCCGCCTCCAGTGGCGTGAATGGAGGGACGAATGGAGACGTGTCGTCATCAGCGATGAGAGTCGCTTCTGCCTTGGTGCCAATGATGGTCGTATGCGTGTTTGGCGCCGTGCAGGTAAGCGCCACAATCAGGACTGCATACGACCAAGGCACACAGGGCCAACACCCGGCATCATGGTGTGGGGAGCGATCTCCTACACTGGCCGTACACCTCTGGTGATCGTTGAGGGGACACTGAATAGTGCACGGTACTTCAAAACCGTCATCGAACCCATCGTTCTACCATTCGTAGCCCGGCAAGGGAACTTGCTGTTCCAACAGGATAATGCACGTCCGCATGTATCCCGTGCCACCCAACGTGCTCTAGAAGGTGTAAGTCAACTACCCTGGCCAGCAAGATCTCCGGATCTGTCCCCCAATTGAGCATGTTTGGGACTGGATTAAGCGTCGTCTCACGCGGTCTGCACGTCCAGCACGAACGCTGGTCCAACTGAGGCGCCAGGTGGAAATGGCATGGCAAGCCGTTCCACAGGACTACATCCAGCATCTCTACGATCGTCTCCATGGGAGAATAGCGGCCTGCATTGCTGCGCAAGGTGGATATACACTGTATTAGTGCCGACATTGTACATGCTCTGTTGCCTGTGTCTATGCGCCTGTGGTTCTGTCAGTGTGATCATTGATGTATCTGACCCCAGGAATGTGTCAATAAAGTTTCCCCTTCCTGGGACAATGAATTCACGGTGTTCTTATTTCAATTTCCAGGAGTGTACAAAAGCTTCGTGATGCGTCTGTTGCCTGGCCGTCTATTAAACCTCTCGACTACAATTTGTTGTTTGTTCAAAACTGCAGATTCCTCAATATCTCCACATATTGGGCATGAATGGGTTCTAATGCTGGCCTGGCACTAAAGTTTTCATTATGTATTATCGAGCTCCACCATGAGAACACCTGTCTGCTGGTGGACAATATTTTTGATTTTTAATGTACAATCATTCGGTGTCGGCACTAACGGTATCTGACGGTTATGACTCCCAGTGAGACACAGGAATATTTGAGAGATCACTGTAAGTTCAAGGATGTTTTTCCGAGCTGCTGGTGGAGAAAAATTCGGTAGCTGACGTCTCTTTGTGTGTAGTCAACGACGTTATGTGTGGGTTTTGATTCACATTCAGCACTGAACTCTTCGTCATATTAATTCTAGTTCAAACATGCTCACATGTCGCTGCTGATGTAACAAACCCATATTTTACGTTCGTTTTCTCTAGAATACATTAGCGATAGGTTTCGGGTTGGAGACTTGGGAAGGAAAAAATTAATTTTTCGTCTCGTCATTTCAGTTAAAACAACTAGCTACTGCCGAGATTATCCGATATGTCAGATTTGATTGTGCTTCGATAACAATCCGATTAGGTTCTGGGTTCGAATCCCGGTCCAACAGAAAACTTTTCCTCGCGGCATTTCAAGTAAGTTACCTGTGAGGAAGCAATATTTAACATCTCTCGTAGTTCGTTAACAGGGAATGCTGGGTAGGAATTCGCGTCCGTTAAAAATGTTTCCGTTATGTAATTTAAAATTGCAATTTGCTAACTGATACTGTCTAATATTGAGGTATATCACTCTCTGTATGCCTAGTCAGGAATAAGTGTTAGATTCCGTCAGTCACGAAATATTGGTGTGCATGACCTGTCTTTGAATCCATATGCAGAACGAGACGGTTCGTCGTGTCATTTGGAGTTCATACATATTCTCAACTAGCTGCTCGTGAATAACTTAAAATTTTAATGCCATATTGTGTTAAATAAGTACGGTATGTTACTTTGAAGAAGAAATCATTTAATACGACGAACTTACTAGGTGCATTACCTATCTGACGTAATAATGAGAGTGGTAACATTTCAGGTATGTCATTTATTGCAATAAATGTGGGCTTACAGGTCTTAAGGGCAGTCATATCTGTGATACGGTGTTCCCTGATATTTATAGTATCGTGGTATTAGTTTACATTTTGCGTTATTGCGTTAAAGAGCCGAGTTTTCTAGGTCTGACTTGTTGGAGCCATGTTCAATAGTCAAACGACTGTACCAAAGAGCGATTAGAGGACCTGCTAGACAGCTGCGTTATGTGGGTTGCATGCGAATCAGGCGAAATGCAATTCAGGTCGTTCGGATACTTTTGAACACGACTGGACATGTATTTCTATCCTGAAGTACTTAGTTGTTTGGAAAATTCAGTTACAATAAATATATTGTGCACACGCCTTCTGTAGCTGCAGACATAACAGCAACTGGTGTGATATAAGGGACTGGATGAATCCTCTTATGTGAGGAGTTCGACATAAGCCAGCGAGATACACGCCTCGCTGCTGCTGCGCGCTACGCTTTCATGGCCGAAGAGAACACAGGAAGTAGTTCTGTGCTGTGGCCCCAGCGAGAAGCAAATTGTCATGTGTTGTTTTAACAAACCAAGCGGATCGTCGTGTTCTGTACCTCACAGCATGAGAAAGAAGACCACACAGAAGAAACCTGTAGCCACTAGTGGGCCATAGGCTGTGCGATTTACTGAGACTGCCGATCAAGCCTAAAAGAACCGAGAAGACAATTGGCAGCCCGTCCCCTCTTTGTATGTCAAATGTGGAGGTGGGTGGGCTTAATGACGAGCTGCTCCTACAATGAGGTGGTCTGCGAGTCTGTCGATTCATACTCGGTGATCTGCGTTCTAGCAGCGAACTTGGCCGAACACAGGGCAATCAAGAGCACTTGGCCACCCATATCGCCGACACGCCGCCAGCAAGTGAGAAGACGCCTTCTGCAGGAAGAAAGAAGATCACCAGTGCACTCCTAAGGGACTGCCTTGGTGCTAAAACGAGGCAGCGGTCCGAGAAGGATTGCTGCGAGCCAATTTCGGTAATGGAGCTGCAGGTTGAGCAACCGCACTAACGAGAAGAGACGGCAGCTGTATGCCGTGACCGTGCAAACGACTGATGGCGAGGGTGACAGCTTCCTGTTAGGGAAGCTGCTGGGCCTCCTTCCGACGGTAGAAGTTCTCCTGTCCGGCATGGACCCTCAGCTCCAGAGTTCCAAGTGCCAGGGCGAGGGCCATGTTGCTAAGTACTGCCACAACGTGGAGTGGTGCGTCAAGTGCTCAGGCGGACACGGCAGCCGCACCTGTGACAGCGGCAGGGAAGTGTTGCCGACTTGCGCCCGCTGTGGTGCACCGCACTTGGTCACCTGGCGCTGCTGCCCAGCTACTTCAAGCCACACCCGTGCTGAAGGTGAGGAGGCGGACGCGGTCGCACCGACGCTGTGGAGAAGACGTCGAAGACGACGGGTGCGGTCTAGCCCTGCTCTATCAGGAGGACATCGCAGAAACATTTCGCCGCGCCAGCTGCGGGAGCGACAAGACCAGCGGCGACTTTCGCACCGCCATGGAGAACCCTCAGAAACGTCATAGCGGCGGAGAGGGCCGCCTCCGCAGCCGCCGTGGCTGCAGAAAAGGACGAGGCCTTGAGGCAACTGTACGCAGTCCTTGCCCGAGGCCTACGATCAGCAAAAGGGGCTGAAACTCCAGCGAACGCGTTCAGGTGCCTGATGGTGCCACCGCTCCAGCAGCGCCGCAAGTGGAAGGCATCCGTCGCGCCAGCGGTATCAGCAACGACGTAAAAAGCCACGGGGGAGACCTGCACACAGTAAGAAGACTAAAAGGCAGCATATATCATCGATGTGCGAGAGAACGGTCTGCAGCACTCCGACGAATGTGCATCATAGTACGCCGAGCAAACGGAGCTGCTCGAGCAACAGCTGCACGCAGTGACAGGAGACACCAACAAACAGCGAGTTGCCGCTATTCAGCATCTGCCTGGTGATGCTGTAATACGTCCAACCGCCGCCACACTCGCCTTCTTTTTAAGGTGTGAGCCCCTCCACGCTCGCACAAGCATGGTGACCAACTCAAAAGGTCTACTGTCACCTCAGGAGCGAGGAACTGCGATGTTATCCGTAAGTCTGGGTAGGGTTACACATTAATACGGAAGCATCTGGGTGATAGAAGTGGTCGAAAAAGCTCGACAGAGTCAACCTTGAAAGAAGAGCGGTTTTAAGGGCAGAGGGAAAAAATTGCCAAGGCAACTGACAAGGGAAAAAGCCTCTCGGACAGTGTCAGGTTGGGTAGTAAGGGCAATAGCGGTCTCTTACTATCTCTGACAGATCGTGCAAGGTGGGGTTATGTTAGCGGTTGGGTATCATGCATCAGTGCCATACAAGTAATACCAGATTGTCATAGAATGATCAGTCCTGTCGGGGAGGTGAGCGCTGCTGCTGCTGGGCCGGCGATGGCTCCTGGGCTAGCTGCTGCTGCTACTGCTCCTGTAACATAGCAATGTCGTTTTAGATTTGTCAGTTCGATAGTCCTCAAAGGAACTGGCAGTGTGATATGTGTTGGGAGTTTGTTTGTGTGTTGTGTGGCTTCCCTGCGATTGCCAGTTCTCATGGCAGAGGCTCAGCTAGCAAGGTAGGACGGTACACAAAGGGCGGGGAATTGGCGCAGGGTGACGTGTGGTAGAAGACATTCTCTCATTTCAGGAGTCTGCTGCCATGGCACCAATCTTGCAGATAGTTTCTGAAACCTTAGCACATCATGCACAATGTGGTGTGCTGATCCATGACTAACCTGTAAACATGCTGCAATGTCATTCAGTGTCACTCGGCGGTTTTCCGTCACTATGGCTTCAACTGTTGCAATGTTCTGTGGAGTCACATCTCGTTGTGTCTGACATGGACGAGGACCGTCTTCCACTAAAGCCACAGCATTTGCGAACTTCGTACTCCCTTCGTAGACTTGCTGTAGTGAAAAACATGCATCCCCGTACTGAACCTTCATTCATCGATGAATTTCAACGGGTTTCACACTGCGCAAAAGCTGAATAACAGAACGCTGTTCTTCCCTAGTGCAAGTCGCAAGTGGGGCGGCCATCTTTATACTAATAATACGACGATATGTGTGCATAAGCACAATGCTGCCACCTACAGAACTTTCTGCACGGTGTTTGCAGCAAACTTACCAACTTAGAGGATAACGGGGCGAAATTTCGATTTGTTATTAGAAATTTAAAATTTCCATTTGACTCAGCCTCGTAGAAAACCACACATCACAGTTAACAGCCGTAAGGGTGGATAGTAAAACACGGTTTTAAAGATTGGAAACGGAAGTTAAACTTTGCATTCAAAAGCTTGATAGGCAGATCACAGAACTTAGGCACTACTTGGTGACCAAAAGGGCAAAGATACGGACGGATGTCACCGGTAGCCTTGACGAGGTGAGTGAAGAGTGTGAAACGAGAATGACAATTTAGAAACGCTGGTAAACGCAGAGATGACTGATATCTCTGTGCTCAAAGACGAGGATAGTAAATCATCTAAGAAAACACAAACACGAGTGTCAGTCCTCGAGGAAGAAGTGTCTGCAAGGCGACAGGAAAGAGTCCTTGTAACGCAGGTCATGCCTACGAATTTGTAGGCCGCACTACCGATGCATGGGGTGGACATACCATTTCCCAAGCACTCACCCAAAGTCATACGTAAAATCTCTAGACGCGTATCTGCATGCGAAAGAAGTGGCGGAATGTAACGCTTTAATCGTTGCACGCCAGACGCCCGATCAGGAGGAGGCTGCCTAGTCTAACGTTACACTTTGCGAAAACAATAGTACGAGGATTTCAGCACTAAGTGAACCGTGAATTTACTTTCAGAACTTTTTTTAAAGAATGTACTTTATTTACTAGCGATTCGTCAAGAACATTAACACATTTAATCACAGTATGTGAGTGTGGAAGTAGTTGCCAGTGGGTAACTGATGAAAAAAAATCAAATTTCTTTCCAAAAATGGAAATTTTATTCCTAAAAACCCTTTAATTAAACAGATTTAAAATTATAATCAGAAAGCACCCACTAAATATCAAGTTACAATTTATTCAGAGGCAGAAAGAAGAAATTTTTGTCAATATGAGCCTTCGGGCTGAGAACCTTGCTGCTCCCTTTTTACACGGCCGTAGTCACGACCGCTCACAACAACCTCTGAAAGACTACAGTGGTGCAAATCTGCAACACACCAGAATACTTTAAACTAAAAATTTTAACATCTCATACAAGCACATAAACTATGCACCCTGTAGGAGGGAATGAAATGGTACAAAACACTAACATTAAAAGATTAACTTGCCACCGAAGTTGCAACTTGATTTAAAAAAAAAAGTCTTACGGCGGAAGGGTGGCAACTTTATATACTAAAATGACCATTAAAAAAAAAAAACACGAATGCAGTCATACATAAAATACCCAAGGTTGGCCAAACATGCTCTACATTACACATATACCGCGTCTCAAGATGATAGGCCAGATAAAAACATATTTCAGGAATTTGGCAATTACATGTCAAGCAATAAATTCGTTAACACCGAATAGGACAAACATGACAGAGGCAGCTATTAACGTACGGCAGACCGACAGACAGACACTAACTGCCTAACAAATGCGGACGAGAGACAGATGAGCAAGCTGGGGATGAGAGACAGACCAAGAAAACAAGTAGAATTTCAAGTAAATGAAACAACATATAAAAAATCACTTAACTGCTATGTCTGGCGAAGACCTGGCGCATCACCCCCTAAACGCTTTTCCGAACCGTCAGCTGCGAGCCGCTTCAACGGGCGCTGGAAGGAGCGCCGATCTCCCGTCTCACGGCATCGCAGCTCGCACCCTGACCGATGTCGTGGGTTGACTCCTGTTGTTCTCGTGTCGGCCTCGAAGCCACAACCCGTCACCATACGGCGCGGCCCGCTGGCTGACGTGGCGACAGCACATACGCCGACGCTCATGATGGACAAATCATCTTGCGTCTCCGTGAGCGACCAACCAACTGATCGATCCAACCGCCAATGACCATTGCCTGAACAAACTTGAGCAGACTGCCAGCCTAACACATACTAGCACTCCGTACGACAAACAGACACAGTCTGCCCCACACTGACCCGGCTGACCAACTGACCAGATTCGCCGCGTAGCGAGCTCATAGTGCACCTTAAATGCACGTGACCATTAACCTTCCCCCATTCCCACCAGAGGGAGACACCAAATCTGCGACTGCCACAATGGCGCCACCGCCAGAAACGGAGAGCGACTTCTTCAGACTACCCGCCGCGGCACGCTCTTCAAAAAAGCAAACTTTACCACATACACAGTTGCTGTTGTCCCTATAACAGGACGAAAGTGCCTGATTATAACTGTGAAATAACCATGGATGAAATTCTTACCGTCGGTTCTTGTCTGGTGGTGGTGGTGTGTTGGTGCTTATGGGCGCTCAACATCGAGGTCATCCGCGCCCTGACACACATTAAAAGGAACGAACTGTTCTTGTCTGTCAGAAGGATTGTGAAATATATCTCCCAGCATGGTTTTCTGCTCTCACCGAAAATCAACTTCACTTTCTGAATTCAGGACAAGTGCTCAAGACATATCACATTAGGCATGAGAGCACGGACATATTCAAGTGTGAGGCTGTTTCACAAATGCAAACGTAACTTTTCTTGTTTTAGGCAAAAATTCAGTATATTAAACCTTAGAAGTTCAGCACTAACAATCGACATTCCGATTCGTAAAGTAGCATGGGACTGTAATATTAAAAAATTTATATGCAGTCACTAGAATAAGATTACTCTGACACTGAATTTGTTTTTGTGAGACACATTACTTTTCACAATAAAGTGTCAGGCTTTGTTGCACATGTTGTCCCTTCTAGTCACTTCATATCCTGTAAATATTTAACACATGGAAGTAAATTATACTTTGCTAACGTGCTATTAGTTCCGAACTGAATCACGTGAACATATTCAAAACGCAGAACAAAAACGCCTCTGACAACATTTATAAGATATCCACTACTATGGTTCTGAGGGGATGCTCATAAAATATGAGAAAGATGATCAGAGAAGGAAGACGAAGAGGAAAGAATTTGAGTTTTACCATTGTACATCATGACCTAGCAGCATGAGGAAAATGTAAATCTATAAACTTTTTAATTTTCTATTAGAGATACGTACAGTTTTTGTTACAAAAAAGTCATTTAAAGGCTTTCACTTAGTATGGGACAGCTCAAAAACATTCGTTTCACTTGTCTGAGCTCGGTTTTCCTATTCCAAAGAAAAGTTAGATGTACACTCAGTTAAGTGCCCAAAATTTATGCCAGTCAATAGCATTCCGCCTAGAGGCAGGAATGAGTAAACAACTTCACCAATTTATGCTGATAATTATTACATACTACAACCGGATACTACTTACGGTCATAGATCCCTATTGATATCTCACATTTAAGTACATAGTTAATCGTATGCTATTATGTATACCGTAGCTACGTTTACGTTGTCCAGAGGTGCCTATTGCATTAAATGGCTCACTGAGCAGCTGTATGTAAGTGCTTAAACTATGAATTGTTTTAAATTTCCAACTAAAATGTAGGATCTAAGTCCTGAAGATGAATTAGGGTTTCACTCTGTCATATTTACTGAGAACTGTTTAAGGAAGGTGATGTAAAAGATAGGAATAGCTGTCATTTTTCTGGTGCTTATCGTTGTGCTGCATATAATAGCTGCTACATGAACCACAAGCTACACTTTTCAGTCAGTCATAATTGCGCAAAACGTGATAAACGACTATCAATCTTTAATCACCAACATATGAAATCAAATAACAGCTCATGATGAAGTAAAACTAAATCCCGGGCATATTTCCCTGCTGCCAATAAGTACGGAGATATATACATCATTTACAAATAGTATTTCAACAATGAACCCAGACAGGAAATGCAGCATAAATTTCAGATTTATAGGTTCGATTACCTACTTGACATGTTTCCTCAAGAAATGTGCATCACACCTTAAGTTGGATGGCGATACTCTTTTGTTTACTGACAATAAATTTTGTAAGACTGTCGTGTCTTTCTGTTTGTGTTTTTGCATATGCTTCTCCGAAAACATTAGACGAAGTGTCATGGGGTACTGGCTGGTAACTTCAGCACAGATTTGGACACCATATATTTATTTATTTTATTTATTGGTTTACTTAACCTGGCAAGACTAGGGCCATCAGGCCCTTTCTAACATCTAACCAGGCATTCTACTTATTTTACATTCATATGTTTTAGTAGGCATGTTAAACTACATCTAGTACAAAAAGTGAAATAAACAATTACAAAGGCACACCTGGAAAAATACAAACATATAGAGTTTATATTCGTAGATCATAAGATCTGTAATAATTTGACATTACTGAATAGACAGATTTTAGATAGGAGTGCTAGCAGCAGGGTTATGAGGGAGACTGATGGTGAGGGGAGGAGATGAATAGAGAGACATGATGAAACATAATTAAGAAAATATAAAGGAAAAGAAGACTGCGTGGCTAACAGAGATAGGTGAAGAGGAAGCCATCTCAGGAGCAAGATAGGAGACGCTAGCTTTGCTATTTGACAGATGAGAGGATTCGCCTTGTACGTTAATTTTGTAGAGAACGTTATGAGGACGATAGTAGGAAATGCATCAGCTTCTTCTTAAAAGCAGCAGGAGATTGAATTTTGCGCAAGGTAAGGGGCAGTTGGTTCGAGAGGCGCACAGCGGCAACTGAGAAGAAGTTTGCAAAAGTTTTTGTTTTGTGAGTGGGCACAGTTAGGATACCAGATAAGAGTGACCTCGTGTTTCGATTATGATGGCATGACAGGTTTTTAATCTCTGAAGCTAGGTACTGGGGTGCTTGCGCGACGACGAGTCGGCGAAGTAGACAAGATATCGCAAGTTAAACATTATTCGTGCTAATATTATAAATTCGAAGGTAGCTCTGTTGCCTTTACACGACCAACCTTCTGAAACGATTTCAATGAAATTTCGTATAGGTGTGTGTACAAGTTGGTTATTGATTTAATTAATACTACGCGGACTTGGGCCAATAATTACTCTTTTATAAAGCTATTTACTGTATCGCTTTCAATCTTCATTATTTGGTAAGAATGGTCTTCTTCGCTGATATATGCTACGTGATACGATTCAAAGTAACCAATAAATCGCTTATATGACCACCAATGTTTATAATCCATATTTCGAAGATATTTGTTTCTTAATGTATACCTTGGTACCTGCATGTACACCTTGTGTAATGTACAGTTGCCTCAGTAGCGCGGTGCGTAGATGCGCGCTCCTGCTGATGCTCCTGTGTAAGCACTCCTCTGCAGCGACATTGCGCGTGCTGACGCACGGTGCACTGGGACAACCTGTCGGGTGGGTTCGGGGAGGGGCGGGAGAAGGGGGGGGGAGATATGGCGGGATGCATGTCACGAACTACGTTTACCTGGACAGACAAAACGTGGGACAACAGATTTTGGTTTTTATTGCACGTACAGTACAATACTTACTCGCCATCACTCATCACAACAAAACTACTGAAATGAAAGGCAGCTTTGGACCCAGAGCTAAGGTACACTCACCTCCACTTTACCCCAGGCCATCCCTGCAGCAAGAATAATTTTGTCTGCAGCGGCATGAGGCCCGTCCAGCAAGTCAGGTAAAACGTCCCACCATTCCGAGAGGTTCAGCAGCAATACATTTACAATGTTTCACGTACACGCATGCTGGGCAAGGAATACTGGGTGGATATAGCAGCTAGTGACTAGTCAAGGTAACAGCTATTGAGAAAATATTTCCCTGGTGATCGTAAGTGTAACTTCCTCCGTCACAAAGACTTTTTTCTGTATGTGAGGGATGAGTCTTTTTTACTGGCTGAACCGCTGATTGATTAATTTAAAAGTTTATTAAAAACTGAAGGTAAGACAAAATCAAGTACCAAAGAGACTGCAGTGTATGGTATTTACTAAGGTGTGAAACACTAGGAGATTAATCCTACTTGGATTGGAAAATTTGTGTGTTGCTCTATGCTGGTGCATTAAAAAACTTCTGTAGTTAATATCTTAAAAGCTATGAATTCGATCATTCTCATTTCATTATTTCACTCAGCTTATCATAAAATACTCTACTGAAAAATTAATAGAAAATAACAATGGTTTGTTACTGACATTGCGCAAATTCATTTTATTGAAAGAGGTGTTAAGATGATACAGTTCAGTATTCATATAGGTATTCTGTTGCAAAACCACAATTCCATTGGCAGTTATGATGGTGCGACTAACGAATCTTACACATTATAGCCTCATTATAGCCCTTATGGCCAGATAATGCTGCAGTAGCTTACAGTGTCAAATTTAATATGGCGTTCTCTAGAGAGGGTTGAAACACTTGCTATGAAAAAGCATCAAATGATTATGAAATAGAATAAATTTAGAAGGTTGATCTCGAATATCATTCATTCTTATTCGTCCTTGTGTCCTAAAAGAAGCATTCGGGAGGCCAACGGTTCAACTCAGCGTCCGGCCATCCTGATTTCGGTTTTCCGTGATTTAACTAAATAGCTTCAGGCAAATTCCGGGAAGGTTCCTTTGAAAAGGGCACGGCCGACTTCCTTCCCACCCTTCCCTAACGATGACACCCGTTGACCTCGTTGACCTCGCTATTTGGTGTCCTCCCCTTAAACATCCCTTCCCAACCTAAAAGAATATTAACATTACCTGATAACAAAAACATAAAGAAATTAATTTCAACTTTGCATGGTAAGAAATCTATGTTGTTCATTACAGGAACCTAAAACGATTTATCATTTATAAATAGGTATTACAAAAGACTGACAGAGTTTCGTCATTTAGACAAGCTCGGTAGAATCAGATTAATGCAACGAAACATATAAGTGTAGGATATGTGTTTGAGAAGAATTATTCAAACTTATGAATAACAGCAATTTGGTAAAAGTATGCTGGAAGTGCGAAAAATGAGTGAAATAGCACTATTGATATTCTACGTAGGTTGTTACGAAGTAGGTGGATTGTTAGCAAAACTTAGCTTCGAAAAGAGGGTTATTTTTAAGGACGATTATATGGATATTGAATGTACAGAGTCAACATTTTTCTTAATAAGCCAGTAGCGACAGGAACAGCTATTTATATACTTTTTAGACTCGACTTGTAGACTTTCCTTATAAAATATACAAAACAGTCTCCAGGAAGGCAAGTAAAACAGCGCTATAGTGACACGGGTACCTTAATTTTTGTATTAAAACTCGAATTATTTGTGAGGATAAGAGGAGTGTTGTAAATAAAAAATTTGGTAGTTCACGTTCCTGGGGAAATATCAGATACAACATTCGACACGTATAAAAAGTAGGTTAGTTGACTGAAAGACGATTTAAATGATGAATGTACTACTAAATTCATCAGTGAAAGGGATAAAACGTACTGCTGTGACGAAATCAGGAACTTGAATGCGAATAGCTAAGGTAGTGAATCAGTGTTATGTGGAATGGTTACCCATTGTGATTACCGAGTATGTGTGCTGTAGTTATATTTTCAGGGCGAATGCAATGTTTATTTTACGTTTGCAGGCAGTCGTAGTTACGAATATACGACGCTACTTGGACTGGGCACTTGTCGGACGTCCTCAGGTCAGCCGTCGAAGACCGACGAAGACGTCCACAACGCCGCAATTTAGTACTGCGCTGTAGGTATTCGATTTATTCTTCCAGATCATGCTGACACACTGAACACACTATGCGGCTGACAGTGCCCCACTAGTGCAATTACAGAACTCATGTTTCCTTAGGATTGCAGGTGGCCGCAGCATACAGCGTCGTATTCATTTGGAGCAGGTCGTGGAGATAATTGTATTCCACGCAATATCCATCTCTTAGCCGCTGGCATGATTCATCGTATGTTCCGCCAGGAACATTTGTAGGTATTATTTATTTATGGATTTCTAAAATGACGTTACTGTAGCTAAAATTATTGTTGTATTATACTTCATTAAATATATGGTACAGATACTGTGTTTGGCTATAAGAAACTTGTTTGCCTATTAAAGGAAAGCGTAATGCTGATGTTCAGTAAAACCATCTTCCACGATGCGCTTGGTCTGATCCATGAATTTCCCTACCAGTCTGCAGGGTAGATTATCTGTAGCCCCTGAACACTGTCGTTAGTTGACTGAGCTCTGTAGAAAACCTCTTTCGGTCTGAGACTTATGTGACAAAAGTGCTTTAAGTACTATCATAGTTTGCGATGAATTACGATAATTCGGCCATTTTCCGAAAAAGAGAACTAGAAAAAGGATAAAGAGGAGACCACAGAGAGGCAATCTCTTGCTTTTCTTTACTTCGTTTGTAATATTTCGAGTAAGACTGCAAGAATCCTCTGCTTTTCGCCCAGCATCTTTAATTTAAGACTTTCTAGGATCAGTGGACGACACTTTAGTATTGTGGAAGCCTCTAATTTAGAAAGTATTTTGACAGTGTGGTATGGCTTACGTATGTGAGACCACACGCAGCGTGGAAAAACGCTGCAGTCGCCTTTTGCAGCGAAGCAAGTCTGCTATTCCCAGCCATTGGATCATCACCAGGAATTCAGTGGAATATGATAAAACAATAATTTTGGCCACACCAACACATAATTATGCGTCTATTACTAAATAATATTTGGAGAAGCACCTGGCGGGAAGTCTTATGTACTCTGAAAGCGGCTACCAATTGGTTAATGCGTGGAACCCGACCGCCTCCTCGATTTGCTCCAATGGCAGACGGCAGAGTGCTCAACGGTCATAGTGAGCGCACTTCCAACTGCATGCACACATTTTGCTGTATAGTACGGTCTGTCATCCCCACGACCTTGACACAAGAGCGGATTACTGACAGCACGCTTACAAATTATGGATCATTGGATGTCTCGGTCAGTCTCCGACGACCGGCTCCGTCAATGACTGACAGTTGGAATGTACCGGCTGCTAGCCGAAATATTTATGTAGAATATGTATTGAATTCTAATGGACGTGTTACCCAATCTCAGAGTTACGTCGTTTGTAGAGTAAGACTTACTTCCTGGTAAGTGAGTATCTTAACTTTTGTCACAACTGTCTGAAAAATGATGATGTCTGACCGACTTTAGTGTGACAGAGTGTCTGTGTGTATGTGTGTGTGTGTGTGAGTGTGTGTGTGTGTGTGTGTGTGTGTGTGTGTGTGTGTGTGTGTGTGAAAATGTAAAATAAAATGGATATATTGTGACAGAATAGAAAACAATATTTGTTTTGTAACTGTTTTGTTATACGATAATAAAAAAACAAACAAAGAAGACATTAGACATTAATTTTATTTAATTAATAGGAAATTCCCTTCTGCGACCTCTATAGTTGAAAGTGTTCCGTTAATGTGATGCATTTTAATTGCTTGAACAAAATATACAGAGTATTTATTAGGGTTAAATATTGTTTACAAACCGACTAAGGTAAGGCATGTAAAACCTTCTTTTTCAAGAAGTTAATGCCAAAATTTAGTACGAATCGCAACTCGTCGTTTTCCACTTTGAAGGTTTCAGTTCTGATAGAAAGCTTTAAGCTGACACGTTTACTGTACTTTCTTGTTTCAAATAGTTTAACATGGTTCAAGATCTAGTAAGTCACTACAACGACAGGAAACGAAGAACAATAAATATGATACCTGCTGACATTGAAGATAATACTTTTTATCTGTTAAGTATAAGAATATCAAGCTGATAGAACGCCTAAAAGCTAAATTCAACAGCAAGGATTTTGTCAGATCTAGAAAATGTAAGAGAATTCCTGAATATAGGCTCATCCCTAATAGGTGAAACGAAGGATTCAGATTTAAGTAGTCAAGGGACAAGCTGAAGGAGGCAGTTTCTGGAAGATTACACCTCATAACATGCAGAAGTACGTTTCTGTAGCACAGAATTACAAAAAACCATATACTCATGCTCATAACTAACTCAAAAATCATACAAAGGAAAGGAAACAAAGCTGTAGTGAAATGGATATGGTTTGCTAAAATACAATTCCTAGATTACTATGTAAGAGATTCATGGGTAAGGTCTTAGCTACATTGAAATGAAATAATGAAATATACACCATACTACTGTGTGGCTTTTTCTTGTGTATGTTCGTGTGTGTGTGTGTGTGTGTGTGTGTGTGTGTGGGAGAGAGAGAGAGAGAGAGAGAGAGCGAGACAGACAGACAGACAGACAGAGGCACAGAGAGAGGGCTTTGATTTATGAATGAGAAAAAAATTTTGCTGATAGAACTTTGAATCGTGTTACTGGGTTACTGCTAACAAAAGACCTTCTCCGGCATCTAGGCAACCAGGGCATATGATAGCGTGGGTACAGTACATATATACATAAACATAAAATTAGCAGGGAGTCACCATGGCTATACTACTTGTGTGGTTTCGTCACATTCTGCTCCTTTAATTTTTGTAATACCTGTACTGTAGCATAATGAAAACTTTCTGCGATCAAATCAAATTGTTTTTGATTTATAATACAAACTTTAATGGGACTGTTTACAATAACTGTTTTACAATTCAGAATGCTTTCGTATATCACTTGTGTTAAGGCTAGTATATAATTTTATATTATGTACGCGATTTTTCTCGCCATTTTTCTAGCTCACCTGCATTTAGTACAGCACAAAGCGTGTAATAGGGTAGTTACGAGCTGCATGTTGGACTGAGTTCTGTCTGGAAGCAATAAACTGTGAAAAAAAAAGAAATAAGTGTTGCATTTGCTCAAAATTTAATCAGAAACAGTGCTTATTACTTGAATATGAGATATTTACTCAACACGACAAATGTGTATTTAACAAAGAAACCGAAGTACTTGCACTCAGCAACTGGATACCATGAAGTATAATTACCGTCAAGATTAATCACTTAAATCGAATTTTAGAAGTTTTACTTGTTCTCAAGTATTCTTTAGGTTGTGCACAATACTCGTCACATGATAATTTGATGTGCTTCGAATTGTTCGCTAAGAATGTGATATTCATTGCTGAATCGAGATCCACTCTGCACAATGACTCTAGCTTCGCTTTCACCTGGAAGGAAAGTGGTAGCGAGAGTATTCACTTTACCATTCTGGTAAATGTTCAGTGGCGTCAAATGCTGGGAAGGCGATGTATCGTGATGGATGAGTAGTATCGGACTACAGATAATAGGAATACAGAAGATGGCTCTCTAAAGGGATGTGGTTAGATGGTTAGAGGCTACGTTTACTTACACGGATTTCAGAGCAGTAGTGGCTTCAGGCTGCTGCGTCGTAAATAATAATGGCCTGTGTATAACCAGGTTTTCAGATAGATATATGCTCTCACTTCTTTATTTGCTTCACTTTCGGACACTAAAACAGACACTGAAGTATCTAATAACTCATTTCATAATGTTCCCATCTATGAAGTAGAACAGGATGCCATGAGTTGCCAAAAAAGTAGCAACGTGGTCTCTCTCACATACACATAACGATGGTAAACCATCACAAATTAAAGATTCGTCACTGGCGTAAAGAGCAAGATATTTGAAATAATGCGATGACTGTATCTGCAAACCCTTTAACAAAGCTCACATATAGCGTAAAATTTGTATAACGAATAGTGAATGGACTTTCGTCCTGAGTTGAGTAATAGCGCCGTTCTGCAAAGGGGGCTGAACACGTCTAAATAAAGTTAGTAAAATTGATGGTCAAAGGATGTCAGTGATAAGACTCTCTGACGACATTGCTATCCTCGGTGAAAGTGAGGATGAACGACAGAACCTGCTAAGTGGCATGAACAGTCTATTGAGTACAGAATATCTATGGGGAATAAATCGACAAAGACGAAAGTAATGAGAAGTAGAAGAAATATTAAGAGTGAAAAACTTAACATCAGAATTCAGGATCACGAAGTAGACGAAGGTAAGTAATTCTGCTACCTAGGCAGGAAAATATCCCACGATGGACGAAGCACTGAGGGCATAAAAAGCAAACCAGAACTGGCAAAAAGGGAATACCTGCCCAAGAGAAGTCTACTAGTATCAAACATTAGCCTTAATTTGCTGAAAAAATATCTGAAAAGGTACGTTTGGAATACAGCATTGTGTTGTAGTGAAAGATAGACTGCCGCATAATCGGAGTAAAGACAATTGAAGCATGAAACCAATGCTGGAAATTATGTGAACTGATGAGGTAAGAAATGAGGCCGTTCTCCTCAGAACTGGCGAAAAAAGGAATCTACGGAAAATAGTGACAATAAAAAGGGACAGGTTGATAGGACATTTACTAAGACATCACTGTTTGACTTCTGTGGTCTTAGAGGGAGCCGTAAGGGGTAAAAACTGTAGAGGTAAAGAGAGATAATAATATATCACGCAAATAAATGAGAACGTACGTTGCAATTGTTACTCTGAAATAAAAAGGTCGGCCGAGAAGAATAATTCGTAGCGGAAAACCTCAAACCACTTAGAAGACTCAGAACTCAATAAACAAATAAATAAATATGCAACCTTGAAAAATAAGACATAATTGAGCGAGTTTCTTGTGTAGACAACAAGCATTCCTTTGTTAAGCGAGAATTGTGAGTCTCAAGCGTCTTGAAAAAGCTTCAAGTAGCGGGTTTATCAGTCAAGTAAAGCGCATTCATTAGCATATGTAACGAAAGAGTTTAAGGAATTGAAAGTAAATAATATGTCGATGGAGGAGTAATCTTAATCTATTACTTCCATGTAAAAACCTCTCGCTAGAAATTCACATGTAGTTCTTTCCAGACATAACAAAATTTGCATCGTAATATGTTGACTTCAGGGAAAAAATTCACGGAGGACAAATTTCCAATAATTATTTGTTGTTCCTCAAAGCAAATCTGGTACCTCCGATAAAGTACCAAAAGCAGTTTTCCGACTCATACCCCACAAAGACTGTTCAGTGAGGACCTCTTACAGTTCGACATACCAAATATCAAATCATTTACTTTCGGTTCGTCTACAGTCTGCGTGAATTGGATTGTTATGATCTCGAACAGTTCGTGAACAATTCCTCCCTTGTCGTATGTCGTCTTGTTATTGCTTGAGCACCTCATGAAATATTACCCCGATCCAATTTCATGGTAATAAAATTAAGCTTGCTGTATTTCCAACTGAAACTACTTTTAAAAACGAAAAAAGTAGGATTCTGTAATCATGTTTATTCCCTCGTAGTATATTACAGAATTCAAATACTTTGTGAATGAGACAGAACTTCAGCAACTTAATAAGTCATGTATTCGCGGTTCTTATTCGAATCATTGTGTCATTTACGGAAGTTTCTTTTCTGTATCGCAATTATGAAATCCAAGTAACTGTAATTACATGGTTCATTTCCGTCGTATTTTGATCAGACTTGATACTTACAGTTTTTCTTTGCTTAGAATGTATTAGTTTCTTTTCTATTATTGTTCGGTAACGACTGAAGCACTGTTTCTGGCTGGCAATGAGAGCAGCACAGAAGCTCAATACGAGATATAGTTTATTTCTTGTGAAAAATGATGACTAAGGCTTTTTCCTATTACCTGAGCCGTAACAGTTTCTTAGCTAACAGCGAATTTTCAGTGTGTAAACAGTGAAATAACGCGTTAAACGCCTGACGCTGAAGAGGTGAAATCTCTTTAGCCCACACCTTCCTTTCTTCGCTTTCGACCTGCTGAAAATATATTCGCTCAGCTATTGTAAGCGTCCTGGACAAGGCGTGATGTATGGCAGGCGGGCTATATATTACTTCCAAAATCTATTGTTGCCGGACGTTCCGGAAGAGGGAATGTAATGGGATGCGGCTGAATGGAAAACAAACCTAAGTCCTTGTTAGATGGAAACAGCGATAAATGTGTTGAGTGAACACTACATAAAAATACCGCAGGCTGCCGTCCGTCACTATCCCTCTAATGACGAAATACATATCTATACACGAGGATTCAAACCCGCTTTGATGACAGTATGAATCCGATAATTCAGTGGTGACGACAAATCGGAAGGAAGAAAAGGAGATTAGGGTTACACGTAGAGTTGGCGATGTGTTTATTATGAAAGAATAGGGAAGAAAATAGGTCGTGTCTTTTCAAAGGAAGCATTCCAGCATTTGCCTTAAGCGGTTTGGGGAATTTATGGAAAATCTAAGTTTGAACACGTGGACGATGATGTTGTATCAGATTGCACACTGTTTAATGATTTCGCAGATGACGGCATATTTCATAAAGAAGAAGTTTTTGACAATACTTGTGACCACTAACACCTGTTTGACAGAAGAAAAGAAACCATGTGAACGTCAGTTACTACCATCTCCTAATGTTCCTAACGTTACCACATTCTTCGTGATATCTATATGAAATTACTGTGGAAAACACATTTCAAATTTTAATTTCTATTTACAGACTACATATATGTCTATGTGCGAGAACATTAATACATTATAAATGCATTTGAAACTAGGATGGTGAGTAACATCAAGTCTTGACGTAAGGGCAATGGCCAATATTTCAAAGGGAACAACATCGAGTGCACACATTATCTAGCAGAGAATCTTGTTAAACGTAAACGTTTATTATCACAAGACGATCAAATACTTAGTGATGCTAAACATTATAAAATGTTATAGAGCTGTGTGTAGATCTAAATTAACAGTCTAACGTTGTGGATAGTGGGCCGACTCAAGAATAATCTAAATGGTATTTGATAGATAAATAATAATGTTTATTTATTTTACTGCATTTCTACCTACTTAGTCTCTTGACACGTGTTTTTCCAGCTCTCTGCATAACCAAAGATATACTCTCATCAATTCAGAATGATCTTTTCTGTTGCATTAAGAGGTTCGTATAGGGGCCCTAGCCCAAGCGTTTAGCTATTCTAACCATCGCTTCACTCGTGACGGCATAAAAGGTGACTGTTGCTGAGATTTAAGTTGCTCATCGTGTTAGGTATGGGCTAAGCACATTACAGGAGTACAGTATGGTTCATTAGAGTAGAGGAACGTCGTAATAGAGTTACTGAGGCAGATTTGCTTATTGACACCGAGAACGGGGCTTCGTAAAATGCCTGGTCAGAAGTAACTAAATTAACTTAGCCTCCACCTTTAGAGGACCGGTTCACTCCTGTATATATTACGTACATGCGTGACCAGTATGCTTTGTTTTTACGCTAAACCCTCTTTCTACAGTGAAACCAACTGCTACCTTGGTCACTACGTGGAGCCTATACCCTTTATACACCCCTGTGAGAAGCTACAGGACCCTGAGTCATTCACACGATATCACACATGGGGGAGGAAGCTGAAGTCGTAAGTTGAATTCGAGAGAATAAACATAGCAAGGTACACCATAATGTCACAGCATTTTGGTGTAAGGGTTGTACAGAAGATTCTAATTTAGGCAATGTTCTGGATATCACACTAAAGTAAAGCTTCACTAGCAACTGAGTAATAGCGGGCAAAATCTCTGCCAAAGAGGTTGCACTGTGAGACATTGTTAGCAGAACCTTTGCTTGCGCGAGAAGTGCTGTGTTGGAGAGACAAGGAGTCGAGCTCTATCTTGTGATGGAATGAGATGTGTTTAGGCCATGATGCGTGCCAGCAATAATTTTCTTATAGTATTCTTCATTTATAGACAGACACTAATTTCGTAAATTCATTGAGATGGCTTCAAAAGGTACATCAATAGCGCATTTGCCGAGACATGCAAGCTTAATAATTAATTTGGTCAGGGATTTAGAACTGGAAATTTTATGATAGCGTAACAGTGTTTGATTTACTGTTTTTCTTCAGAAATGACATCAAACGTGTAATGAGAATTTGTTCTGGTCTCTCCACTATTAACTTAAAGCCAATTTATAATACTCCAAGAATTAAAATATTTTGTCTTGGTCTTTGATAATCCACTTGCCTTATTGTTTTCCCATCAATCAGCATTCGTCTCTTTATTTCGTGTTTCAAATATATATTTTTTCATTCTCAAGTATCTCAGTAAAAACACTTTAATTGACAATGATCATTGCAGTATTGAGGTTTATTAGCACAGAAGTTTTGTCGATCTCTCAGTACTTTAAAGCACGGATTGTACATCGCGTTGCCAGCGGTTTGGAATTTGTACTTTCTTAATTCGCATAGAAGCAGCAGGCACAGTAGTTTGGAGGTAGCAGCAGCACAGCATTTATTTATAGCGTAAACAGCTAGAACGTTCAATTAGCGTTTCAGTATTGAGATACTTTTCAGACAGGGTATTTTTGGTAGTTATGTATTTTTCACATTTTGCTCACACTCAGTATACTTGTATTACTGCTAACAGGACAATGTTCCTGAATTTAACAGAACGGACTGAACTCTCTCCACTAGCGTTGTAGTATAAATTTTAATGCTTCATTTATGATTAAATTTTCCGTTGCTGACAAATGAAACTGTCAAGAAGCAATCCTATATTTCCATAATTCCAGTATTTCCCTTCAGGAAGATGACATTCCTATCACACTGCATTTTCAATGCAAAGCGTCTACAGAAGAACCGGATATCAGTCGAATACATTTCTTAACGCCAAGCCCAAACTCAAACTGGTTCACATCATACTTTACTTCAGCAGATCTCTGTTTTTATTCTTCGGACGACCAGTCACATTCCGACGTCTTCCTAACAATGTAAGCCAAAGTTGACATCTGTGAGGAAGCATCCCATGAAGACAAGTCCCAACTACAATAAATTTCAACTAAACACACTCACATTTTTGACAAAATTCCTGGAACCATTGGAAGATTTCTGTATGAACTTCAAGTTCAACCCCATTATCCTTTAGTCACCCCTCATTATGCAATTCCTTTCTGTCACTGAGACTAAGTACAACAAAAAAAAGAGCATTATAGAACCAGCCACCAGTCCTTATACCAGGCCACTTCATGTTTACACCAAAAAGACGCATCGATTCAACTTCTGCTTGACTCATGATACATTAATGACATCATTGTTTCAGAAACCGATTGACCTCAGGCGTGAGACTAATTGCTGTGGAAATTTCATGGGATAACTGTCTTTTCTACACTATATTTGAAATCCGGTTTTTGGCAGACTAAGCTGCATCCCAATTGCCGCAAATACACTCCATACTGCATTTCTATGTTGCAGTATCTGATACCAATAGTGGATATTACCATTAGGCGTAAATGTTTCTTCAGCAGCCCTCGTTAGAGGTTTACATTCGGTTCTACCAGACTATTTAATGAGCAGAATTGCAACATATGTTGATGACATTTTTTTACAGATAAAACCTAGCAACTACATAGCAGTATTTTGGACTCCCTGTTTGGACTTTTGCAAGCCATGGCATTACCATCAAACTACAGAAATCTCCGTTCAGCAGAACAGCTATCAAATTTTTTGCTCACTTTATTTCCACTTCTGATATCCAACCTAATTCAGACAAACTCCAAACCATTTGCGACACTACAGCACCAACAATCAAATGCAGGTTAATAGTTTTCCTGGTCTAATTAATTTCTTGCGCTGTTGTACTCACTACAAAGACTGGGAAACTCCCAAATTGTATGGATTGACCAGTAACAATTCAAACTACATTTGGGATGAGAATACACAAAAAGAATTCGACAAACTTAAACAAGCCTTATTAGATGCACCTGTCCTTGCCCACACGGACCTTCTTCATGACATTTACATCGTCACAGACAGTTCAGAGAAAACTGTTGGTGTTTACCCGTTCTTGCAGGGTCTTTTGATAGCCGCAGCGATGTCGGAGATTTGATGTGTAACTGGATTCCTGATATTTACGGTACACTCTTGAAATAGTCGTACGGGATAGTCTCCACTTTATCGCGACCTAAGAGATGTTGTGGCCTATCCCAGACAGAAGTGAAATAACTCAGATGTGTGAATGGCATTCTAGAAAGGTTGAATGGAGAGAGATATGATTTTGTTATGCAGTCTTCCGATCAGCAAGTCTTCGCTCTTACATATGAGACCACACACACATTTACTCAAAGATTTACACTACAACATTGCAATCCATATTTTACCTTCTCTTATAAAGAACATTTTTATTATGATTATTTCTTTTCCATTACTTGTTTTACCAAGCAGTTTCATTTCTAGGACTTAAGCATTTTCATGTTAAGTCATACATTAGCACTTCTTTTCTGGGTTTTGTGATATTGTATGATAGTTACTGCAAAGTTATATTACCATATATCGTTTTATGAATTATTGTAAATAACCTTTAGCAGTAGGTGAGCATGCGAAGCAACATTTCTTTCTGACCTATATCTAGAATTAAGGTCTTATTTCTTGCGTATTTTGTGAAAACTATTACTAGATGCCAACACAGTATGTGATACTGTGTACAACATAATTTTCCTCGGTGAAATTATAGACGATTTCTCATGCTGGTTACTGGACAAGTACTTTTTTTCACTGAGATGCATATATTACTTTGACTCTTTATGACAGTACGGTATTGTGAATAGGAACATCGACATGCAGTCACTATTTGTGTCACTAAAGGACTCTTAATGATTAAGCCTTATAATGATTAGGAACTGATTTAATGTGGTGAAGACATATACGAGTACATCTCTTTGAAAGTTATCCTTGCATAGGACACCACAACGAAAGTGAACACGTTAGGGTTCTATATAAAAGTTATGGATATTGTATGCAAATTCTGGTTTACTGATAACATTTATTTTGCCAAAAACAAAGACCGACACTATTTATGCAAAACACGTCATGATATAATATCGTAAACAAACTTACAGGTGGCTTAAGACCACAATGGACAAGTATCGTAGGTGGCAAAAGTGGGTCAAGTTCTCTGGCCCTAAAAACGTGGATAACTCAATCTGAATTACTCTGACGCAGAGCACACTTTGATCGATAATCTATAGAAGTCTATACAGGTGCAACTGAGAACAAGTGGCGATTGTGATTTTTACGCCCTGACGAGTCCAGAGCAGCAGTAAGTTACCTTGTTTGCTTTGCGCAGCAATGTAACTTTCAGCTAGACGAGTGTGGCGGGGGCAAGGGGTACGGCTGCACCTGTAAATCTGTCGCGGCCATGAAAGAAATGACAATCTCGCGGTGTAGCGATCAAGCAGATGGAGCGCTATTTACTCTCTACCAGAGCTCTGAAATCAAGATGCATTTCAGTATGCGACTCACCCTTTCGATGGTCGTACCAAGGACCAATCTGGCTCACTTATACGACAGAGCACACAAGGATACCAAACGTCAAGACTGGTAAACCAAACATGAATAAGTTTGCCCCTGGCAGACGAGTAGTCCAAGACATTTCAAGTCACACTGTCAGTACAGTAGGAACTTCGCCACAGGCTCTCCAGTCTAATTGCTCACAAGTTAAGTCAGTCTTAGGACAGACCTCAAGTACCAACCACACATGCCAGAGCTTCTACCAGAAGTTACTTCCAGACTGGAGTCCACAACCTGAGAGTCTCGAACCTCTCCAGGCAAAGATATTCCGTTTCCTCGCTAAGTGTACTAACAACACAGGCTTCTCCCCATCTTGAGCCAATCACAGGGCTTTAGAGGCACCTACCCTCCTACAAAACAGCACAAACTCATCTCGAACAAGCCAAACAGTTAAGGAACCTGCGTCTTTGGAGAAAGATAAACCAGCACTTAATAGCTTTTTGAAGTTTTCGCAGTAGGAGAAAATGTTTTTCTCTGAAGTTATGTCACATCCCATGGCAACCAGTGAACACATACATATCTAAAGATCTTTATCTAAATAGCCTGTGCCTTTGAACATGTTAGTCCTAGCTATGCAGTGTCATAAAGATCGTATCTCTAAACGTTTCTCAGACGCCAGAGTTTCGTATACAACCGAGGTGGCCGATGGAAGTGGGCCACAGGCCAACTTACAGTATCGGCTAACGCGAAAACTTGTAAAAGACAAGTTTACCACTCAACTGTGTGGACATGTTTCTTTAGTCCGTCACCATGGCCCAGCTTTGGATGCGCCAAAGTAGGTATTGTGGCCCCGTCCGGCTGGAGACCTGCCTTGACTAGGGGATGCTCTGTCTGCCCTGTGTGGTTGTGGGCCTGGCCGGCAAGGTTTACTGAGGGATACTCTCTCCACCACTTACTTTCAACTTCCAACATGCCGTTTCTACGAACCAAGAACCACAAAAATACCTCATCTATGCCTGCTCAAGTCGTTAACTTACTAGAGTCTTGCTCAAGTCGTGTAACGTTGTAACAAAATCTTTATGAAAAATAGCTGAGAGAGTGACTTGTCCTCTCTCATCGTTTTACTTTTTGTGATTGAACTACATTATGCTTAGAGTGATTATGTACATGACAAATTTTGTTGGTACTATTTTCCGTCATTGTAGTAGAACGCTATTGAGTGGTTGTCAGTTGAGGTTGTAATAACATGAAAACAACTATAGGATCCCTCCTCTGAGTCTGCACTCAGTACCTCTGGTTCCACATTTTCTATGGATGAATGCCAGTGGGATGCCGCCTTTATTACTTAGTACTACCTGATATCATTTGATTTCAATGGAGTGTGCTGCAGTTCAAGTGTTACTCACCTTCTTGTCATCAGGATATTTGCTTTTGTATTCAGCGCTTTCCAAACACAGTCTACAGTGCTGATTGTCACTGACAGTTAGCAACATTTTCTTGTACAAACAGGGAATAAGTGAAATGATAAATCTTACCAAAACACTTAGTAAACCTTAGCCGAAAGTTTGCAAGTACTAATTTCATATGTAACTACATGCATGTAACTGCATCAGTGCATATAGCTTCGAATGTGTACATAGTACAAACCAGCAACATTAATTTTACAGTTTTCGTTTTATATTAGATGTGATTATTTGTCCTCAGTGTAGAATTCTGCAATCTAATTTCTGTACCCGACACACTCCATCATGCAAAAGATGACCAGAGAGGCCAAGGGGTAAACTAACGGTTTTGTTTTATACATAGATCAGTAATTTTGGTAATATTATGGATGTCACATGAAAAAGTAAGGCCTCAATAGCATCAGAGTAATAGTAGGCAACATCTCTGGCAAAGAGGTGGCACTCTCAGATACTGTTAGTAGAACCTTTGCTTGTATATGGTAAGAGAGAGAGAGAGAGTGAGAGAGACAGACAGAGAGAGAGAAAGAGAGAGAGAAAGAGAGAGAGAGAGAGAGAGATGAGGAGTCTAATTGTATCTTGTGATGGAGTAAGGTATGGCAATAATTTCCATGTATTATTTTTCATTTATGAAGAGCTATTTTATATATTCATTCAGAAGACTTAAAGATATTGTAATAGGGCATTTTCCGAGACATCGTAACATCTTAAATAATTTGGTCAGGGATACAGAATTGGAGATGTGTATGATAACGTAACAGTGTGTGATTTACTGATCCTTCTTTCTAAGTTGGAGACAATACGTGTTTATACGAAGGTAAAGAGAATTTTTTCAAGTTTTTCCACTATTAATATAAACTGAATTTTTAATATTACAAGTGATAAAATATTTTATCTTTGTGATACAAAGTTTTTCCATCTATTAGCAGTCGTCTTTTTATTTCATGTTTAACATATATATTATTACTTCCCTGAGTTTATCAGTAACGCAACTTTAATTGACAATGATCATTACAGTAATGAAATGTATCAGCACAGAACTTTTGTTGGTGTCTCTATAGTTTGAAGCGCGCAATGCACATCGGATTACTAGTTTTTTTACAAGCCAGAAAAGAAAACTGAGTTGGTGGTAGTTCACAATTAGTTGGGCGTTAAGAAAGGTAAATGCACCAAGGCAATTCTGACGTCGCTCTTTGTGATGCAAGCAAGACTAAGGAAAAAATCAAGACACGTTCATAGGATCTGTTGACCTGGAAAACGCATTCGATATTGTGTAAGACAGCAAGATGTTCGACATTTTGTGAGAAATAGGAGTAAGCTGAATGGAAAGACCTATGATATAGAATATGGATGAGGGCCAAGAGGGAAGTTAGACTGGAAGACCAAGAATGAAGTGCCCAGATCAAAAAGGTTGTAAGACAGGTTTCTAGTCTCTCTGTCTGCAGTTCAACCTATACATCGAAAAAGCAATGATGGAAACAAAAGAAAGGTTAAAGCTGATAGGATATGAATGATAGGATTCGCTGCTGACATTGCTTTCCTCAGTGAAAGCATTACAGGATTTTCTCATTGTAATCTAATATGTACTCGATATGGATCGAGGGTACATTGGTGAGGGACAAGTATCAGAAAATCACAAATGACAGATTGAACAAGGAAAAATAGCACAGAAGCACTGACAAAAAGGGGTTCCTGGCCAAGTATAGTCTATTAGTATCACACACAGGCATTAATTTCAGGAACAAATTTCAGTACTACTATCACTCTAACTTATAACTCAAATGGTAAACACACAAGGAAATTAAGTAAGAATTTCACAAATTATTCATCTGAATCTTTAACACAAGAGAAACTGTAAATGAGAACAAAATATAGCATGTATACCTAGACTTAAGCAATTATTTTACAATTCCTCATACCTCTACAGATTGATTCAGAAAGCTTAAATGCTCCATTGTTGCACTAAATGTATCTTATATAAAGATTTGCATCGCTATAACTAATGTGGTAGCCCAATGACCAATTTTAACTTACTGATCATTTCATTTTGACGAACATTTACACTGCCTTATGTGAATTTTTATCACTAATCCTCAGGGGAAAGGTGCATTACTTCCTGTTATATTGATAATAATCCAAATCTAATATATGGATATTTATTATTCATTACATAGTACCAGATTTCTGCTTCTAAAGCTGGACCTAAATATCACCATAATTGACCCTGAAAGCCAATTGGATTCATTACTCATGAGTTACACTTCCTGTTTTATCAATGTACTTTAGATCAATATGCGTACCTACAAATAACTACAAACATATGTTGCTCATGTCCTATGTGGCACACTTCGAACATCTCATATTCAATACACCTCAGTACACATAACTCCCTCAATTTAACAGCAACTTCAACTGTCAACTATATATATATTCAGCCTACATCAACTCTCCATATTCTCTGCAATAGATACATAAAAATACTACTCTGGGCTCCTTGGCTTATCCATACATCATATCTCACCCAATTTATTGGAACAAGTGTCTCCTCAAGTATTTGTTTCTTTATATGCCTTCTTATTTACAAGCTGATACATTACTGCAATTCTCTTAGAATTGCTTGACCTTTTCATGCCTCATATAATAACTCTATAAGATTACACAAACTCTTCTTTGACCAATTATCTTCACACCACATTTTATAAACATTGGCTTTCAAATTCTGTTCTTATTTTTATTGCTTTTGGCATTATTAATTTTGTAATTTACTGCCACTAAACTGATTTTCAACTTACTGATTCTTTGACATCAACCATAACTACTAATCCTTATTATAAGTCGTATCTAAATTTTGTTACATAGTTCCTGACTGTATTTTTTGGACGACCCCTACCTATTCTAACTTCTACACACTAGCTTTCTTAACCTAAGGATAGAGAAAGATGGTAGAGGAGTGAGACTTGAAATAAGAAATAAAGTCTCACCCAGCTGTGAGCATACCAGTCGCAACTTGGTATACCAGTGAAAGAGTTGCTGGTTCACTACACCTCTTTTAGTTTACCAGGTCTCTTATTTTATCAATTCGTACCTCATGGTTCCTTTGTTTACCTTCTGCCTTCTCATAATTCCTGTCATCATCGTCTCTCCTATGATTGTGGTAAAACTGTCTACCATTGCCATGGTTCCTATGTACATTATCCCCGCCTCTACCTCTGTAATATGGTGGGCCATTAAATTGATTTTCATGTTAATTATTCCCACCTTGGTTCTGGTCACACGTCTTGTTGTTTTCCTGCATACGAATAGTTTCTAATTGCTCCAGTACTTCCATTAAAGTATCTTTATCTTTAATCAGGCTTCTGGATAACATTTTTTGCACCCTACGACTTAACCTCCTTTTAATGGCTGGTATCATTATGTTGTCATTCAATGGCTGCTCCAATCTTTCATTCAGTTCCCATAGATGCTCAGCAAATTCTCTCAAGGTAACTCTCCCTATATTAAGGGACTTGCAATGCAGTAAATCTTCAAGTGTTGCACACTGGTGACTTTTGGACCAGTATTTCTTTAAAAAGTCTTCCTCAAATTGACTGTAGCTGGCAACTTCTTCTTTCTTTCTAATTCCCCAGGTTAAAGCTTCACTCTCCATTCTCTCTTTTGCGAACTGAATTTTATCTCTATCTCGTAAGTGTTCCGGAACAATTCCCCATAACCACTTAGTAAATATCATTGGATGTAATGTCCCTTTGGGTTAATATTTTGGCTCTTGTGGGACTGGGTGTACCTGATATCAGCGTTCACTAATGAAACGACAATGCCTTCCCCTACTGTTAAACTGACACTGCTTATCTTCCTATCAGTCTCTATGGTTTTAGTTTCTAGCTGTTGGACTCCTTCTGCAACTGTTTGATATCATTTGTGACTATATGTTCCACAGCCTCCTCCAGTTTCACTTGCCTATTTCCCAATTTCCCAATATTAACTTGGCACTGCTGTTGTATTTGTACCACATCCTTAATCTGTTGGTGTTGATGTGTTTCAATTTTTGCATTCTCCCCTCCAATTCAGTTTTGACACCCTCTACATCTCCCTCAGCTTTACCAAATATCTCTGCCTTCCCATCATTCATCTCTTCTCAGAGTCGATCTACCTGCGTCTGCAGATTCTCATCTCGCTCCTTAAAAATTATTCTCATCTGTTCCTGCAATTCATGCAGTCTTCTCTTAAGTTTCCTTGTTCTTCTTTGGACATCTCTTCTATACACTTGTTGATTTCTTTATTTCCTTTCTTGATCTCGTCATTTCCTTTGGACAACTGTTCTATACGCTTGTTGATTTTTTCATGTCCTTTGGACATCTCTTCATCATGCTTGTTGGTTCCTTGGAGCATCTTGAATATTATTGATCACGATTCTCCATCTTCTAGACTCAGTTCCTTTATAATTGGTTTTACCGGTATCTCAGGGTAACCTGTTAAATGACCCAATGGACTGTCCACTGACATTCCACTACTACCAATTCCTGATTCATCCATGTCCTCCTGCCCTATCTCCATTTTCCTAACTACCTCCTCCACAACCTTTTCTATCAGATCAGGATCCAAATCAACTATTCACTATGCACAGGAAAAAATAACCTGCTAGTATCCAAATACTCACTAATTAGCTAATAATTAAATAATCCTTCACTGTATTAGGTTAACCCAGATTGGCAAAACGGACCTCCCCACTGAACACCATAAATCCCAGAAGCCTACCCAAATCAAACATCAGTGGCTGCATTTATACTGAAACTCTCGAAGTAAAATACACACATCAACATAGAAGACATATACTATTCTGTGTTGTACAGCATGAAAACACACCATATTAGCATACCATGCATCAGAGCAAATTCGCTAAAAAAAAATTAATAATATTGTTTTTATATTTCCTGCAATTGCCAAATTTAATTTGAAGTTCCTTCTGTCCTCTGAAAATAGTGTAATGTTGTTTAATATCGCGCAAGCAAATCGTATTCACTCACCCCTCGATGCTCGGTGATATCGCGTTATTTTGACGTTTGAAGTCGCGCTACTGGTCGTGTTGGCGTTGGCTCCTCAGGCTGGGTGGCTGTCAGGTGATGTGTTACTGAAGCTGAGTGTCGTGCAATGTGCTCAGCGAACTCTCCAGTGAATTGCGCTGACGCAGTCCAGTAGTTCGGCGGTTGGCGACGGAATGGAGCTGCTGTCACGTATTTCGCTGATCGGCGGGCAGGTGGCACTGGTGTCGTATATTTCGGACGTTCGCCACTGGATGTCGAACCCCGCGTTGTCGTTGTTTCTACTTTGGACACTTGGCTCCACCGTAGTCACTGTCCTGTATGGTACACCTCTGCTATCCAATTCCTTGCTGTTGTGGCGTGTGGAATTGCTTCACTAATTCAGATGCTTTGGATAGTCACTCACAGAGTGTGGGGGACGGAATCCAACAATTACGTTACAGTCTACACCCGCAAAGGTGCTAACAATGTATGGGTCCTCATCAAATTAAACGATTTATATCGTTCAAAAGATGATTTCGGATACAAGGTCACTTGAAAACATGCTCCTGATACTTTGGAATATTGGATTGTTGATTCGCGATTATACACAAATGCGCCTTTTCTTAGAGTATGAATTTTACAGTAATTCATGCGCGTTTTCGTGTCCATACTTCAATACATTGTTTATTAACACTGCTCTGGTCACTTAAACTTGTAAACCCAAATTGTTTACTGTATCTCAGTCGGTTTAGCACTGTATTATCTAAATAATTTGCTTCGTTCGTGCGATTTCAAATTTCACCATAAATACGTTACATTTCACTATATCTAGTTGAATTACTCTAATTGTAGTCATAGTAACGATCATACCGAATTATACTTGGGCTAGAATCGTCCGATAATTGCAAATGTCTTTTAAGTGAAACCAAAAATGGTGCTCAATGAACCATCGCTTGGATCCGAAGATTGCAACTGTCATAGGCACGGGAGAAAAGTGAAACACCACCGTTATGCCCTTTATTGGATTTTTTGTGATTTATCGAAGTCACCAACCAATTAATGACAGTAATTATATGATTGTGTGCTTAATGGATGAAAGGCAATCGGTTTTTCTACTGTGGTGTCAGGGGTATTTCTAAAGAGTGCGGCTGTTCTCAGATGGAATAGTAGATAATTGAAAGTTTTTCTAATATTAAAGAACACAAAGATTGCGACATACAAATTGATATGTATTTTCTATTAACACACATATTCATAGGCAGTTGCTACCTTCGCCTTAAGCATTTAATTACGGTTGTATCTGTTATTGGTTCCTGATTTTAAGTACTTCGTCACACGCAATGGTGATAGTTAATATTCACAACAGTCCTCACTGCAATCCATGGTTGTTGCTGGCCGACGTAATTCGGCACTTGTCACTTTCGGTGTTATATCACTCTTGAAACGTTATTAATGAGGATCCACCTCATGACGATAAGGGGGATGCACTGGTTTGTCACACCCCGGTGAATTTACAGTTTACTCTTCACTCGGCACATCCTCACTGCAATCCATGGTGGTTGCTGGTCGACATGGTTGATGCAACACACATAAATAGGCGCTTCTCACTTTCGGTTTTATATCACTCGTGAAACGTTATTAATGAGGATCCACCCCATGACGGAAAGGTGGATGCACTGGTTTGTCACACCCCGGTGATTTTACAGTTTTCTCTTCACTCGGCACATCCTCCATTGACACGGAACTCTGTTCGACCACCATTCTTCTCCGTCTTCCCAGCACTGCCTCCAGTCAACGCTAATCCCACTCCGACTCCTCTCTGCTCTCGACCTGGATGTCAGATACTAATATCTATGATTGTGGGATCACGGACCTCTTACAGTGTTTGACAATTATCAATTAATTTTACCGCATCAGATTCGAGAAAAGTGGCTTGTTTCGAGATATGAGAATTCCTGAAATATAACTCACTTGTGGCTGTAATCATTAGAGTACTCCTCCATAGAATCGAAGGCAGGTGTGTGGTGGAATGGAAAGACTGGATTCCAAATCATAGACATCATTTCTAGCACATAGCGTAACACTAGAGATATAAAAAACTACTGTACATTTCTTATGACCTGTCATCACAGCATCATCTGCTGTTTTTGATCATTCTCAATCAATCATTCCAATAAGTCAGTGGATATATCGCAGAACTTCTGACATGGCATTGAGACAGTATGGGTTACAAATATTGCAGAAATATCTAGTGGCGCCGGCGTGAGGACGTTGCATGTAGCGGTTTTATACCACGTTCCTTAGCAGAATCACTTTCAAGATTCAGCGATTCTATGACGAGGATGCATCATGGGCTACGTGTAACCAGACTGCCGGTCTGATAATATACACTGCTACGATCACCATCTTGCTATTTGTCTGGAAACACCACGTGATTCGTAGTTATTGTCGTACGTGGATTCATAAATCCGATATAGCTTTTAACATGGATACATGTGTGCACATGTTGAACCAAGACCGCTTGTGATAGTAACATACAGCTACTGTTAGGCTCGGGGTTTTGTCATCCGGTGCTTTCTAACACGATTAAACCTCTCTTTCTAAGACACAGTGGTAGCACTCGCAAGAAAAACTGTGACATATCTACCCATCGTTGATTTTTGGTCATTATTATTTCGTATCACCAGATATCAGTTATTGACAAAGTATTATACTAAGTTGTAGGAGGTGTGTGATAGGTTCGCCTTGAGCATCAGGCTTATAAAGTATGTGTTTGTGTTCTGGCATGTGCAAAAGAAATGACTACGTACATTTGTAAGGAAAGTATGTATTGGACGTTGAGTACTCTGATAGCAAAGGCAACAGTATCTCAAGTCATAAGAATGGTACTGATGTTTCTAATTCCAGAGCCACAGCCGTCAACAGGGTGTATTTCCGATGCTTCGCTCATTGTTGAATGTCATTCAACTGAGACAGTGATTATAACATTAAGTTGTAAGTTCAGGGATAAAATATATATGTGACTGATTTCTTAGGATGATCAATCTACCTGTGCGTGCTTGGGGTGCAGCGCCGGTTCCCTGTGTGGAGATGATTCACGTTTCCCATTAATGGTAGGAGCTGTCTCAATGGAGAGGCCTGTTGGAGTGTAGGAATGTAGATACTTAGTATGTGTTGGATAACTTTCGTGATCGCTTGGAAATTTGAGAACATTGAACATGAAAGTGTGTTTGCACTGGACTGTTATTCCCTCCCATGTAAAGTGTTCAGTTGACTACTTTTGCACATTTCGCGCCTTTATTTAGTTGAGAGAAGATCGATTGTGGTGTGTGCATCTAGCACATGAAAGACAGGTTTGTTGGTTCTCTAGACATGAGAGACACCTTAGTTGACCTTGTAATTTACAGGGATGATTTGGAATCTACTACATGACGTACATCGGTTTTCACGATTGGAAATATCGGTTTGCTCAATTTTTTTTCAAGTTTCTGCGTAAATGTCTTCACAGACGTGACAAGTTTCTAGATAGTCAGTGGTTTACAGCATACCCAACTTAGCTAAGGATTTGGGTTTGTAGAGGAATAATTTCCAATCTTCGGAATTATTTTGAGTGAGCAATCGGTAGGACACTGCTGAGTGCTTGATATCGAGAACTACCACGCAAATGGTATAATATTGTGGCAAAACATGTGAAAATACAAGTGGTGTTGTTGTGCCAGAGTCTGGCGATGGGTGTACAAAAGCAAGCAAGCAAGCAGGTCCGGACCAGAAACAGTAACGTGTTTGTGCCGAGAGGGAATAAGCCCAAGTTTGTAGAACAGTTCTTCGATTGACTTCAGTCCACTGAGGGCGCTCTGGCCAACCATCGGCGGTGGATGACTGCCGACGTCGCTGGGATATATTTAGTACTGTGTGGAGTGTGTACGGTGCTGTCTGTCTTTGCAGTATATGTATGAATCATATAAAAAGGCTGATTTTGTCTGGTGCAAGATGCAAATTGTACGTTGAGTACATCGACACGGTATGCAGTGATATATTTTTGGGTTGGAGATCTGGTCCGCACTCTAATATTCAATCTCCTGCCCTCAGTGGGAGAGCAGTGTAATTGAGTAAGAGACTAGCCATATTAAATGATCTGTAGGCGACTTTATTGGGTATAATTGTCAGTGCAACATGGTGATCTGTACAATATTCAATCATAATGCTCTATTCATTCACAAGACTTTTTTTTGTGCTGGGATGTAGGAGTGTCTACAAACTGATTCGAACAAGATGGAAGCAAGGTGTGTTCGGAAAGTTCTAAGAGAGCAGGTGTTCAAAGACAAGTTGAAGCAGACCATCCATCTCTGGCAGGGATGCCTTCACTCATTCGCCACTGTGTTATTTGGACATTGCCACACCTGTAGCTGTAGTATACTGAAAATTCCGCTGATATTTTCTGTTCTGTAAGAGAGTGCTCCGAATTGTGTTTGCGTAATTGTTCTGATTTCTCCCCATCTGTGCTTAGAGAGTGCTTTCTTTCCAAACAACAAGAATTCTTTTATGATTAACTGCATTTTAGTGAGCATGCACAGGCTTTTAGTGGTGAGAACATTTAAGGTTTCTGTGACGTATAGCAGGACGATCATTTCGTGCGATGTATCAGCCATGCTGGGTATGTGTGCACAGCTAGTTGCAGTTCAAATGGCCTGTTAGGATCGGTAGGAACAATGCACCTTGTGCTATTCTATGATATCAGTATGCACAGGTATTGTGTCACCAACAGTAAACACACATGCTGACCACAGGAATCTCACGTGAGCATTGCTTGTGGTTCCGTGACGTCACTGTAACACTCGAAGAACTCTTAACTGTATACCTGAAAATAGACCCAATCTACACCTCCTCACTGTAGGCAGCAGCGCAATGAGAGCAAGGGCATGTGAAGGCTTGTGTCCAGCGGCTGCTTGAGGCAGTGTCTACGGGAACCCACCCTTGGGGTGTCTGTGCTCCTCAAATAGGGCATTGCTCCTGTCCGGTTGTGTCAGCAATGGTGCCTAGGTGATCACACATTTCAAGAGGGATTTCTTAGGTGTCGAGTATGAAAGGGTTGTCGCCATTGAGGGACCTGAATGGGCATCTGTATGTGGCCTGGCAGCTGATGGCCGGGTCACTTCGCAGGGTCTACCGGTACATCCCGAATTGTGGGAGTATGTGCTGTAGCCTACTGTATGGTCAAGTGGACAGGCAGCGAGCAGTGCCTGTTTGTGTTATTTGCGTGTCTGTGGCATTATTTTGTGAGCAGGTCTGTAGGCTGTTTGGACAGTTTACAGTTTGATTTCGCTTCTGCATGTCAGTGTGCTGCATTATTTACAACTAATTTGCATGTCTTTGTGCTGTGTACTGAAATTATTTCGTTAATTTAGGAGTTGTCCGCATGTATACAGAGCATTATTTCTGTAATTTACGAGTAGTTTACAGGGCTGCAGGATGTGTTGCTTGACCCCAAGCATGTCAGAGCATGTGTTCCGTATCACTTTGATAAATATACTATCGCTCAAAATCCATCCCTAAGTAAATTGTTCCAAAATAAATGAACTGCTCTCCTTCCTCTCTCCAGCTGCCCAGGGCAGACTGAGTCTTTTTCCCCTCCAGAAAGCCATCTTGTGTTACGTCACGGATCAGACGACAGCACCTTCTGGTTGCAGTACTTCGTACTAGGCTTGGACCCAATGGTGAACACACTGTGTCCCTACTTTTTCCTCCGCCATCCTGGATTATGCAGTGGTAATGACGGCAGCACCCTCTGGTGGCAGTAATATGTACTAGATGCATACCTTGTGGTTTACACACTCTTTCCTAACAAAATCTGCCATCTTCGATAGTGGTACTGGCATCATCAGCTGACATCATGGCCGCAATCTTAGATTACATAATGCGAGAAATGACAGCGCCCTCTAGTGGCAGTACTGTGCACTAGTTCAGTTGTACTTTGGACCTGGTGGTGAACACACTGGACGGAGGTACTGCCTCTAATTTTTTTTAAATAAATAGTGCAACTAAAGTGAAGACTTATGTCCAGCACAGGTCAAGTCCTCTTCCCACTATTTCCTAGGTAGAGGTGGTGGTTGGATGTCTTAGTGGAGGTAGCCCAAGCGCCCTTTCTTTCCCGCCATTTCCTTAGGTTAGTAGAGACAGCACAAGTGGGCTTTTCTTACCGCCAAACTTCAAATTTCCGTCCAACCCGTAGAAAAAGTTGGCCATCAGAGGACTTAGGTTAGTAGAGGCAGCTGAAGTGAACAATTTTCTCGACATTTTCTTAGGTTAGTAGAGGTAGCCATGGTATATTGCATTTTGTTGATAGAATTAGAACTTTCTGACATTTTTTGGGGGAGGGGAAGGGAAGGGAGTTAGGTTAGTCGAGGTATCCCTGTTTACCTATATTCCCGCTAAAATCCGCCATCTTGGATAACATCAAGGCGGCCATCTTGGATGATATCACGCGCCGTTGCCAAGTCTACAGGCCGCAATCTTCGATGACCTCATCGCCGCCAACTAGGATACATGTGGCAACAATGGGGTGACGCTCTCCTAGCTGCACTGCTACCAGAATATACTCGATCGCTGCAATTGCAAGATGGACTGGACTAACAGACGCGTCATGATGTCGAAACATCACCTGGGAACAAACCCAAGTATGCTTGGAAGGGATCTTGAAACTTTAAAAAAAAAAAAACTAAAAATCAGATTAAAAATAAAAATTATCTACCTGATCAGAAGTAGTTCGAATAGTATTGACCAAATAATCGTCAATTTCTAAAGATCCCGGTTGAACATGATGCGAACTTTTCTCAAAATTAAAGCGAATTGTACACTGACAAGAAATATTCTTTGGAGCCTCGGCGGTCGTAATGCTATGGGTGGAGAACACTGCCGCCAGAGACTAAACACTAAACCAACAACAAATTCCGCTAGGCAAGAACGATGCAACAGCTTCCTATACACGCACAAGACTGAGTACTGCACACAGAAGTGCGACACTCAGGGCACTTGGATACATGCGGAAGTAGGAGCTAGCTGATAGCTCGACGTGCAAGGTGGAACAGCTGAGCTACGACGGGTGGTAAAGTAATGGGCGTAGTACACGTTCCTCTGTTCAGTCCTATGTGTTGCATGACAGAGTAGGGATGTCTTCATTTTCATAGATTTCTCAAAACACACCCGATCTAATTTTGCTGGATGAAATCTTGTCTTTAATCTCGATGGCGAATCGCCTTCAGGCCTCCAAGTGGAGCAGTTTTTATGCTCCCTTTGTAGTCGTGAGAGTCATATGGCTTCTGCGGCATCCCGAATCTCAGTCTCCATAAACATTTATTTTGTTTGTCTTCAATGGTCAAGTTTCTATTGTTCATACTCCTTTTTATCAATTGACTCCTTTTAAATCGCTGTCTTCCACTGCGCCTACTGAGCCTCAGTCTCTTCCTGTCCTGCTTTATTTAATTTACAGAAAATACGAAATTAACTCAATGAATGGATCACAGTTCTTCGTAAGACTATCTCTGCCCTTTATAGGTATTTAATATCCCATACAAACGCATTCCCCTTCACTGCACATGTATTCTATGATTTAACTAAGGTATCTTGTTTCCAGAATGAACTTTTCACTCCGCTGCGGAGTGTGCTCTGACATGACACTTTCCTGCAGTTTAAACTGGGTACCGGACCAAGACTCGAACTCTGGATCTGCTTGAGCAAGTGCCCACGAAAGGCATAGGTCCAGAGTTGGAGTTCGGTCCAGCACACAGTTTTAATCTGACAGGAAATTGCACATCTCTTGTTTCCTGCTGTCTCCTCCCTGACATCTAGGGCCACTTTAGATAGGTCATTACGTGTTATTTTCTAGGAGACCAGGCGATTTTCTCAGGTGGCCTATTTCACGTCTGTCAACATGTTTTTAATCGGGAATAGGTCTGGGGCAGAAAGGCCCAGTCGAAAACAGAAACCTCATTGCATTCCGCCAGCCACTCCCTGCACAACAGCGTTGCAAACTGATCCTGCTTCAAACAGTAAAGCCCTCAGGAGGTAGTTATTTCACTGACGTAGTAAAAAAGTTACTCGAAAGATGAATCTACGCAGTATGAGGTCGGTCATATATGCAGTATAGCACCCAAATTCCATGGACTAGGAGAACAAATTCAGCTCCAAACTGCGACAAACACACGGCCACATTTGGAGTCGATAGGGATTTAATGAAGCCTGTGTCATTATACTGGAATATCAATCGATATGGGAGTCGTCATAATATATTACATTCTACGTGTGACGATAGGCATTTTTCGTAACAAACAGCAGAGTAGATGGTAATCAAGGAGTTTCTGCTTGACAGCCATACACTTACCTTGCTCTCCAGCGTTCTGAAGCCGAGGGCAAACAGTGTCAATCGACCAGGGAAACGCAGTACTATCGTTTCCCAACTGCACCGTGTTCAAAAAAATTGTCGTGATGTAATTACAACTTCTTTATCCTGGACTAGCATTGTTAGACGACAACGTTCTGTTCTCCCAAGCCTACTGCATACTCCAATGTGATAACATCGTTGTATTCATTGGGTAACAGTTTGCTCGGGATCACCAATCTTAACGTTACATAGCGCCCGACGCCGTGAAAATTCATTTCTTCCACAAGTATAATAACCTGGCTTCGAATATGCTTGTTGAAATTGACGTATCGTTCATGAATTGACGTGGCTGGACTCAAAGCGTGGTGATTCGGATACCTGCGCTTGAATCGTACGCTCTCACCGGTGAGGTTTAAACGAATTCTACTTTGAAAGAGAAAATTCAATCCCTTAGACTGTCGTTTAATATAGGAAAATATTTACAACGCATGCAGGATAACGTCTGACGTGATAAATAACTCCATAATTAAGTTTCCTTTTGGGTAAGGTAATCGTAACAGAAAATTAACCAGCGTTGTCTTCTTAAAGGTGTCAATGAAGGCTTGTCTTTAAGGGTTTTACTACTTTGTCCAGTACCTACAGGATAATAAAATAACATGGGTAAGATTAATATATTATGTGGTTCTTGATAATCGTAACTCATATTTCGTATTATTGTTGAGATGTTTCCTAACTACGCAAAGACTAGTATTGATGAAAATAATAGAAGTTTACTTTCCCTAAATATTAGGCAGAAGAAGTGTGCCTACTACACAGTGTCTTTCTTTTTCAGTGTGCATGATAGAAGACATTTATTTGTTTTCAATACTCTCATGACCCGAAGCTGTGTCAGGCCGAAATTCAGGACGAAATCTAGAAAAGATAATATGAAACGACATGCGTCAGGTTTATCTACTTTTTCTCGAAGTATGACCTCTTGACTTGAATAATTTAAAAAGAAGTCACTTTTCAGTTGTCCGCAATCATCGAAATCGTTGTGGTATATTTCCTTTACTGCACTTCAATTACATAACCAAACAAAAACATCAGTGTACGTTCTTCTGCTGTTATAAGCCATTGAAAATCATCGCCCTTTTGCTGCGCTATAATGAAGCTAACTCATTATTTGTTATATTTTTTGCAGCGGTGACAGACTTCCATATCGGTGAGCTAACAGCAGATTTGCCAAGGAGCACATAAAATACATACTAGCACAAGCGAAGGGGGCTTTCCCGGCGAAAAAGAATAATTTAGTATCGAATATCAGCCCTACTTTGACGAGGAAATGTATGTTTGGAGGACATAATTGTATGATAATTAATCACGAATTGTGGAGAAACCGGAAGTGAAGAGAATCGAAAGTTTTGCAGTGTGGTACAGCAGATGGACGCTAAAATTTAGATGGACTTATATGATAAGAAATGATGATAAAAACTTTGATAAGAGGTAAGTATATGTCGACAGGATTCGTGCTAAGGATATCAGGCAAAACTTCTATCTTACTGGAGAGAGCTGTCGATGGTACAAACTGTAGCGGAAAACAAACACTGGAATATATCCAATTGGAAAGTAACCAACAAATAACCGTAGATTTAGGGTGCAAGTACTGCTATCAGGTAAAGTGTTGAGCAAACGAGAGGAAGTCCCCTCTGCCCACATAAAAGCAGGCAGAAGACCCAGAAAATACTACTGCTATTACCTCGTTGAATAAGTGAAGGCATAGTGCCTGTATGGTATTTCCCTTCTTAACAATAACGAGTAGACAAACTGTGTGGCTCACTTCCTATCTTATCTTTAGATAATTTATATCGACCCTTAAAGGAGTTTATATTGACATCCACATTACTTATTCGAAGCTCATATCGAAAGCAAGGGTAAGGGGTTTGGAGGGGAGGTGAGAGGGAGTATTCTTGTGTGGGCCTGAAGATGACCTGTAAACGGGCCCAAATCGGTTATCCTAACAAAACGCACCAACTGACTTCAACAGTTTCTTTCTTTATTGCATATTAACTTGTTCCAGGATGGAGGAATTTTAGTGAAGATGATCGAGCATGAACAAAGAAAATACGTAATTAAATAAAGATGAAGAAAGGAAACAACCATTCTAAACTTAATGTTTCCGTAATATTTAATTGTTCTGTAGCGTGAATTGAATGTTTTCTCAATAACCATACAGTACGTAGTCTGACCTTCGAAACTCTTAAATTATTTTCGAACAACAGGTTGGTGAAAGAGCGATAATTCTTTCTATAATAATAGAATGTAGATGTACAACACTAGCGCAGCTACTATACGAAAATGTGTTTTTAGTTGGTTCAAATAGAGAAGCACGGTGATTTTGTCGCTAAAGGAAAGAATATGTGCTATCGTTAAAATGAAAGTCACTGCGCAAAAGGTAGAACTTAAACGTCGTAACGGGAACCCGTAAACAGGCATGCGATCGTCATAAATCGTTCCTGGGAGTGGGTCATCAAACAGAATGCCAATTGCTGCTGGCTTTTGTGCTATGAACACATCGGTTACAACGTCACTGCAGAGGAACTGCTCAATATGTTCGACAATTACGCTTGCATGTGAGCATACACTCGGCTACTGCGAGAGAGAAACGAGCAGGTCTTCCTTTATGACCGTTGTATCATAAGTCACTGTTTCTGGTTCTACCTCAAGAGCACGCGACAATAGCAGGAGCACCGCATAAGCGCTCGAAAGCCGTCCGAAGCTTCGCTGTGACAGAGGACTCCTTTGTGCAATAGCGGCTAATTAATAGCGAACTAACAGGTCACTGTACCGACGGCATTGTTTCAGAATGGAAGCAAGTAATGCTTAGCTTTGGACGTACCCATAAGCTGTTATTGTCCGCGCAGAAATGCTTGTCTCTTTGTGCGACACAGGTAAGGACACGTTTGTGACAATGGTTTGCCACATTTGATTCCATCACTTTAAGCACAAAGCTGTGTGGTTTGTTCCTGCTACAGCTGCCCTCCGCATGTCACGAGTTTAATGCCTTCGTTTTTGCGTTCGTGACCAGTTAACGCAAACATAGCTAAAGTCTACACCCTGGAGGCTATTACTCGCCAGGTACAGTCGCAGAACGCCATGCATAGCGGTACGCCGAACTGTTATTAAAAATCAAAGGTGCCGATGCGGTATTTCTATGCTGGACTATGCGTTGCCTGTCGCTAAACACAGTACCTCTATTAATTTTGCAGTGAGCATATACTGAACTGGTCATGTACGTAGCTACCTGCCGAAAGTCTTAGAAACGTAACGACTTCACGAAACTGTAGATAAAGTTAAGAAACTCAGCACCATATCAGCTTATTTTCTACAATGTGAATAATCTTGGATTAATACTGTTCACTGTTCAGGCACTTTACTTTCTATTGAGCACAAGGCCACAACGAGGAACACTATTTTCAGACAACACACTTGGAAGCGGAGAAACCTTGATATATCAACTAATTCATCGACCCCCATTCATGTCGGCAGTTTCAAAATTCGTTCACACAGAGTTTGATAGGATCGCTTGACTATGCGAGGACTAAGTAACACTTCAGTTATAGCGGTGAAGGATCCTCTTATATTAACTGGTATAAAATATTACATTGCAGTTTAGAATTCGTTGTCTCGCTGCAATACAGCTTTCCGAAAAGTACGTAGTTCGTCGTACTACTGATTTCCGTAGATCTGGTTTCATTTTACGACCATGCTTGGAAAATAACTTCCGCAAGTGCTTAGGCCCTATACATTCTCGGGATTTTACATGTAGTACATTGATTTCCTCTTCGCAGCTTCGTTTACCATATAAAGAATAAAGTAGCTTCCCTTTAATTCCATGTATTTATCCTATGGGTGACTTCATAGACATATTCTCTAACTTTAGGCAGTTTTTGACAATTTGGTAATAATCGTAAGGTAATTATTGGCAATTTTCATATAAGCTCCAGGGGTATTTTACGTAATTCTGCTGCGACCTCTGGATTCTTATTTTCTCTCTTTTCAGTTCAGTATTTCACCTGCTGTTTAAATGTTGAATTAAAATCGTCTGCAGTGGCAGCCGATGACCTCTGGCATAAGGAATCATCCATCGTTTTGCTAACCATCTTGTCAAAAACTGCGAAGGCGGAGACAGAGGTCCGGAGAACCCTGCTGCCGTTAGGGTGGGAAACTGTCCTCAAAAGTCTGTACGACAAGCAATGACCAACCGCATGACGATGCAGAAATTATTGGAAACCACTAATGTATTAGACATATTTAATGTTATCCATAGGACTTAAAAAAGTATGATGATATTTTCTCCATTGGCGAAAGATTATGGATTAGTCCCTGCTTCGGACCTCAGCGAAGGGACAGCCAATGGGGAGTTGACGATGAGCAAAAAATACTGAATAAACAATGAAACGTTGAAGTTCGTGAATGATGTCACTAGTCTGACAGTGATAGGAAAGCTGGAAAATCTGAAATCGAAAATGCAAAGGATCAGTCTACAAAAAGATTGTCTCAGAAGTTCGCGACAAATTTGGAGGGGCTGTAGAGAGTATCTTGAGGCAGAAATCGAGGCTGGGAACCCATGTACGTAAAAGTGAAAGAACGGCGCAACAGAGAGTTGAGGTTGCGGTTGCCGGCGCCTGCTACTAGGCCACCATTTCAGCAGCAAACGTGGCATGATACACTGTCTTACTGTACGGTGGACATCTCGCAGTGCTGTCTGATATTCAGAATTCGCAACGGATTGTTACAGTTGCCAGTGGAGAAACTGCGTATAAAGGCCTTGTCTCTCACGAATATGATGTTCTGTTGCTTCGGTGGATGACGGTTTCACACAAGAGTTCCCTTCTGCAGCTTATTTTTCTCCTGTGGCTCTCTAATATATCTAATGTTATACTGCTTACGGAAGAAAAATAAACTTCAGACCAAAACCTGTGTCCGAAGCAACAGAGCACAGAATTTTAGGGGAAAAGCAACTAGTTTCATCTTCCCCCTGGTGAACGTGGCACTCAGTCGCAATCAGTTGCGAGACATTCCGCCTACGGTCCGTTAGCGGACGAAGTAACGTTTGCTATTGAGGGGGCAGCCCAGGGGACTCTTGTAACTTCGACGCTCTGTAGCCTTTTCGGATAACACTTCCGAACAAGGGTTCCTTGTTGGCTGATTTGTTCTTCAAGACACCCTCTGTGACCCCTCCAAGTTCTCGTAAAATTTATGGGAAACCCTGTATAGAGCTGGTACGTGAAGTGAAATGGAGAGAAGAAAAGTATTTTTGAGAAGATGGCAAGGCAGAAAATCCGATAATGGGAGTACGTTTCGTTAGGAATGGGTAGGGTAGTCATAGAATGAGTCTCTTTGAATAATTGAGTAATAGATTATTTCCATCAGAATCGGCAGGAAACAGACGTCAACGGCAGTAATTTAGGTATAGATGTGAATTTCGCAAGCAGAAAATGAAGTGACAGTGTATGAAGTTACTGAATGGCTGACTCGGTACGAACGCTCAGGTGACAAGTCATGGATCGTATTGATTTTCCTAACCATTTCCGAAATGGGATCCCCCATGCATCTAGCTTTAATTACCATTTAGCTCCTCCAGTGCCCTGTCCTTTCAAACATTGTGTACGCTATACAACCACCATCTTCACACGTGTATACCGAAATCACACGAGTTTTGTCGCCTCAGTGTAAAGTGAGATGATAATCGACAAATAGCACTCACGAGGAAATGGAACAGAGCGGTTCGGAAATTCAAGGCATTGTTGCAGGAGAATACATGTGTGATAGCGGGAATGAAGAAGAAGATCTGCGGTGATCTTCAGCTGTTACTTCACAAGGGAATAGCCACCTATACACAAAGAAATCAAATGGCTGCATGGAAGGTAACTGCTAAGAAACCGTAGAGAAAATAAGAAGTATTTCAACTGATCGACGGTAAAAGAAAGTACTTTAGGAAAAGATAGGCCTACAGATGTAAGCCTTTTTGGAATGAAATAAATAGGAAAGGCAATGAAATGGCAGCGGGCATAATACAAAGATGTAGTAATGGTCCTTGAAAGGACAGGTTACATGTTTGTTTTCAGCCTTCTGTCAGTTATTTATGAGGCCCTCCCCGAATTACTCTCCTGTGCGAAATTTTTCATTTCAGCGTAGCCCTTGCGTCCTAAGTCACCAATAATACTCCGTGCGAACAGGCCTTGGAAGGCCCAACGTTACCGATCGGCCGCCGTGGCATCCTCAGACATAGGAGATACTGGAGGCGGAGATGGAGGGGCATGTGGTCCTCACACTGCTCTCCTGGTCGTCTGTCAGTTGACTGCTTCTCAATCAAGTAGCTCCTCAGTTTGCGTCACAAGGGCTGAGTGCACCCCGTTTGCCAACAGCGCTCGACACACCGTGTGGTCACCCACCCTAGTGTTAGCCCAGCCCGGCAGCGCTTAACTTCGGTGATCTGACGGAAACCGGTGTTACCACTGCGGCAAGGCTGTAAGTCATCAATTATTTGTAGATGTATTCCATCCTCTGTTATTCCTTATATTATCAGTTGACCTGAATTTCAACATTCTTGTGTGGTACCACATCTCAGTCTCTCCGACTCCCTTCTGTTTCATTTCCCCCACTTTCAATGACTCACTACCAAACAACGCTGTGCTCCAAACGTACATTAACAGACATTCCTTCAACCTATTGGGGCCTATGTTTGATACGAATAGACTTGTCTTGCCCACGAATGCCGTCCTTGCCAGTCCCAACCTGTTTTATGCCCTCCTTACTTCCTCCTACAAGGGCTATTTTGATTCCAAGTCAGCAGAATTCCTTAACTTCGTCTGCTGCGTGACAACCGGTTTTGGTGTTGAATTTCTCACTGTCTTCATTTCTGCTACCTCTCATTACTTTTGCCTTTACCTCGTTTACCCTCAATCCATTGCTTGACTAATCTGACTGTTCATTCCATTCAACAGATCCTGTAATTCGTCTTCAATATCACGTAGGATGGAATGTCCTCAGCGAAATTTATCACGACATCCGTTTGTCTTGAAATTTAATCCCATTCTTGAGCATTTATTTTATACGCATCGTTGCTTCTTCAGTGCGTAGATTGAGCTATAGGGTCGAAAGACTGCCTCCCTGTCGTATATCCTTTGAGTACCAGTGCTTCGTTCTTGGTCTTCTAATCATATTACGGATTTAGAACTGACTATTTGTCACACATTTTTCGCTATAGCTTTCTCCTACTTCTCTCAGAATTTCTTGCACCATTCCATATTGTCGAACGGGCTTTCTACGTCCGCAACTCCTATGACAGTCTCATGACCTTTCTTCACTTTTGCGCAAAGTCAGAACTGCCGCTCTGGTGCCTTTGCCTTTCATAAAGCCCACTAATCGTCATGTAACAGATCGTCAGTTTCCTTTTCCGTTATTCAGTATATTATTCCTGTCAGAAGCTTCGATGCATGAGATGTTAAGCTGATGTTTCGGTAGTGTTCTCATCTATCTGCTTTTGCTGTCAAAGGAATTATGTGGATAATATTTTTCGGAAAGTCAGATGCTACTCCGCCCATCTTACGGATTCTCCACACAAACTACAGTTGTCATCTGACTGTAATTTCCCTCAATTATTTTAGAATTTCAGGTAGAGTGTTGTCAGTGGATTCTACTTTATTTGATCCTGTATCTTCCAGAGCTCTTCTAAATCCTGAGTCTGGTACTGGATCCCCTATGCCTTCCTTATCGACTCCAGTTTCTTCTTCAAACAAGTTATATAAATATTTACATGTAAATATTTACATATAAGCGCTTTGTCTGCTCTCGATCGTCCAAATCTTGTGGAGTTCAGCTGAATAGCTCCGAGCAAATTGGGGATAAGTGTCACAGGACACTATAATTGTACTGTACAACATGTGGGAATTTGGGCTTCGAGCAAATGGGGGATAAGGGACGGAGAAAGTGTGCGGTATATGGGAATTTGGGTTGGATAGGTGTGCTCGGATGGCTAGGGCTGTTAAGACAACCGTTGAAGAGAAGCGGAGCATCGAGATTCGAGTTTCACTCACATGCAGCTGAGATCTGTAAACTTCTCTTTCGAAGTACAGTCGTTTCACAATTCTTTCGTGACTCGGAACTGTAAGTTCGTTAAAGCGAATACTGAGTTACCATGACATACTCCTTAACTTCCACGGTGCACATATTTATTTTGGAGCAAGTCTTTAATATCATGTGTAACGCGGTTATTTGTGCCACATCATATAAGTCGATACAGTTGCGGTATCTGGAAATAATGCTTCTTTTACACAGTGTTTACCGCTACCTTACAGAACCACCATACATGTATAGCTTGTAACTGAGGCAGTTTATTACTTCACGTATTTCTTGTTTTTTCTTTGAAAGAAGATGTTTCACATGTTTAATTTTCCCATTTTGTGTAGAGTTTCCTAAAATAAATGCGATAATTGAATCATTATGAATATAATTTCGGTGGTTAATTAATCCTGTGATATCAGTCTGTAGATTAGCAAGGGCATCAGCCAAACCTGTATGTGGAGAATATGGTTTCTTAAGACAATTCCATGGTGAAAACCTTCCTTTAAATAATAGACAGCTTCCAAGCAACCTAAAGACAATAGGACATATTCCTTTATTTTCAGTTAATCATTGATGTTCAGACATTTGGTGACCTATATATTAAATTATTAGTACAATTTAACAGCAACAGCTTACATAGTTATCCCATAATAGACTTGTTTCATTTTCCTCACCTTGTTAAAGTATTATTCCTTATCCACGTAACAGTCGTCTTCTCTATAGCTCACCCTTTCATTAGGCTTAGTTTCTCCCCACGCTTTCGTTCTTAGAGTATACTAATTCACTGCAACGTTACGAACTGTAAGATCAAATAATAGTATGAGACTTTTAGTTGTGTAAAGGGGTTGCCACGGTTTGACATTATAAGGAAAACGTAGCTTTTGTGCAAAATATAACTGTTAACGATGATCACTTTCTAGGGTCATCATTATTTGGATCATTGTCTGAGTTCTGTTATACTGTATTTCATGTGTCCTAATGACTTTTATGATTATCAAATTTAATCATTTTGACAGAAACTAAGAGTAAAATACTTCCCTGTTTGACATTTCAGATGATTTTAAATAACTGAACTCACCTACTAAATTTTTAGTAACAACTTTAATCAAAGTTCTGAAATTATTTATAGCAGTAACTACTGAAAGAAATTTATCTTGTAAATTTCAGAAATTTATGTTTCATTGAACAATATTAAATTCTTTTATGTGGCTACTAGGATTTTTGTAACTATATTTGCTATCTTACTCCAGCACTGCAACTTTGTTTCATCGAATATCTAAATTTATTATTATTTCAGTGAAATAATGATGTTAATGGATACTTGACATTCACTATTTATGGCTGTCAGAATTAAAGTGAGGTCACACACTCAACATGTTGCCTACAACAGTTAATCATTCATTTTTGCCTATTAATCATATGAAATAATTAAAAAAATTATGAACCTCAGTTTTGATGTAAACAATGTAAAAATAATTGCTTCTGTGCGAGTAGTGACTGCTGTTTCCGTATAAGCGTAACTGACAGAAATTCATTTCAGCAATTCAGAAGTAGTCCGTTCCAAATTAAGTTGTCCACTTCAGGACTGAGAAGCTATTAGTTATTATATTAGTATTATTACTAATTAGTATTTCAACGACATAATAATATGTTAGGTACTCTATCTCATGACTGTTACTACGGTTTCCAGTTCTGTTGCGTGCTGGGCGCTCCCTAATCGGTCCACGCCGCATCGTGTGTTCCATCTGAGGTCCACGCCCGCCAGACGCGGCTACATTGTCCCTCTCTGGTGGCCGGTGTTCCCTCCGCCGTCCGCGCCCGGCCTGGCCGTCTTCTGAAGTCGAGTTCATGACCTGGGGTGTGTCAGATCTGGTCTCTAATGTCCAACACCTTGTCTCACGGCTGTTCCCTCGGTCTCCAATTATATTTCTTTCTGAATCCTGGAGTGTCCTGCGTTGAGTTTTCACAAGCTCAAGCGCAGGATTCCAGGCAGTGCTGATTTGGTATCCCGAGTCACGGTTGATTAGATTGTCTGTGACTTTAATCTCAATTGCTTCTTTAATGACACTGTCCCAATAGAAGTTCGATGGGGCTCTCCTTGACCTGTTCAGGCATGTACTGACATCGACGTACTTCCTATATGAGGGGTCAATTTTATGAACAAACAGAAGGGGTGGCGATGGGTAGCCCTCTATCACCAGTGGTGGCCAACCTATTTATGGAAAGGTTTGAAGAGGAAGCACTCTCTTCAGCCAGATATCAAGCCAAGTGCTTTTTTAGGTATGTGGATGATACCTTTGTCATCTGGCCCCATGGTAGAAGGAAGTTAGATGAGTTCCTGCTACATCTGAACTCTTGCCATCCGAACATTAAGTTCACAATGGAAATGGAGAAGGATGGAATACTTCCATTCTTGGATGTTCTGGTGAAGAGAAAGGGAGATGGCACATTTGGACACAGTGTGTACCGCAAACCTACGCACACTGACTTATACCTTCAAGCCAGCAGTTGCCACCATCCGGCACAGAAGAATGGAGTGCTCAAAACACTGCTCCACAGAGCACAAACTCTGTCAGATCCTGATAGTCTGGCCACAGAAATAGAACACTTACCATCAGTGTTCAGCAGGAATGGGTACTCCTCTAGAGATATCCAGAAGGCACTTCAACCTGCCAACCGGCCAAAGGATCCAGAAGAAGAACCAGAAGAGGCAAAGAAGATGGCATACTTGTCATATGCCGGACCTATCTCTACCAAGATCAGCAGGATTCTCCAGAAATATGACATCAGGAGCATATTTTGCCCACCCACAAAAATTGGGGCTATGCTGGGGACTGTAAAAGATGACCTGGGGCTACGCAAGCCAGGTATTTACAACATACCATGCCAGTGTGGGATGTCATACATTGGCCAGCCCACCAGAACTGTGGACATCAGGTGTAAAGAACACCAGAGACATACCAGACTCAGACAGGCAACTAAATCAGCCATAGCAGAGCATTGTCTGGAACTTGGTCATTCAATGGATTACAATGACACCAAGATTGTGACACAGACCTCAAGATATTGGGACAGTGTCATTAAAGAAGCAATTGAGATTAAGGTCACAGACAATCTAATCAACCGTGACTCGGGATACCAAATCAGCACTGCCTGGAATCCTGCGCTTGAGCTTGTGAAAACTCAACGCAGGACACTCCAGGATTCAGCAAGAAATATAAGTGGAGACCGAGGGAACAGCCGTGAGACAAGGTGTTGGACATTAGAGACCAGATCTGACACACCCAAGGTCATGAACTCGACTTCAGAAGACGGCCAGGCCGGGCGCGGACGGCGGAGGGAACACCGGCCACCAGAGAGGGACAATGTAGCCGCGTCTGGCGGGCGTGGACCTCAGATGGAACACACGACGCGGCGCGGACCGATTAGGGAGCGCCCAGCACGCAACAGAAGTGGAAACCGTAGTAACAGTCATGAGATAGAGTACCTAAAATCTCAGATCGGGCCTGACACACCTCAAATGACAACCACAACCGTTGAGGACGGCCAAAACCGGCGCCGACGGCAGTCGGAACATCCGCGACTGGAGAGGTCCGTTGTTGCCGAGTCTGGCGGGCGCGGACCACAGATGGAACACTCGACTGGGCGCGGACCGATTAGGGAACGCCCAGCTCCTCCCAGGCATAAATACTGAACTCGATCGACCCAAGGACCAGTCTCAGGTAGCACCTGAAGAAGACAGCGAGGCACGCTGTTGAAATATCGTGCGAGAACGACGCGAACATCCGGCTGGATTCCCGAATATCCAACATGTCAACAGATCGCCGGGAAAGCATGAAGAATTACGACATAATAATACTTAATGCTAGTTAATAATATATCAATGACATAAAAGTAATCTTCACATATGATCCTAGGTAATCAACAATAAAAATTAGATCTTCAGCTATAATTACTGTAATTGAATTACGAAGAAATTATACGAAATCGCCATTTTTCATATTACCTGCTTACTTTTCCACATCTTATAAGTCAGATTAATGAATCTCGGCGAAGTGGGGGGCTTCACGTTTGAGTGGTAGAGACGAGGTGAGTGGCGTGATATCTACACAATCAGCTTTCTTCATAGCTTTTTTACTCACTGCGGTACGAAATACCTCTTCTCGTACATCATATACCGGTTATAGCTTCATAACTAATGCACAAGACCTGAATAGTCCAACAAGTGCTTTCATTTATGCTCAAAGTTAACATTTCTACTACCACATTTGAATCAAAACAATTTTGAAACTTGCTACTCAGTAAGATGCATTTGATTCAAAACCATGCTCTGTTAAGGTGTACGAACGCATGTTATTTTACAGCATGAAGAAAACAGTGATATACACAATATTATGTATATATTAATATGACTTGCTTGAAATGTTCTTTTGAAGAAGTTATGATTTTAATTCGGTTCTTCAGTTCAAAGTATATTCTAGAAAAGTTTCAGGATATCAGTTTGTTGATTAATGACCACAAATTTCCTTTTGTTATTGTTAACCGCGTCTAATGCAGCTCATTTTCACCCACGTGAAAATATTCTTGCAGCTCTACTGAAATTGCTGTCTTGATAATCGGATTGTAAGACTATAGCAGCCAGCGCACACACTAATCTCATTTTGGCTATTATAACAGTAGTCTCCACAAACGTTATGTCTTTCATATTACTGCAGTTCCACGTGTAGTGTTCATTTCTATAACTCTACCCTTATATATGTGACTGCTGCGGAAACATGTTCCAGCACATAAGTCTGACATTTCGCAGTTCCATTGATGTAAGTATCTCCGACGCATATGTTAGAAGTGTACTGTAACCTCGTCCCCCTCTAGATAGATACGGAGTATTTGAAAACCAACCACATTTTGCAGCGATTTCTTCTCAAAAATACCATACCAACGCTCGTTTATGGATAACATTTGGCAAGAAAATCCTTCACTCGTCATACTATCTTCAATCTGAAAATTCATTTCCTTTACATGGAATAACAATGCACGGTATCCACACATATGGACTGATGAACACAGAAAATCATAGTTATTGGAACGTCAATAAACATGTAACAGATCTTTAAACATTAGATATGTCATTGGAAAATGCTATTTTTCTTATGCAGTGTCCAATCAACGTCACTGTGCACACACTGATAATATGACTGGCTAATAACAAAATGATTCTCCAGATACCGTTTTGATAGTAGCAAAATACCATAATTTCACTGAAAACTATCATGTTGTCCCTATGAGTGACAGTATGAAGTACATCAGTGAGCTCTCTAGCATTTGCTGTAAACACTGCCATGGACTATAGTAGCTTTCGGACATATAAGACGTCTTAAAAACTCATGGCGTTTGTCTCGTTTAGATAGATTTTGTGACATTACATTATTCAAGACGAATAACTCTGAGATACAATCCTGTTAGGGTGAGGACAGTCCTATTTATAGCATTGGTGTTAAATGATTCCCTTGACGATCTAAATGCACTTTCTTCCTCATGGATACTCTAAATATTATCCACCATTACAGATCTACTACCACAGATCTACTTCCCCGGTAAGGTACAGGTGACACTAAGTAGACATCCAGCAGCAGATATCCATTTACTTCACCCCAACTAACCATTTTCGTTCTGTTTGAACATCCAATCAACATTTAAAACTCTCTTCCAGCGTGCACCACATCCGGCGCTTAATTCTCCACGACACCAACGAGCATTCGTTCTTACAAAAATTTTGGAGGAAAGTAGTGTTTCCTCTGACATACCTACATGCCTCCAGTCGTCAGAGGTCATTAATTTGTGTCTCTTCATCCACCGTAATGTTGCAGTTTTGTTCCTAGGTAAAGTTGACGACTTTTGTTTCTAACCCTTCTCCAAACATTTTCGCTTCGTTACACTATCTAGGGCACTAGTTTGAGAACCACTTGGGATTATTGTTGAAGACCTTTACTTCTTCGCAATGACGTAGTTTTTAACCATGAGCTGAGACACCAACTGGCTACGTCTCTTCACCGTGACTACCATTCGGCAGCAATTGTACAGTGAATGTCCCGTATACTGGGATATCTGGCACTGGTGACAAGTCACAAGTCGCTAAAAAGTAGCGCAGATTCAGTCTAGAGAAATTTTTGATACTGCTGTCAAAGAAGAGTTTTTGATCCTATGCCAGTAAATTCCCATATACCTCGAAGCCGCCACACATACGAATAAGGCAACTCCCACGACTGCTGTCAGCATGAACATCTTTCCCTTTTCTACCAAGTTATTTCTATTTGGAAATCAAGTGTGTTCCTACTGACTTACATCGCCAGTCGTCGGTTTTTCTGTCTGCTGTTCCTATTACACAGAAGAAAGATACAGTAAATGACGATATTACTGTCGAAAATTGAGGTTTGCGGAAAATATTCCAGCGACTACTACAGTAGCGTGCACAGAAAAGTTCAGACATTAATACACAGTTCGGTGGTCTAGCAGTTCTAGGCGCTCAGTCCTGCTACGGTCGCAGGTTCGAATCCTGCCACGGACATGGATGTGTCTGATGTCCTTAGGTTAGTTAGGTTTAAGTAGTTCTAAGTTCTAGGGGACTGATGACCACAGACGTTAAGTCCCATAGTGCTCAGAGCCAGAGCCAATACACAGTTCCCGGCTTGAGTAATTTATGGCGCTTGCGGAAAATGGGGATGTAGGGCAGACGTAATATTACGTTGCTCCAGAGATGATTTCTCGCGATGTCGAACGTATATTCAAGGCTCCTGCAAACGACTGTCGGATCTGCACGCTTTATAGTTTTGGCTAGATGGGTTACTCCGAAAATTCGAATCTTTGGTTATCATCTCTTGTTTCATAGGTGCAAGCCGACGTTCAAGTTCTGCACGTTTCGCTTGTTTTGTTTTCTAAACGAGCAGTGAGAAGGAGAAATGTCTGGATGAAATGATTTACACAGTCCTTCACGTGTCGGCAGATGAAGAGAACATAATATCTGATGACGATTCAGACTACACGTTTTTCGTATTACATTCAAAGAGTGTGTTGCTATGAAGGTTCTTTTTATAATTTTTTTCCAGATCAGTCCGGAAATTAAGCTATCCAAGTTTCAATTTGTATCATAATCTATTCCGCCATGAGCGCTCAATTTTGCTTTTACTTGAGTTTCGCGTTATTCTTCAGCTACCATTGGGCTCAGAGGCCCGTCCGGGATGTTTAATATCTTCTGTTCTATGCATTTCACTTTTATGAAATTTTTATGACACCCGTAATTTGTCAAGTTAGTCATAATTTTTGGAAAAATTTTAAAAAATTTAAATATGACTTTGTGTTAAAGCGTTGGTGCACGTTTCCCTTCGTACGGGCATCGCAGGCAGTGCGAGTTGGTAGCAACGTTTCAACAAACAGATGTCTATCTGCGCAGTGTATGCTCGTCATTTGCTATTGTTGACTCTTTTTTCTCTCCATGTTCAATTGTTCTCCTTGTGATACTAGCATATTTATTTGGTGCATTATTTCATAACGTTTTCTGTTCTACAAACTGAAAACGTTCGGAGAAAAGGACAACCAGATAAGGAGTTTAAGCGAATTGTTGGAGCAGTCTTCTGATTCCGATAACCCAACTAGTGAACGTGAATCTTCCAGTGATGATGATAATGTGACAGATGTCCCTGAAAACTCAAAGCCACACGAGGATGTTGATGAAGAATCCTTTTACGATTATAGATAAGAACAGTTCAGTGCAAAATTCTGTTGAGTGTGACTTGTTGTTTCCTCGTAATGGGAATAAAATTCGGGCTATAGCTCCTCAAGCTCGAATTTCTGGTAGGCGAAGTGAAAAGGCAGGATTAAAAGAATCCGGTAACCCACAATTTATTCGATTAGGACATGTGATAATGAAGAATTTTGTTCTTTCGTATATCTCTCATTGACAAAGTGTGTACGTGGACAAACAAGGAAGATCGAATCGTTTACGAGGACTGGGTGGATATAGAAATGCATGAAATAAAAAAGTTTATTGGTGTTCTAATCCTAACTGGAGTTTTCAAGTCAAGGAAAGAAGAAATCAGTCAGCTTTGGAGTATCAAGAACGATCGACCACCATTCAATGAAATTATGTCTCGCGACCGCTTCCATGGTATTCTGAGGGTGTTGCGCTTTGACCATGCAACAGCTCAATGTGAACATAGTTCAAGTGACAAATTGGAACCAATCAGAGAATTTTTTTGAGATGCGGAAAATTACTCTTAGGATTGCCTATATTCGAGGATGGAGCAGGACAGTTGATGAACAGTTTGTCACATTTCGAGGTGGCTGTCCATTTAGAAAGTGCATCCCATCAAACCTTGTAGATGGGAAATAAGGCTCTGGGCAATTTGTGGCAGTGTGGAAGATGAAAGTATATTTGGGGAAGCAGGAGAAAACCAGAGCCTTGCGATTAGAGAAAGTGTCGTGAAAACCACAGAGACTAAATCCAAAAACTCTGTTCGTAATATCACTTATGATTATATCTTTACATCGCTCGATTAGCTCTTTTGGTGTCAGATGGTCTGACACTAATTACTGCTATCCGAGAAAACAAAGGTAAACTGTCTGCCGGTTTTGTTACTCATAAGGAACATGAAGTATGGTCTGAATTATTAGGTTTTCAAGCAGATGTGAAGATAGAACAAAGTTGTTACAGATCTTAGCTCCCTTGGGCACCATCGCAAGTAAAGAAGTCTGAAATTAAAACGACATACAAGGCCACAGAGGACGGCGTTGACACCATGGACCAGAAGACGCTATGATACAGTGTGAAGGGAAAGCAATATGTTGGCCACTGGCTATTTTCTTGAACATGATCGTGTAGCTGTAATGAAGGCAGATATAATTTGAATGACGCTTGCTACCCAAAAACATGAGACGTCGGGTTTTTATCATCAATTTGGGGAAGGAATAAGCATGTTTGAAGAAATCTATGAATTCATTATTAGCACCGTATCCAGGAAGGGCAGCGAAACAACCAACCAACAAACCGGAGAAGATTCTGCGTAATGTGTAGAGAAGAAAGATAGAAAATCTCAAATTACACGTTATAAGTACACCAAATTTGTGTGCTCGTAACGTTCTGGTATTGTCTGTAGGACCTTTGCTAATTTGCAATAACAATAAAAGCCATTAGTAAAAGTATAAAAACTGCAATTTTTCTTAAAATGTAAACTTTAAATAAATAAAGTTATTTTAAAAGTATTTATACTTCAAAAATCGTTCAAATCATAAGTAGTGAAAACAGTGTCAATTTATCTCAATTTAAATAACACGGGCCTGAGAGGCCCAGCTGGTAGGCGAAGCTATACTGATTTTTGGTAAGCGGAGGATTGGAATGGACTGTAAGCGAAATTTTAAGAGAAACATAGCTTGTTTTGTTACCGGGTGGTACTTAAATACTATAAATGATGGTCATCAATGGTATCTGTTCGTTCGAGAACTGTTACTATCTTCATTTATATAGTTAAAGTCTACCAAGCCACTGACCTTCGTCTGTGCAATTGCGTACAGGTTGCCTGAACTTTTACGGGAATCGTTAACTTAGTGTGCGCGAGGAATGAGTGGATGGGCAAATATCCATTAGGTACATTACGTATGTAGATTGTGGACATTTGGGAATATGGATCTCACGGCAAGCGTGCAAGGGATAAGTCCTGCAGTCGCGCTATAGATCTCTTCTCGGTGGCTCAGATAGGACAGTCTCGCCGCGTCAGCCGTGCTGTGCGGACGTGTGCTGAGTTTTGTGCGCCGCGGTCTGCTTTGCTTTGGCGTGGTAAGTCGCAGTGCTTCTTGCATCGTTGCAGAAAGTCTACGCTTATTGAAATTTGAAATATGAATTCGTGATGGCCCACTTGAACAGACAAGATACTTTGGAATTGTCGTTTGATCGTAATTACGCCCGACCTAAACTACACGAAATTGAAGATTGGCTGGAATACGAAGTTTATTCATAGGATGTCATTGGAATGCATCTTTCGATAGTGAGCAGCGTTGTATTTGTGAAATTGAGGAATGCTAACTTATGTGACAAAATAGTTGAGTCTTACGGAGGAATTATGAAGTTTAAGCATTGTGATGCAAACGTGGGCGAAGTCACCGTAACACATGCAGGGTTTGGAATACGAACGATCAGGATATTCGAACTACCGGCGGAACAAATAAACGCAGTGATAGCGCCGTACGGTAAAGTTGTCAGTAATGTTGCCGAACAGTGGTCCTACGTGCGAAAATTCCAAGTTCTCAACGGAGTGAGACAATTAAAGGTCGATTTGCACTAACATGTACCGTCATACATCAGCGTCTGTGGATACCGAGGTATCGTTATATACGACGGCCAGCCGCGTGCAACTCTCCCGGTCACGTCCGCGCGGAGTGTTTACAGCGGCAGGAGGCGCAGCAGCCGGCTGGCGAGGTGCTGCGACCACCTGCTATGACTGCGCTGCCAGCGACTTAGGCTACGGCGGTCCACGGCCAATCCTGACCCCAATCCCTGATGTGAACACGGAGAACCATCCAACCCCAGAAGAAGCCCAGATTTCCACCACTGACACAACAGAAGCGAGACCACCCCAACCTACGGAAATCGTACAGCTGTAACGGTTTCACCACAACAGACACCGAAATATCCTGGGGGCCACAGCAAATTCCTCGATTCCTCCGCTGTTGAGAATGACATGCACGAACCATCCCGGACTGAGCAACCTTATAGTGAACACATTTCTCAATTGACACCATCATCCATCAAGATCACGGTCGACAATTTGGCATGAAACATCACACGCTTAGAAAATTTGAAGAAAGCTGAGGAAGGCAACATCAGACAGTAACCGGTGAAACCTAAAAGGCAAACACGAAAAAAGAGACCTGAAGAGGTTCAAGAACTGGAGAAAAAAACTCTCACGTAGCAAAAAAATTCTTAAACCGGATCGAAGCGGAAAGGAAGGCGTGGTAGACATCGGAAAACCAGACAACCCGAACCCGAATGAGAACGTACAGATGAATCTCGCCCCTCCAATTGAAGAACCAATGGAAACTGTTGACCGCTGCGGACCTGATACAGGGACGGCGTGGTCTGACGACAATGAAGTCGCTTAGTTGTACTACCAAATGACGCAGGCGTATAAAATCGCCACGCTCAATGTAAACAGATTAGTTTCGGACGTGAAGCTACAATCTGTGAAGGACTATTTATATGGCGCCGACATTGACATAGCGATGTTAGAAGAGGTAGTTACGACCAAAATAGCGGATATGTACGGATATGAGGTGATCTTAAACATAGACAGTGAATGTGGAACGGGAATATTGTTCAAACACGGCAAAAGCCATAATTGAATCTGGACGAGGCATAACTGCACAAATATATGATCTACTTCTTGTCAATATAAATGCTCCCCCTGGATCCAGCGGAAAACGAGCAAGGGGCAATTTGTTCCGAGACGACAATGTCCCATTAATAACTGATCCTCGACTGCACATAATTTTGGGTGGAGATTTTAACTGCGTGTTGCGTCCAGAAGATCAAGTCCCGAACTTCAACTTTTGTGAGGAGTTGTTGATGTTAACTAACGGACTAGATATGATCGATGCTTGGTGCCATCTTCGCCCGCACACCCGAGAATCCACTTACGTATCCAGTACTTCGGCATGCAGACTCGACTGGCTGAATGTAACGGAAGGTTTTATCCATAATGTAACTGACTGCGAAATATGGCCTCTTAACTTCTCGGATCACTGGGCATTTCATATAACCGCGCAGCACACTAAACAAAAAACATTCCTGGGAAGGGGCGTATGGCAGCTAAACGTGTCACTTTTGGAGGACGCAGTACTGCAACAGGAGATCCATGATACCTGACAGCGTTGTGTTTGGACGCAATCCAGATATCCAACACGCATCATGCGGTGGCTACACTCTGCGAAACCGCAGATAAAAAAATGCGTCACACGATATGGTCGCATTAAAGCGTACTGGCGAAAACGCGCCTTGGAGTATCACTTTCTTTGCCTCCGCGAACTACATGATGACCCCTTGGGATTAGTAGCAAACAGCGCCAGAATAAAACGCACTAAAGCAAGAATAACGGCGTTGGTACGACAATCACTAAGAGGTGAAAAAGTTCGATCGCGTCTTCCGATTCAACTGGCGCAGGAGAATACGCCCGTTTATCACATGATACGGGCAGCAAAGAGAGGTAAACAAAAGATACTCCAGACTCTCAGTGATGAACGGGGGAACGAATACGATCAACAAGTTACAGTAAAAAACTACGTGATGCAACATTATACAGATTTTTACTCCGCGTCGACGACTGATTCGGCTGCAAGTGAGCCGCTTTTATCTTATATTCAATCCACGGTCCATCCGACTGACAACGCCGACCTTGTAGCCAACATAACAGAGGAATAAGTATGTGTCATAATCAAAGTTTCGCCTACAAAGAAATCTGCTGGTTTAGATGGTCTAACCATAGAATTTTATGCTTGTTTTTGGCACATCATGGGACCGGAATTCACCAAAATATGCAATGAATTATTGGGAGACGTGCAGATGCCATCTCAGTTTACCGAAGGACTTATTGTTCTGATCCCCAGATCAACACGTAGCATTAAGCTGAAGGATTTTCGACCACTAACTCTGCTCAATTCCGACTATCAAATCTTCACCCGACTCATAAACTGTAGACTGAAGACGGTACTGCCGAAACCTCTTGACCCTTATCAAATGAGTGCTGTCCCAGGGAGATTTATGTCGAATGCATTATGTGAATATAGGGACATAATATATCTGTCGTGGCTATGTAAATGCAATGTTGGTCTCATGTTTTCAGACTTCGATAAGGTTTTTGACCGCATCAACCACCACTTTCTACTGACTGTAATGCAACGGATGGGATTCAGTGCTCATTTTATTCAGATCATACGCAAATGTATAGTCGGAACTTTCTATCGAATCAAAATTAAGTGTCAGTTAAGTTCACCAGTCCCGATCAAGCAATCAGTGAGACAAGGCTGCCCCCATTCTATGCACTATACGCAATCGGCGTAGAACCGTTACTGTTAAACCTGCATCACAGGTTACAAGGTCTACAGGTGTTGGGTACAAAAACAGTGCGTCACGCTTATGCTGATGACATCAGTGTAGTAGTTAAGACGCATTCAGAAATTGAAGTCGTTTAACAAATAATCCACGCTTACGCCACTTCTTCCGAGGCCAAACTCAATGAACACAAATAGAAAATTTTACCTGTCGGACCCCATATGGAGAACATTCAGAGAACATGGCTACAAAGGTCAGAGACCACTAACCACTTAGGTATGATTCTAATGTCCAACCCATGAGATATGACAGTAGCCAACTGGGACCATAAACTAAATACATTCAGGGCTACTCTCCGTGAACACAAAACTAGAACGCTCAATCGGATAAAGAGAGCTATGCGCTAAGCAAAATATATCACATCGTAGCAGTGTAACCAGTACCCATGGATACAGTGCAAAAGCTTTTAGCTTCAGCGTATTGGTTGATATGGAGCGGAACCATCTTTAAAGTCACCATGCCAACCATAGTGTTAATTCGCGCCGCTGGTGGTTTGGGTGTCAAAGACATCAAGAACCAATGCACTGCCATATATATGGACGCGAATCCGAAAAATATTGCAGACACCCCATCCAACAATTACGAAAACGTTATTGAACAGGTTAGCGCCAACGAGCAAAAAGGCACCAGTCGACGTTGGTCGTATCAGCGCTCAACTCGATCACGTCCGGACTTACTATCTGGAAATGAGCTATATTCAAGATACTTCACAGCTGCTTAACACCAGAAGGACCTATTACCACCTCATGAGACATCAGAGGCAAAACCCAATGGAAGCGAAATATCCAGGGGTCAAATGGAGGAACGTCTGGAAAAATATTAACAATCCCATCCTCCACTCCAAAGTAGTGTCCACATAGTATGGCATTGTAACCGAGAAGGTCCCCACAGGTGAAAAGCTGCACTATATCAAAATGAAGCAGAGTCCGTACTGCGATCATTGCCATACAGTAAATACCTCCCATCTGCTGAAAGCAATACCAGATATGGAACTGGACTAGAAAAAAACTCGCAATAACTACTAGAACTACACACTCTGCTATAACAATCACAAATGTACTTCAACCAGACTGGCAACTTTCCCGCAACAAAGCACATTAGCAACACTTGGATTATCGGCCAGTTTGCATATTTTGCAGTTACGAATACACATGCGAGTATCGACGAGTACATACAGCATATATTGGAAGAGCACCACAACCTTACAACGAGTCGGAAATAAAAGCTTTGTTTCAAAATTTCTTACTTCACGCTTTGCCACAATGAAGCGGTAATTACTAACTTTGCTTCATTATAATTAAGTTGGCATTTATTTATTTATTTTTATGGTACGGCAAGTCGAATTGCCACAGGAAAACTCATTTTGCCAGAAACCGTAACATAAAACAAATCAGAAGTGCTTGATTGATTTCGTGTTCTTCTGTTCGATGGGTATTGGACAGTTTGTCACTGAAAAAAGATTTATTCAGTTTCTATATATATATTATTATTAAAAGAAAAAAGAAAAAAAAGTAGGTTAGGGTGAAAGTAGCGGTGGCACTAGATTTGTTTCTTTTCTTAAATTTTTATAGGTTAGATAGGATTCTGGGGATGGTATGGGTGATAGCGACCACGCCTGAAGTGAAAGAGGTCTAGGGAAAAAAATAAAAAAGAGGTAAAACGCGAGAAAAAAAGATGGATAGAACGTCTGCCACGTAAACAAAAGATCCTTGGTTCGAGTTCCGGTCGGGGCACATATTTTCAGCTGTTCCCATCGAGGTATATAAACAACACCTCTCGGCATCTAGGGGTTTCAGTTAATTATCATTTACTCTAGAGAAATTGTATGGCCAACAATGGTATCTGTTCTTTTGAGAACAGTTACTTTCTTCATACACAGGGCGGTACATTGATTGTGACCGGGGCAAATATCTCACAAAATACGCGTCAAATGAAAAAGCTACGAGTAGCGAAAATTGCCTAGCTTAAAGGGGGAAACCAGATGGCGCAATATTTGGCCGGCTACATGGTGCTGCCATAGGTCAAACCGATATCAACTGCGTTTTTCGAAATAGGAACCCCGATTTTTCATTACGAATTCTTGTAGTACGTGAAGAAATATGAATGTTTTAGTTGGACCACTTTTTTCGCTTTCTGACAGATGGCGCTGTAATAGTCACAAACATATGGCTCACAATTTTAGACGAACAGTTGGTAACAGGTAGGTTTTTTAAATTAAATTACAGAACGTAGGTACGTTTGAACATTGTATTTCGGTTGTTCTAATGTAACACATGTACCTTTGTGAACTTATCATTTCTAGAAAGGCATGTTGTTACATCGTGATTACCAGAAAGTACCACATTAATGCAATAAATGCTCAAAATAACCTCAACAGCTAGTAGTTCCCCTTCCGTAATGTTCGCACATGCATTGACAATGCGCTGACGCATGTTGACTGGCGTTGTCGGTGGGTCACGATAGCAAATATCTTTCAACTTTCCCCACAGAAAGAAATCCGGGGACGTCAGATCCGGTGAACGTGCGGGCCATGTTATGATGCTTCGACGACCAATCCACCTGTCATGAAATACACTATTCAATACCGCTTCTACCGCACGCGAGCTATGTGCCGGACGCGCATCATGTTGGAAGCACATCACCATTCTGTCATGAAGTGAAACATCTTGCAGTGACATCGATAGAACATCATACGTAGGAAATCAGCATACATTGCACCAATTAGATTACCATCGATAAAATGGGAGCCAATTATCCTTCCTGCCCTAATGCCTCACCATACATTAACCCGTCAATGTCGCTGATGTTCCACTTGTCGCAGTCATCGTGGATTTTCTGTTGCCCAATAGTGCATATTATGCCGGTTTACGTTACCGATGTTGGTGAATCACGCTTCGTCGCTAAATAGAACGCGTGCAAAAAAAAAAATCTGTCATCGTCCCGTACTTTCTATTGAGGCCAATGGCAAAACTGTACACAACGTTCAAAGTCGTCGCCACGTAATTTCTGGTGCGTAGAAATACTGTACGGGTGCGATCGATGATAATGTAATAATCTCAACACCGACGTTTCTGAGATTCCCTGTTGTCGCGCAATTTGTCTGCTAGTAATGTGCGGATTAGCCTCGACAGCAGCTAAAACACCTACATGGGCATCATCATTTATTGGAAGTCGTGGTTGACGATTCACATATGGCTGAACACTTCCTGTTTCCTTAAATTACGTAACTATACGGCGAACGGTCCGGACAATTGGATGATGTTGTCAAGGATACCGAGAAGCATACACAGCACACGCCCGTTGGGCCATACATCAACACGATATCGACCTTTTCCGCAATTGGTAAACGGTCCGTTTTAACACGGGTAATGTATCACGAAGCAAACACAGTCCGCACTGGCGGAATGTTACGTGATACCACGTACTTATACGTTTGTGACTATTACAGCACCATCTATCACAAAGCGAAAAAGTTGTCCAACTAAAACATTCATATTTCTTTAGGTACTACACGAATATGTAATAAAAATGGGGTTTCCTATTTAAAAAAAATATAGTTGATAACCGTTTGACCTATCTCAGCGTCATCTAGCGGGCTAAGCATAGCGCCATCTGGTTTCCCCCTTCAAGCTAGACGAGTTTCTTTCTTCGTAGTTTCTTCGTTTGAGGCTTATTTCGTAAGATATTTGGCCCGGTCACTGTCAATGGACCACCCTGTATATTATAAATTCTTTTTAATTTTTCTATGTTAATTACAACTATACTGAAATTTCATCTGTGGATTCACAATTAACAATAGCGTTGCCAAAATATGTAAGTTCAATGAACCCAACAATGTTTTGAAAGTCCGACTACTAACTTATACACACAAGTTATAACTCCCATGAGAGAACATATTTTCCTAGTCTATAGATAAAGACAAGCATCTTGTTAATTATTTGTTTAACACTTTCTAGACGGAGCTGAGTTTCTCAGGAATATAGTTTTCAATTCATTACTTCTTTACCATTAACTCTATTCGCACCATGTTTTGCAGACAGTATACACATATGCTAGTGAATGTACCTGCTCAATTATATCACTGCCCGACACACAATTCAGTAAATATTACGTCTGTGGCTCTGGGCCAGTGCCTGAGTGGAATTTTGGCAGTCTAGAAAATGTTAGCTAATATCTGGCTCTTCCTGGGTATTTTCTGTTCGCATGAACAACTGTACTTTTACGTCAAAATGATAATCTGTACACCCTCAACTTCTATACAGCGCACGTTGAGGAAGAAATTGTAAACGTACATATGAACATCTAAAGGCCCTGTTACGAGGGGCGTTCAGTAAGTGATTCAACACTTTTTTTTCTGAATGCAGGTTCGTTTTATTCAAGATTCAAGTACAAAATATTATTCCCAATTCTTCTGGGTGCAAATCCAGTCTTCAACGTAATCTTCGTTGAATGTGACGGCATTACGCCACCCTACAGGTAGGGTCTGTATGCCTCCATAGTACAACTCTATTGGTCGACGTCGGAGCTAACGTCCCCATCATCCACACATTGCTTGTCGAGGAGTGTATTCTTCATTCCATACAGATGATCCTTTGTTGTTTTTCTTTGGTCTTGTATTAAATGGGGCGTAACCCAGCGGAGACAGACCTTTGAGTACCCCAATTGGTGGACGAATTTTCCAGCATTACTAACAGAGACATTCAGTTCTGCATCGACGTAAGACACTGTGATCCGTCGATCACCACCAATCAGAATGTCCGCACGTTACACCATTGCAGGAGTCGCATATTTGTGTGACCGGCCGGCGTGCGGGAGATCGGACAGGTTTGCGCCCCCCTTTTCATGATCAAAGACGCGTCGGCCAACGACTCAGCGTGCTTTTGTTCACTGCTGGGGGTCTGTAAACATTGTACATCTGAGATGTGCTGTTTTTCCAACAGATGAAACTCTCTGCTTTGAACGGACGTGCATTGGAGTCTACGAAGCGGCACCAACTATTGTAACTTCATGAAACTACAGGGGCCGAAGTGGGAATATCCCACGATGTCCCACAGTGTATTCTGCATTCTTATAACCGAAATCAGCCGAAAAAAAAAGTCTTGTATTAGTTACAGAAAGCTTCTAGCAACTAGTGTTTCCTATCTCTTAGTTAGTTATTTGTTTTTGTGCAGTATAATAGCGAAGGACGTAAATTTAGGTCAGCTAATCAGTGTCCTTCAGAGTCAGAGTGGAATATTTTGGTATTATGGTTTTGTATCCGTCTTTCTAGAGAGCAGTGGAGTATAAGGGACTGTTACACCAAACACGGCTCTCTTACATTGCCGCATCATCGTCAATGGCCCTTCTGAGAATGTCGTATACATAATACTCTCCTGCATTCAGACTCTTATGCGTTAAACAGTCTCCCTTATGAGTATTTATTGCATATTTTCAACATTTTGACAGTAAAAGATATTTATTTCGTTACCGGCAGTGAAAAACGATTCGTTTCACTCAGCCCTTAGAATTTTCTCCGCTTTCTACGAACCCGCTTTAACTATTGCCGCATTTGCGTTCGTGGGGTCTAACATTCGTTTTTCACAAATCTGCAAAACCTTTCCTAAGATCAGAGAAGGCAAACATATCAAAATCCAAACGAGTCCGTAAAAGGCGAAATAAAGGAATTGTGCCACTGAAACCAAGATTTTTCGACTGTAACCAGTGCACGAAAATACTTGCTTTGAAAATATCTGAAAAGGAGGAATAAACGTCATGCATTAAATATAACTATATGGAAGACCCGTTCTTCATCTATGAGGTTAAAACTGGAGATAAATATTCTCAGAAACATCACGTACTTTGACAATACAAGCGAAACAGGCGTGATGTAAATCCTCTCTTAATTTAGAGTTCGCCAGGGATAGCAAGAAACAAATAGCCATCGTGACATAACATTATCTGGGGAACATGTGGTTATGCCAATAAGTTAAGAAATATACTTTGTTATTAGCGCTGTCTCTATCAGTATCTTACGACAATATATTGTGCTACTTGCCTGAAACGTTCCACTGGCGATTCTGGTTTCCGTTCTTCAGTATCGTGGGAATATCACATTCTCCAGCGTATGTTGTCCCTGTTTAGGCTTTCCACGTACGCAATTAATCAGCTCTGCCACACTGAGCCCATTAATACCGCAATTAGTCCCCATGATGCAGGGGTTTTGCGGGCTGAGTTAGCACGATGCCTCAGGTCATGAGCATATCTGCGAGTGGTATCAGTGGACGAACCGCTTTGCTATTCCCCCTGAGAAGCAGTGACTTAAAATTACATAGTTAAATGAAAATTTTCAGAGATGTTACTCTTTCTCGTATGGATGCTACTGCAACTGAGCGTCCACAACTAAATGAAATGTGGCGCGTTTCGCTGAAAAAGTGAAGTAAGCTGATTACGTTCTGTCCGGCAGGCTGTATACTTTCTTTTGATATGCTTATGCCTGCACGTGGATGCTTAATCAAGAGAGGTCTTTCTGTCTCTATCTCTAATACGTTTTACATCTCTCGCAGCTCCTACTTCTCTCGTCGTCGCCCTGTTTTCTGGAATTTGTGTGTGTGTGTGTGTGTGTGTGTGTGTGTGTTCGTCCGACGATGGCACAGCAGCGAGAGAAAAAAGGAAAGAAGGGGAACGGGACTGCCGCTTGTGTTAGATGGCAACGAACGGTGCAAGCACTGGCAGTAGACCTTTTTAAAGAGTGGTTGGGGACGCCGATAAGAGGGTAGTCGTTGTACATATGTCGAGAAGGAGTGATGCCACTGACGTCCTTAAAGACGTGGTAATCGTTTTTGGAGTCAAGCTTGGAAGTATTTCGGAAACGAGTAAGTTTGTAAACTGTTCGCGTGCCGCCGTGTGTGAAGTAGACTATACTGTGCGTGCCAAATGGCCCTGTTCTAAACCGGAACCAAAGAAGCTGTGGTACATCATCGGTCATTGACCTTTCTGGAGACTATAAATCTAGTCTGTAGAAATCAGCATGGGTTTCGAAAAAGACGGTCGTGTGAAACCCAGTTCGCGCTATTCGTGCACGAGACTCAGAGGGCCATAGACATGGGTTTACAGGTAGATGCCGTGTTTCTTGACTTCCGCCAGGCGTTCGATACAGTTCCCCACAGTCGTTTACTGAACAAAGTAAGAGAATATGGACTATCAGACCAATTGTGTGATTGGATTGAAGAGTTCCTAGATAACAGAACGCAGCATGTTATTTTCAATGGAGAGACGTCTTCCGAAATAAGAGTGATTTCAGGTTTGCCGCAGGGGAGTGTCATAGGACCTTTGCTATTCACAATATACATAAATGACCTTGTGGATGACATAGGAAGTTCACTGAGGCTTTTTGCAGATGATGCTGTGGTGTATCGAGAGGTTGTAGCAATGGAAAATTGTACTGAAATGCAGCAGGATCTGGAGCGAATTGACGCATGGTGCACGGAATGGCAATTGAATCTCAATGTGGAAAAGTCTAATGTGCTGCAAATACATAGAAAGATAGATCCCTTATCATTTAGCTATAAACTAGGAGGTCAGGAACTGGAAGCAGTTACTTCCATAAATTATCTGAGAGTACGCATTAGGAGTGATTTAAAGTAGAATGATTATATAAAGCTGATCGTCGGTAAAGTAGATGCCAGACTGAGATTCATTAGAGGAATCCTAAGGAAATGCAATCCGAAAACAATGGAAGTAGATTACACTACGCTTGTTCGCCCACTGCTTGAATACTGCTCAGCATTGTGGGATCCGTACCAGATAGGGTTGATAGAAGAGATAGAGAAGATCCAACGAAGAGCAACGCGCTTCGTTACAGGATCATTTAGCAATCGCGAAAGCGTTACGGAGATGATAGATAAATTCCAGTGGAAGACAGCAGGAGAGACGCTCAGTAGCTCTGTACGGGCTTTTGTGACAGATTCGAGAACATACCTTCACGTACAGTCAAGCAGTATATTGCTCCCTCCTACCTATATCTCGCGAAGAGACCATGAGGATACAATCAGAGAGAAGCATACCGACAATCCTTCTTTCCACGAACAATAGGAGACTGGAATAGAAGGGAGAACCGATAGAGGTACTCAGGGTACCCTCCGCGACGCACCGTCAGGTGGCATGCGGAGTATTGATGTAGATGTAGATAGATTGATTACAGGGGTGAACGACCGCTGTGTAGATGTGTACGGACCAATAGACGTCGAACGTTGAGCCGCTGGCCGTCCAGAAAAACTAAGGAGCTACCAACAGGGTCTAGTTATGACCGTTCAGCGAATGTTGGTGCTAAAAGTCTTTTGCAGCGGGCGACTGGTTCATTCTCATATACTCACTTATGTTCGTTGACGACGATGGCTGGAAGTTGGAACAATATATCGCAACTAGACGTCCACTAAATGGCGAGTGTCAGCCTTTCTAGGTGAATCACATTTTGTGCTAGGTCAGACTAAAAGTGAACACCTTTCAACAATCGCAGTAAGGCTGCAGGAAAGAGAAGGGAGAGTTATGGACTGGAGGATGTTTTCTGATCATTTCCTGTGTGATCTCATCATTCTGAAAGGCAAAACGGATTAACATAAGTATGCGTCTATCCTTCGGGACCAGGCCCATCCTCACGTGCAGTTTTCTTTCCCCGGCAGTATGGCTTCTACCAGCAGGACAATGTAACGTCTTACACAGTTCGCAGCATACGTGTGTGGTTCAAAGAGAATCAGGATGAGTTTACCGTAGTATAAGGGCCACCAAATTGCGCGGATTTAGAACCAATCGAGAAAATGTGAAACCACTTCCACCAGGCAGGATCCTCAACCGAGCAACCTCGCGCAGCTGCTCACGACACTGGAGCAGTTATGGCTCCACATCCATGTCGGTACCTTCCAGAAATTCTATGACTGCCTTTCCGCACGTTTCACAGCTGTCCGCATTCTGAAAGGCAGTTATTCCGGCTTTCGATAGGTGATCACATTAATGTCACTGCACAGTGTATTTCATATCTTCACCAGCTCGGAAAAATACAGAACCATATACGATGATCGGATGTTTAAATTTTTTACTCGGTCAGATGGTGATCAACAGTCCTAGGAACGTTACTGAAATGAATATTTATGTTACTGAACATTAGCAAAAATATGAAGAAAATTGTTACTTGGTACAGACGTTCAGTAATGGGAAGGTTAACATACATATACATCCATAATATCAAAAATATTTTCATGTCATCGCACTTACTTATACTTCTAGCTGTTACTTATTTGGAAGAATCACATGTTGCACAAAAAATAAGAAGTATCGCTGTTGTTACAGTCTTTAGATTAAGGTAGCAAGCAATATAAGAGGCATTTCGAGTAGATACAATGGAAGAATTGTATGTAAGAACCGTTGACCGATTTTCAGAATAACTTCTTAAGATAAGACTGAGTCCAATATTCAGTACCATCAGCTACATAACAGTAAATCGTTTGGTAAAAGCTGTTCTTATACTTCTGCAGTAACCAGTGAAACCATTACTTTTAGTTACATGATAAAATTAAAGTTGTAATATACTGCACAGCTTACGAGAATACTGAGCTATATCTTTAAGTGAACTAAGCTGTCCCGAGAAATACAATGGACTGCGTCGAGTTGCTTTGTGCAGCTCATGTCGGTGGAGTAATACTTCTTCTCGAAAAGATATATGTCAACAGCCAATCGGTATGTTTCTGGTACTTCGCTTACAGTGCACCTACGAATATTATTTCACTGGAAATAATGCGTCCTTGAGGGAATGAAAGTTCGTTGACTAATTTTTAAGTATTGTGTGTCCCTGCTGTGCTCAGCTTCGATTACGATGCACTGTCTGTGACTTGTGGGCTAATAAAAAAATCACTGTTCCAATTTCGGCCTTCCGTGTTCGATTCACAGTCAGATCGGAAATTTTTCTTTTCTCGAGGACTGGCTGTTTGTGTTGTCGTAAATATTTCATTTCATTCTCGTCACAGGGATGCCCAAATTGTCAGTTAGTTAGATTTGCACTAAGCAGGCAAACAACCTCTGATATCCTGGCCAGTATTGCCATGCGCTCACTTCATTTTTTACAGGTCGAAATAAACTCATTGGCCATCTGCTTAGTTTCTACCATGAGGAACTTTTAGATGTTTAAATAGTTCATTTGTCTATCAGTAACTCGGAAAATTTTTACCGTTTGGAAGCCACATAGTGTCTAATGATTCAACGATTCTGGGTCCTCCTGTACTCTGTTCTTACGCTGGTGACAGTTTTCCTTTGGGATGAAGACTGGATTCCTCTGGTGTCGATCTAAACTGATTTGGAGATCCTACAAAGACGGCAAAAATTGGTGAGTTTATTTTAATTACTTGACATGGTAAATTTAGGCAAGTTCCTTAGATATTTATCTCTGTACCTGATGATGACGCAACAGTCGAAAACTGGTTTGTGAAATAAATAAATAATAAATGCTGTAGAAAATTCTCCAGTGTTCAATGTGTTTTCCCTTATAATATGTAAAATAATGTACTAAGAACCGACGGACCAGTAAATCAATGCGAGTTGCCTCAGTTAATTCGGAAATGCTTGCTAAATTTCTGCGTAGTTTACTCGAAACTTCTGCATGTTTACGTTCGCGACCGTATTCTTTGCTTGGCGAAAAGGTATCTCGTTAGTTGTACAATCTTGGATAAATGGTAGCTTATGACAGTAACGATTGTTATATTTTCAATCTGTAGTTCTCTAGGTTCAAAGTTATCATTCCCTTATAGATTACAAAAGACGTGGTATTTTATTTAAATTTTTGTTCTCACAACTTAGTATTCGTATTGCTCATTGTGAAATTCATGCAAGTTTGGTTTTGAGGACTCACGTCATATTGTATACCGATCCCATCGTTCTGTAACAATGTATAATACATATTGATGATAACTCAATTGAATTATTTCCTAATAAGCAAATTCATTTATTTTTCACTTGTATGTGATACAGTACCTCGGTGCTACGCCACCTTAATCCTTTAACTTGTTGATTCTGAGTACAGCTCATGACTATTCTGATGCGGCAAGAGTACACTTACTGAATTAAGCTAGCAACTGCAAAACATTAGAACATTAGTAATAAGTAATTCCTTTAGCGCTAGGTCCCCAGCTGCAGTTAGGGGGATGGGTGCTTACTAACTGTGTTGGGGAGTGATCTGTTAACTTAGTGAGATTTCAGATGGAAATTTTACTCTCTAAGTATATGTTAATTTTAATGAGATCAGAAGTTCCTTCATGCTTAGATTCAGTGACTAAATGCTTGCTGGCATATTTTAATGTGCACAGCTGGGTGGTATAAATAAAAGGCAATGACTTATTCACCTCTTTCTATGTTATTCTGTTCACATAGAAATAATACATACTTGAGTGAAGGGAAGTTCATAGACTAATTATTAAGTGTTGTGTGTCTCCACTGTGCTCAGCTTTGATAAAGAAGCAGTGTTCGTGACTATTGGACTATTATCAGGTATCAATCGTCCCATGTCGGGGTTCCGTGGTCGAGTCTTGGTCAGAAATAAAATTTTTCTTTACTCGGGGACTGGGAGTTTGTGTTGTCCAAATCATTTCATTTCATTCTCTTCACAAGAACTATTTCGTTAAACATTACGGGCCATTACATTTCTCTTCTTGAAGTTCGTACTTAATGCACTGATTTAGAGTCCATGGCTTTTCTTTCCCCTGCTAATAAGGGCACTTTACTTCCTATCTCAATATAAGACTTACAGTGCACAGATGATCGAAAAACACTTTTTTGAGGCGTTGGCTGCAATAAATTAAGACGTATATTAAGAATTTCATGCTATCCAAGTAGCTCTTTTCCTCATTTCTTCATAAAATATCTGACAAATAGGACGTCTACATGATCAGGCACACAAGCAAATTATATAGAAATTTGGAATGGACAAAAACACAGCATATTACCATGCCTGATACTGCATATGAAAACGAATGGCACTGAAAACAGCTTAGAGTCATCTCTGAACGTATTCATACATGTCCTCTCTGGTTTTCAAGAGAATGTTGTACAGTTCTTCCTGAAAAATGGTTGCAAGTTCAGCTAACGATAACGGAGATGGACAGCGATTACTCTCTATTATCTCTAAACTATGCCACAAAGACTGAATGGTACCGACATTGGGTGGCTGTTGTTGCCAGAAGAGATTCGAGGGTTAATTCTCGTGATCACAAAATCAGTCCCGGAAGATATGATCTGTGTGACCTGGGAGCATCGCCTTTCAGAAACAAACATTCTACCACGGAGCAAGCCTCATCAACCAAACTGATCACACAGTCCTTGGCAGTAGTGCGACCTTGGAGAGCACCCTTCCGGTCCCTGCAGTTTCACGGCCACGCTGCAGATAGCATCACCGTTCCCAGAAGTTTTAAACAGTCTGCAACAACACTCATGTGACAAATGACTTTCTTCCAGGTCGAGTGGGTTCTGCACAGTGGGTTCCTGTTATGAGGGTTTTTAGATTTCCATTTCCCCCTGCCATTCCCTACTTATGGAACTCCATATGTGCTGTTTTGGTGCAGTCAGGGTTTCTGAGTGCGACATTCACTTCTGCACTGGGAAACGTCTGCAGTGTACTGGAAAAAAACGTGGGCAACATCTGGCAGGGTCCGCATGTTACGGCTAAGCTTCAGAAGTTACACCCGGAAACTCTTACACATCCTCTATACAGTATCTATCTCTCTTCACGATACCTACATGTATTTGGAGACCTGAACAAAGATTTTCGTGCTCCTCGATTTCCATCGGACGTGAGGTGCACGCCTGTGCACAATCACGTTTCCGTTGTTGTTGTTCTTTTTGCTGTTGTTGCTGTTGTTGCTGGTTTGATGCAGCTCTCGATGCTACCCTACCCTGTGCAATCCTCTTCAACTACTGCAACCTACATCCTTCTGAATCGGCGTAGAGTATTCATGTCTTTGTCTCTCTCTACGATTCTTACCCTCCACGCATCACTCCTATACCGATGATCCCTTGATGTCTCAGAACGTGTCCTACCAACTAATCCCTTCATTTAGTCAGGTTGTGCCGCAAAGTCCTCTTCTCCCCAATTCTATTATTATCTCCTCATTAGTTACGTCATCTACCCATCTAATCCTCAGCATTATTCTGTAGCACCACATTTCGAAAGCTTCTATTCTCATTCTGTCGGAACTATTTATCGTCCATGTTCCACTTGCATACATGGCTACACTCTATACAAATATCTTACAGAAAAGACTTCCTGACGCTTCAGTCTATACTCGATGTTAACAATTTTTTCTTCTTCAGGAACGCTTTCCTTACCATTGCAAGCCTACATTTTATATCCTCTTTACTTCGACCATCATCAGTTATTTTGCTTCCAAAACGGTAAAACTCATGTAATACTTTAACTGTCTCATTACCTAAACTAATTCCCTCAGCATCACCTGATTTAATTCGATTACATTCCATCATTCTCGTTTTGCTTTTGTTGATGTTCATCTGATATCCTCCTTTCAGGACACTGTCCTCTCCGTTCAACTACTCTTCCATGTCCTTTGCTCTCTGATAGAATTACTATATCATCAGCAAACGTAAAAGTTTTTTTTCTTCTCCATGGATTTTAATTCCTTTTCCTAACTTATCTTTTGCTTTCCTTACTGCTTGCTAAATATGCAGATGGAATAACATCGTAAATAAGCTACAAACCTGTCTCACTCTCTTCCCAACCACTGCTTCCCTTTCATGTCCCTCGACGCTTATAACTACCATCTGGTTTCTGTAAAAATTGTAAATAGCCTTCCGCTCGCTGTATTTGACCCCTGCCACCTTCAGAACTTGAAAGAGAGTATTGCAGTCAACATTATCAAAACTTTTCTTTTAGTCTACAAATGCCGGAAAAGTATTTTTGCCCTTTCTTAATATATCTTCTATGATAAGTCATGCTTTCGTAAGTAAATGCAAACATTTTCCGATGCATGCATTGACTGCATTGTCATGAAATGGGATAAATTTATTAACAGTTAAGGCGATTACTTTTGAAATAATAAAGAATTTACATGCTTTTTCCCTTCTGATTCGTTTTATTTCACTGCCTTTCGTAAGATACAAATATTGTGGGGACGGTGTGTTCAAATTCATTCCACTGTTCTCTAAATCCTGGAATTTGGTACAAACAATGACATGCACAGGGAAATATAGTTCTCCTATGTTGCCTACAGCGTACACTCTGAAATAATTTTTCTGACTTCGTTGATGCTCTCTTGTATACGGTGCTGAATAACACTCCTAGAAGAAAGGTCAACGTAGAGAAGCGTATAGGTCTCTTTCTGAAGGAATCTCACTGTGTATGAGCTCTTGTCAAATGAATTGAAACTGCTCGTTGATTTCAAATCAGATTCGGGTAAATTCCAATTGAGTGGTATGTTCTTCTCGCCACAGATATTCTTGGATAGCTTCCTTACCCCTTCCTCCCCATCTTTCAAATGGTTTTAAAGCATCTCTCTTAGGAACCGTTATAACTGAGTTCTTTTCCGTAAGATACGAAGGATGTCGAATGATTGTTTTATATATTACAAATTACCCAATTGGGGGTCTTCAATCTAAGAAAACATGGCTAACCGTTGTGAACTACTGTGATGCCTTCAGCATTGGACATAGCAATGATCTTCTACAAATTCTCGTTAAATCTTGTAACCCTACTTATCGCTCAGAACATCTACACCTATATCTATTTTAAATTAAAACTTTTCTTGTTATGGTTTTGTCCCCGCAATAATTTAGTTTCGCTGTCTGCCACAACAATATATTTTAACTATAACTAAAGAAAGATACGAATTACATATTCCTGACATGGTCAGCCTGGTGGCGATTAGCAACGTATAGCAATTGAATGAAGCTTCACAAGCCAAGGTCGATAGAGCATGAGATACGTTGATGTCAGCATAGCTCTGTTGAAACCAGTCGCTCAATAAAATGCTTTTTAGCCACCTTGGCTTGTGGAGCTTTCAGCAGTTACCAATGATACGAATTGTTAAATATCAAGAACCTTGTAACCATGAAAAACTGTTGCGAATAATACGTTAGTTTGCAATTGAAATAAAGCGTTCTGCAGCTGTGTATTCAGTCCTATTTTGTTTATGGTGTTTCGTAAGGTGTTATTACGCAGACATTATATGTACCTCGAGCGGAAGAGTAACATTTGTATTATCGAAAATTCTTTTTTGGTGCTTTATTCTTGGGGACAAGCTATGTCTGTAGATACTGCCAAAAGATTATTTTCGTTCGAGATGTGCTTCTCAACATTTATTTCATATCTCATTAATTATAACTGATATGAGAAACAGGCTTCTTCGTCTGTTGAGTTTGGTTCTCCAGGAAGCAGACCATTATTTTAACGATGTAAAAAGCACAACGAATTCTTTTTAAGTCATGGTAGCATTACAATCGCTACATAACTACGAAAAATAAAAATTTTACAGTATCTACTTCGCTCTAAGTATAATATATAAGGAAAAATTATCCAACAGTCACTTCGATTTAGCAGGTACGACTATGCGATAAATGCAAAGAAACACGTCAGTCTGTATTGAACCTTGCTACGATTAAAAGAGCTACCATTTATTTTATTACGAACTACCATCTTTAAAATAAGAGAGGGCAGCAGTACGGGACTCATGAGTAAGGCTTGCAGGATGAATATAAATACGTTTATTAAATATATTAAAATAGCGATCCCAAAGACAAATCAGATTGCCGTCAAACACACTTACTTAGAATCCTTTCTCAGTTGAACGTTAGAAGTCTCTCTCTCCATTATACAAAAGTTTTATAGTAACCGACAAAGGAGGTAAAACTTAGGATATAGAGTACAAGTGATGGTGATGTACTGTAAACTTGTTACTTATCAATTGTCGTTCCCTTCACACTGTACAACGGCGTAAAATGAAACAAATTACAGTTTTAACTGACGATGCCATGACAGTCGATAAACATATTTCACTTAACTCAACGAAGCTGTATTTTACTCAAGTAAAGCCAACATTCAACATAATGTACTACGAAAACTCAAGTTTCTTTGAGTTCAGATTGAACTACAACACAAATGGTTCAAATGGCTCTGAGCACTATAGGACTTAACTTCTGATCTCATTAGTCCCCTAGAACTTAGAACTACTTAAACCTCACCAACCTAAGGACATCACACACATCCATTCCCGAGGCGGGATTCGAGCCTGCGACCGTACCGGTCGCGCGGTTCCATACTGTAGTGCCTAGAACCTCTCGGCCACTCTCGGCTGGCCGAACCACCACACATGCCTGTAAACATTTAATAACTTTATTTATTCAATGGGAATTATGCGTCAACAGTGCCAGCTTATATAACAATACAGGAATTATCAGGAACGTCTTTACACAAATTTAACATAAAATAGTTTATAAAATTGCAGAATGGAAATAGTAACGAACACTTAAATAAGTTTTTGTATCATTTTAGTGGTTTCAATAACGAGCAAGGAGAGGTGGAGGTATCGTTCATGATCGATTTGCAAGAACCCCTTGTCTGTTAAAAAAAAATCAAAAATTAAGCTTCTCAGTCAACGCAGTCAAAGCTATGGCCATTTAGGTCACCTATTTTGATACTCGCAGTGGGACCCACAGAAATCTGTGGATTATCTGTGTAAGGAATTAACTTTGTACATAACCACAAAGCTCGGAACTTACTCCCTCTTGCCCGTTTTCCTCCTTAAAATCTAATAAACTCATACGAATGGGAGGAAAAGAGGCAAATTTTGAATCCACGGTAATTCAAGATTTTATCACTTTTTTATTTAAATATCACTAAACTGAGAATATCACTCACAACGGAGCGGACATTATTATTCCATCACTTCAGCGAATTAACATAGTGTTTGACAAACTGTATCTTTTACGAGTAAAATGTTCTGATTTTGTATGACATTCTGCGGTTTGTAAAAACGGATACGTTTGTACAAGACAATTCAATATACATTCCGTACAAGGCGTGAAGAGCACTTAAATCTGACTGGAAACTGTAGAAGGTTCATTATGCAGTGGTGAAAGCCTGGAATTAAACCCACATCAGAATCTGTGTTCAGATAATAGCAGTGGTTGACCACAGGGAATGAGTAAGGTAGTTTCTTTGAAATATGTTGCAGCCGTTTCCCCTGAATGTAAAAGAAGTAGTTGGTTTCCGGTACTCCGACTGCATGATTCACACTGATTGTCGGACTGGCAATTCTAAAGCAGAAATAGCGAACGATGAGCTTGAAAGGTCGACTTCATTTCCATCAAAGGCGGAATGTTTGGAAGCAGGAACCGGAAGCACGTTTGCTGGAAATGTATACAGTCTGTTTCGCCGTAGCGCACCATGGAGACCATATCAGACATGCTGCAGGCGGTATCCTTCTCGCCGGCTTTGTCTAGCGGCCTTTCAGAGCCGGTCGCTGTGGCATCTGCAGATTACTTTCGCCATTTCTCTGAAAGGCGCCCATTATCACAGAAGCACGAACCCGCATGTCTGTGCGAGTTCACTTTCCGCGTACTACGTCCTCCGTTTCCGGGATCCGCCTATCTCTTCTCGAATATTTCTCCACTCCATTGTTCGTTACGAAGCCTAGTTGGTGGTGGGTGCTTTTCATAACGTCTGTGCGCTGCAATGAAACCCGCAGTCTCTGTTCACTGCGACGAAGGACGTTGACTTGTTACGATACATGATGGTTCCTCCAACTTTAAAACACTGTACAGAATGGGGCTCGTCTGTCGATCGTATCTTTTGTCATCCGCACTTTCCATCCCGACAGAGGTGGCACGTTTCCGTTTTAGAAAAATGATGTGATGTACACTCGCTTCTTTGTGTTAATTTAAACTTTATCTCAAATACACAGTCCAAATGAAGTGGAGCAAGTTTTAGAAATTCTGGCATACCTGCATTCAGATCCCTCGCTGGACGATGCAGCCAACGTTTCACTGCAATGAAGTGCAAGGAAAGATCATTACGGCCACCCCAAGCCCTCATCCGTGATTTATCTGATCATTTTTTCTCCCTCTATTGATCACGCTCTCGACAAAATAGTAACCTCAATTCCTTGATCCCTTACTTATCTTCTGTGACGTAATACATGTTGCTTCTCAGGGATACTAAATGAGCCCATCAGACACCCAGTGTTCCTCAGATCCAGATATATACTTTTTGAAAGTGTGGAGATGACTTGGTATGTTTATTTTATTTTTAAGCATTGTTTGAAATCACCACCACCGTAATTTCGAGCGACGGATTTGCAAGGGTTATCCACAGATTTAAGTATACGTTCAATTGATAGAATCTTTTTCCTAGCCAGCTTGTACATGGGTCAAAGTAGCATACAAACTTGAGAGCAGTAAAGCTACTTTCATTCTCTGATAAGGCACATGATCGCCAATTGCACATGTAAGTGACAATTTTTATCGTCATCTACTACATACAGAGATAAGCACACCACTTTTTCCAGTCACATTACTTTCCATTCGTTGAAGCCATATGCAGTCTGTTATCACCAGCTGAATCGCGCCGTTAGAACAAGAAAACAAGGACCGAAGCGTTTTCGCAACTTTCTTGAGCACGAAGATACGCCCGTTAACGGTTTAATTAATAGTGCGTGTAGCAGATCTGGCTGAGAAAAAATATGAATATAATTCTTTTATTAATTAGCAAAAATTACAGAGCATAAATAAACACTGAGCATGGCGATTATTACACTGTGTTGCGGACGTTTGAATAAAGCGCCGGATGGATGTTAACGCCACTCTCGCTGATATTAACGCCGCCGAGGCCAGCGATACGTAAAGATTTACGCTACACTCAGCGGAAAGCGGAGAGCGAAAAAAAGTTTCCGCGTTGTAAGCAAAAAACATAAAAATCACCATATCCAATGTATTTTCAAATCAAAATTTGGCCAGGCCTCCAAAAGAGCTGTAACACTTTATTTGTCTCAGTTTGCTATTACGATGGAAATAAAAATATAAAATATTGCTGCCTTTATCTAGGTTAATCAAGTTGCTAAAACTTGCTGCAAATAGACTGTAAATGGTTTAAGCAGTCCAAAGAAATTAGAGGCTAAGACATTGGGTGCCTTACATTGCTGTAAGACTCTCATTCGCGTAACTTTCTGTCTTGTTATGGCGCGGTACCGTCGCACGTGTCACCGTTATTACAACATGTCTGCGACTATAGTCGACAGTACGAAACGAGACTTAAAGATTAGTAATACGGCTACTAAAAATTGGTGCCCGGCTGTCGAACAGAATAATGCTTAGCCATGTTCATTCATCAAATGAAGAAAATCGTTACATTTTTAACAGATAAAGTATAAATGGAAACTTCTTTGCCTTACTACAACTGAACTATATCTCTGACTAATATATAATGTGGAGTTAAATATCAGTAGTTTATTGCCAAATTTCTTCTGTTAGTGCAGAAGCCACCATGTTCCTAATCATCTTAAGAACCAGCAACATTATTTTTAATGGCTCGCTACCCATCTTGCTCAGCCAACACCGTAGGTTTAAAAATATCCCGAATAATTACTAGGGCCTACTAATTTCGTTAATGCGCTTCTATTCTAGTATATTCTGCATGTTCAGTATTGACTAGCATGCAAGAACCGAGAAATAAATAAAAACTTTTCTAAAAAGCACAGCATAATAACATTTCGCAGACAAGAAAGTAATGGTTTTACTTGTGACTGAAGAGAGTCTATTGAAGCAAAAAGTTATAAGTAAACTTCTAAAACATGTATAACTATAGTAATTTGAAATGAACTGATTTTTTATACTTACTTACTAATGCATAAGGTGAATATATAACACAGTGAGAACCCTCATGAGATACCAGGTGGAAATGAGTTAAATATCTGTATTGCATTTTTCAGAATATTTTGAAATGCCATTACATACAAAAATTAATAACATTCAGGTTGATTCACTAACTATTACCACCTTGAATAACTCAAAAAGTGTGACAGTAGCTAAAATCTTTGTCGGAAAAATATTGCATGGGACAAGAGGGGCCATAATATGATGTTGGTTTTTTGTTGCTAGGTGTTGTCGCGTCAGAGATATGAAGATCAACTTTCTTTTTAATGGGATGTTATAGTTTGGTAGTTATTTTCTGATAGCGGCTATGGAGACGAATCCAACGATGTGTAACAGTAATGTATTTGAAGGTCAACGAAGGTCAAAAAGGTGGCATTCGCGTTCGTTTACAGAAGGTGTTCGAAGTGATGACCATTGGTATCAATTTAGTGCTGCAATCTTCTTTTCGGGGATTGAGTGGTATTCATTATCATATCGGCACTTATCGAAGCACATTCTCTGACAATTCTCCCCCGTATATCATGCATACAGTAAATATTGGCCGAATGCGGCGTATCCATCTAACGTGCGGTTGACATGTGAACACCATCCGACAATACAACGCTAATAGCAACGTTAAGAGTAGTTTCGTCGAATCAGGCGAATTTTAATGTTGTATTCCTTCGGATAACAAGTCGATATGCTTCTCATTTACGGAGAATACCAACGAAATTCAGTGAGAGCTAGAGACTTGTACGCTGAAAGATATTCGCAACGGACTCACCCTGCACGTCGTACATTTAAATATGTGAGTTATAAATTGACAACAACTGGACCTTTAAGGCATCGGAAACATATCCAGCAATGGAAAGTTACTAACGAGGAAACGAAAACTGATACTCTTGCCACTGTGGTTCGATATGCTTGTGTTAGTTAGCGTCAAATCGCAAGGGAATCAGGCATGAGCCAGAGTAGTGTTGTTCGTGTTCCGCACCGCCTTAATTATTTCCTTACCATATCAGTCTCCACTAAGAATTAACTGCTACGGATAGTATGCGTAGCATTTAATTCTGCCGATGGGCTCAATTTCAGATTCTGAGTGATGACGCCTTCATTTAATTTCATTTTAATTACTGACGAGGCTACGTTCACGAACCATGGAAAAGCTAATTTGCGTAAGATGCATTTTTGGGCAACTGACAATCCATGTTGGCAGAGGAAAGTTGCATACGAAAAACCATGATCGGTGAATGTATCGCGTGAGATTTTGTAGGACAGAATTATAGGCCGCTATGGCATCGAAGGAAATCTTAATGGTAGCAATTACGCCACATTCCTGCCAGAAACATTACGTCTGTTATTGGAAGAGATACTTTTAGGATCAAGGAACAGGGTATGGTATCAACACGATGGGTGTCCGGCACATTTTTCGTTCATGGCTAAAAATGAGTTGAAGACACAATCCCCAAATCGTTGGTTTGGACGCGGAGCAGATCTGCCCTGGCTGGCTCGTTCGCTAGCCTTAACGCCTCTGGATTTTTTCTTGTGGGCATTCGTAAAGACACTGTTTATAAAGAAGTTCCAGTAACGCCTGAAGATATGCGAGAGAGAATTGTCAGAGCATTGCGATAAGGAATACTACTCAATCCATGATAAGAAGATTGCAGCACTGCATTGATACCAGTGGTCATCAGATCGAACACCTTCCCTAAATGGACGTTCATTCCTCCTTTTTAACCTTCGTTGACCTTCAGAGACTTTACTGTTACACAACACTGGATTCGTCTCAATAGCCACTATCAGAAAATGAGTACCAAACTATAGCATTCCACTTAAAAACACAAAGTTGACCTTCATCTCTCTGACGCTACCCCACATAGCAACAAAAAACCAAATTATGGCCCCCCGTTGTCCCATGACACTTTTGTCCCACAAACGTTTCAGCTCCTATCATACTTTCCGAGTTATACTTGGTGGCAATAGTCAGAGTCTCACAATGAACAAGAAAGGTACAAAAATATAAGCAAAGGGTAGACGACATATTGTATATCATGGGTGTATGACAAGCAGTATCAAAAATTCAGCATGGAACACTTCTTCTGACATAATGCAAGAAATACCTACCTAATAGACAGTACGTCAGTTTTGGGCACGGATAAAAGCGGAGAAACGTAGTTGCATCGAAGCAACGACACGTTGGTAGGTAACAGGAGGGAGTTGGCATCACATTTGTACACAAAGGTCACCCTAAATTACGGGGAGGGGCCGAAGAGCTCTGACGCCACGTTCAAATTCCAGATGTACTCGATTGGGCTCAGACCTGGGGCTAGACATCAATTGGAACTCACCACTGAGTTCTCAAAACCACGCCATCACACTCCTGGAATTGTGACATGGCGCATTGTCTTGTTGAAAAATGCCACTGCCGTCGGCAAACATGGGTACCATAATGTCAGTAAAGGTCAATTTACTTGGAATGGAGATCACTGGAAAATTATGGCAAATGTAGAATAATGATCAGTTGAGAGCATAATAGCGTATGTAGCATGTCAGTCGATCGGCGGGAGACAGACAGTAGATGGCGGGTGGATATGAGCCAGCTGGTAGCCAGGGCTAGGCAGATGATCTAGGAGGGCTACCGAGGCGATGCAGTTGTAACTACAATCTGGGGACAGGCAGTGGACGGCAGGTGGCCGCCACTGCCAGCAAGTCCAGCAATCACGGCTTTACACTGAGCAGTGAGATGGCGGCAGGTGGTGGTGTCCCGGCCCACCTGTGCGGATGACCATGGCCTGGACCTCTGGTTTAAACATAGTGAGCCAAATATGAGTTTGCGGAAGAGTCATTTTTGTTTTTCGCCAGGGAATTTCTGGATTGGAGGCCAACGGCCAGGGTCAGGCTGTTATCATGCGACAGTCACACCGCCGAAACTTCCAGGTGAACCAAGACCTCGACACTTGGAAAGAGGTTAACATGGAAGTGGGTGACTTCTTGTGACATGTCGTAGCGTCGTTTGATGAGCAGACATTGGCTGTGGCCTGAATTCGGTTCTGATCCGCTTTCCGTGCTGCTAGAGCTGCACGCTTTAGGCTGCTACATTTATGTACTCCGTAGATTAATAGAGTCGTAATCTCTTCGTATCCAGTCTGTTACTTCCCTTTAGATGCGACACCTGTCCCCTAAGAGCAGTTAAATTGACAGTGAAGTCTTCATGTACTCTACATCGAAATCGCGGTTCATCTTATCTTTCTGTAACACTTCCAAGTCAGTTATCAGTGCACATTTTGACAGCCTGACATATTCATCAACATCATCATCGTCGCCTTCAAGATTTAGGTGCTATAGTCACCTGCTCCAGTTCCTATCATCCTTCCATATCTTATGAAGTCTAGTTAGTTCTCTCTTCCCACTTATTCCATTATTAGTTATCCTATTTTTGGCAATTACCTTCTACCATTCTATCAACATGATTCCGCCATTTCGTTCCATTCCCACGTATCTTGTCACAACCTGGAAAGTTTATTGAATCTGATATTTGCGTTTCCTTCCTTATTTTATCCCTTTTGTTACATCAACTGACTTCATATCTGCTTCTTGTATACGTGATTTTTTTGTTCCTAACGTCCCTGATTCAGGACCATATAAAAGACTAAATAGAGCCATAACTTCAAAGAATTTCATATGTTTCCTATCCCGGTTTTCTTCCCAAATTTCTGCAGGTAATTTGGCATTTACTCACCTATTTATAGTTCAAACGTAGATTACATCCTAATAAATGATATGGGATAACTCATCTAAAATTTTCTAATTTATTCTTATTTCCGACGCAACTGTATCCTTCCCTCTGAAAGCCATTATCTTGGTGTTATTTGCAGCTCTAGCAAAGTTGCAATACACTGCATTTTAGTTCGCCTGAGTACTACTGTTTCTAAATTATCTTACGTTTCTTGTATAGCTGTGTGTTCATCAGCGCACATTTCCAACTGTATTTCATCTTTCTGTTCATAGCTAGGTCGTCAATAAATAAATTAAATGCGTGATGAACTACATCGTTACCGAGTCCTTCGCTTGTTAAAATATCATCCAACATTTTCATACTTCAACTTACAAGCAGTTTCGTGTTTACATATAGATTCTCTATGGCATTAAGAAGGTGTATAGGAAAACATTTTACTTCTGGATTTTCCAGAAATGGGTCTTTTACCTTTCAAAGTGTTTCTCATAATCATTAAATGATAAAAGCCTTTCTAATCCCAATTTTTCGAAGTCTTTCAATAACACATTTTATAGCTGTGTTATTGTTAGACGAAAGTCTGTTTCAGACGTATGATTGTTCTTCCACGATTATTTTACTAGCGATATTTTAAAAACATTGGTTAACGACTGTACCATAAATTTTATAAATTTTATAACCTGCACTTAGTACACACATAACTCTACAACTTCTTACGCCTTTCCTATTACGTTTCTGAACTGTAAAGAAAAATTTTTTTTTCCTTTCTTGAGGTACAGAACAGTTCTTCCAACACACACATTTGAAAGATGGAGACAGCAAAAATACGGAACGGTTCCTCTGTATTACATTAATTCACTATTACTTCCACTAGCACTTTAGCCTTTTTATTGAAGATAGCGTAGTAAAACGCTGAAATTGGTTGGCAGATAAAATAAGGTTGAAAATTGACGGCGGAAAGGTATTTAATTAGACATCCTCAATCGAACAGCCGAGTTCCACAACCCTTTCAAAAAATATGGACAAACAGAGACTTTTATATTTTGTTACACATGAGGCTGGTCTGAATTCTCTTATGCTTACTAGATCTACAGAGTAATTAACAATCTTCAAGTAACTTTTTCTCTGTTCTCATGATATCATAAATTCCAGAAATGGTGTATCCATTGATTTTAGGTTTGCAGATTCTTTCTCTGTGTTATTAATATATTCCATACGTTTAAACGCTACTTTCTGTCTAGTGTATATGTCATATTTTACATAACCATGAATCATTCCCAGGATTCAATACGCTAATGTTTAAGAATTTTTTTTATTTCTTTTCGGTTTATGCACTTCACAGGCCTCGTTCATCTACATTTGTAAATACGAATTTTAGGCGTACTGTTTCCATTTAGTATTGTTGCCTGTTCCTGTATTTCATATTTCCAGCCCCCTCTCCTGGTTCGATATTTACATTTTTCCTAGTACATCTTTAGCTATTTTCTGCATTGTTAATTTTAATCTTCCCCATTCTTCTGAAATATTGTACTTAGTATCCGTCATTCGCAATTTGCGTGTGAATCATTACAGATATTCCATACGCTTTTTTATATTTGAGCAAGAACTTTTTGCTTCAAAACTCGAGTTTGTGTTTATTTTTGCATTTGTTTGTTTCCTCCATTTTCTCTATTTCTACCTTTGAAATAACTAGAGGGTGATCAGAACATATATCATTACCTCTACATACGAGAGTGTCTCGAATTTTAGATCCTATTTTGTTAGCTACTAGCTTGGGTCCACAGCTTCGTTCAGGGAGTTGGTATGAAATGCTGTGGTAGTTGGAATAATAGGATAAACTATAAATAAAAGGTAAAAAAATATTGAGAACATATTTTAACTATTTGCAATACTTGTTAAACTATAGGTGTTAAAGAATATTATTGTAAACATATTCTGACTATTTACAACACAATATTTTCTATTCAGTCATCTCTGGTATATTTGTACACATGTTTCTCATTTCCTACTAGAGAGCAAGTAACTTATAGTTGACCGTGAGAGAAGCAGGAGTTTTTGAGTTTCATGTAGCAATATTGTAAAGTTTGTCACTGCGGATTGAAATTTGTAAACTGTTGGCTAATTTGTTTGGAAATTAAAGTTTTTTAAATCGGAATGGCAGTTCAACATGTATCATTGGTGTTCTGTGGATAAATAATGTGTGTCCTTTGTACTTTCCAGTCATAAGTTCGGCTTTGATGATGTTAATGGATAGCTGTTTGACTATCATCCTTGTTCCATTACATAGTTTTGGTAAGTTGAAATTTCTGAGTAGAATGACCACAGGTCAGTTATAAATCGAAGGCAGTGCCATGGCATTTCTGGTACTTGCGATGAGTTGCGAAATTGTGTAGGGAAGGTCACGTTTTCTTCAACGTTCACCATTGTGTCGACTGAGATGCTCTTCAGATTTTATTCAGATTTTTCATACCTGAAATTGTTCTTCGGCTATATTCTAAGGCAATTGTAGAGCGGAATGGGCAATTCGTCCTCATTCTTTAAATGTGGCTGCATTGCCGGATGATGCTAGCGCAAGTGCGATATATCGTCTAGCATGTATTTCAGATAGCGATAGATTTATTAGAAACGTTTTCCAGATGCCACGTGGTGAGTCCTAGTACATTATTTCTCTAGTTTTGTTGATGATCTGGTACATGATAACCTTTTAAAGATCCCTTTCATTGTTAATTGTGATTGGTTTGTTGTGAGTAATGTACTGAAGTAATTCGCTGATACTGTAACTTTTTTCCTTTGTAAGTTCGAAGTTTATCAGACAAATAGCAGCTTTTCGTGGTGCTTGCTTCCCAACTTGCGCTAAGGTCTTCTTGCTTACTACTAGCATTTTCTCTTCTAAGCGAATGAGTGTTTCATTGAAGATGTCGCCGCTGAATTCGATGGTTAGTTCAGGACGAGGTTGTAAGATCCAGTACGATATGTCACCACTCATAACCTCTCTGAAGGAGTCCCATAGCTATACTGGATTCGATGAGCTATATTTTGTTAGATTTATGGTGAATAAGTCTTTCATTTGTCCAGCTGAGGCTGTGAGTGAGGCTTCTTGTATAGTCAATTCCCAGTAGTTGTCGTTTTCCACTAGTCCTAAACGTTGGCATGCTTCTCTGTACGTCTGGCATGGGTAATAGTCAACAGCCTTTAGATACGTGAAACTTGTTGGTCCTTGTAGCAATATCTGGAGAGAGAAACATTCGACGTTAATCGGATTTACGGTATATACTCGGCCTAGTGCGCCCGTTTTCATGATTCCTGGATGATCTTCTACTGAAATTTCATGTTTTCGTCGTTTAAAAAATTTTTCTTCTTGTGTTCCACTTATAATAGGTAGGATCGTCGCCATATAGTAATGTTTTTTCGAATGGATCCGTTTGGCACATTTCGTCAAAAGGTGTTAATGTTTACTTCTGAGGTGGTTCTGTTGCAAATTTTCTAGCTCGTTTGTTTTTGTCGGAAAACTCGGGCTGTAATATCAAGTCATTGCATGGGGGCTTTTCTGTATGTTAGTTGATCGTGTGATTTCTGACCACAACGAGTTGCATGTGAATGTTATGAACAGATCGGGTTGTCGATATCATCACAGCTACGTCATGAAATCTTGAGAGTATTCGCGTATGTGTCTCGTACTTTCTACATGTAGTGTGTGTAAGATTACCATTGTTCCAAAGTCGTCAGTATTTCCGTAATTTGTGATTGATACTCGAAGGTGGATCTATTTATCCGTGCGTAGTCTCTTTTGACTCAGTCTTAAGCAAAACATATGTTCCCCTTCTGTTTTTGCATACCGGTTTTCTACAAATTATTGGAATAAACGGCGAGTGTTGAGAATGTGATTACATGATCTATTGTCTAGAATCATTAATCATAGAACTTGTAGGAAGTAACTTTCTGATTGTTTCTACGACTGATTCAGGTTGTATTTATTCCCATTAAGTGATATCCGTCCTCTCCAGGCTGAAATATTAATGAATATTGGAGGGAATCAAATGAATTGTATGTCTCTGAAATGCACTGTAGTCCTTCTCTTCTTCGTTGTCCACAATTACGATTGTGATTTCGTCTATCTGAGGTGCATTAAATCGACATTTGTGTTTTCCAGGTGGTCTTTTGTCGGCTTGAATTATCAGAAATATTTCGGTTTATTGCTGTTTTGAATATGTGAATGAGTTGATTGTTTCTGTGTAAGATCCTCTGTAGATTTTGGAATACTTCTCGTCTCAGTCAATTGATATTTGTTCATCGTTGATTTGTGCATCGTTCTGTCTCTTCATTCCTGATGAAATACACTTGCAGAAATTTATTACCTTCATTGGGTTTGGTAGTAATGATTCCACTTTGGTTCTAGAATAATAATAAGAAAAATAATCGATATCATATATGTTAGTAATGATCGAAGCGACACCGAAAGAAGTATTTTGACAGCAGGCGTCCTACGCTTTTATATTTTAAAAACATGTTTTGATTATTGAGTTTCTCCAGTCGCGTAATATAAAAATTCCAGCGCAGGTACTACCAGTGGTGGTAATCGAATTCTTCCATTCATGAAGCAGAATCCTGGTCTTGCTCTGCTAATTTTTTTCGCGTTGCAGAATTGGCAGGTTTTATCTCTTTTACCGATTACGACATGTTTGTCTTTGCTACACTCTTTCATCTGGTTGCAGTGGAATGCTTCATTTGTTTCGTTGTAATGTTTACTTGTCCTCGTCGGTTTTTCTCGTAGAATGATATTTTCGTTGCTGGATTGGTTTTGCAGTCATTTATTACAAGGCTGTGTCACAATGATTGTTTATTTAATCCGTTCATTTCGTTGTTCTTCGGTTTCTTTCATTCTCAAAGTGATCATTGTCTTTCGTAGTGAAATTAAAAATGCTTCACGCTCTCCGTCTGTTTCGTTTTCCGCTGTTCTCTTTGTTTTCGCCATTTTGCTTCAGAACTGGCAACTTATCCTTCTCATTTACATTTCGACATTGTCTAAAATAAAAGTGAAACAAATTTTTTACTGACAATTACACTAAGTATACTTTAAGCACCCTTCACACTTTATTTTTTATTTATATTCTGTCAGTGTATCACTTTGACTACTCACGCACCATTGTTTTTACTTCCTGCACTACTTTTCCGGTTCCTCTTTTAGTCACTGATAGAAAACTAACGTTCTAACCCACGATGGGTTTATGATAATGAATACCCCTACCAGTTGTGAATTACAGAACATACCAAAACGTTTTGAATGGGCCACAATCTTCCAGAACGTTGCCTAATATTCGAGAGTGTTCTGGAATGTTCCATAGTGATCTGGGATATTTCAGGATGTTCCGGAACATTCAGGAATCGTCCCAAATGTTCCAGACTATTTCCAAATATTTCAGAATATCATGATCGTTGTGAAACCTTCCAGAACATTCGAGAATATTTTGGGATGCTCTCGAATACTCTCGAGTTTTCTGGGATGTCCTCGAATACTCTCGAATGTGTTAGAATGTTGTAGAAATTTCTAGTGGGCGAAAGTTCCCAGTCTTTATGTCTTCAAAAGCAATCCCTTTATGTAATATCGGGAAAATGCTTCGTGGATGTTGGATTTATTATTACCATACCATACAACTCCCTTGATCGTACCGGCACTCGGAACATTATAAGCACGCAAATTTTACGATTACTTTTATAATATAACACTGATTAGGTAATGAACTACATGCATGAATCGTTTGCGGATAGCTGTGTATTTATTTCTGTCTTTCTTTTTCGAAGAAATGTTTGTAATTTTAATATGATTATTAAATGTAGCGAAATTTTTATGCCTTGCCACCTTCAGTTAAAGTGATTTCACCAAATGTACCCACAGTATCGTCCTGAATTTTAGTCTTAACAAACTTTCAAAAAATGTTCAAATGTGTGTGAAATCTTATGGGGCTTATCTGCTAAGGTCATCAGCCCCTAAGCTTACACACTACTTAACCTAAATTATCCTAAGGACAAACACACACACACGCATGCCCGAGACCAGAAATAACGTTCTGTTTCATTTTATTTAACTACTTGTTTTTTCATCTCTTCATAAACAAATTCAGAATTATCACTTTTTCCTTCTTCATGTGCCTCTACAGTCATGGCGCATGAATATCCCCTATCAGTTTTAAATCTAACAATTATGATTCTTCCATTCATACTGTTATAAAAGAATATTTTTATCTAACAGTTTATTTCTCTATAAGGATGTGTGACGTCACTTGTGACGTCGTTGTCATTCGTTATTCGTTATGTGCAAAAGGAAACTACATGTTTATATATTTTATATATTTTCATTTGTAATTTATCAGCATGGTTCTTTCCGTCAGGGATATTGTCTTTTCTTATCACTTTTACTTACGTGCGTAAGTAAATGTGAAACGGGTTCGTGAAGGGCCTCAGTTATTAATGTACCAACTTTAGATTTTGAACGTGATGACTAAAATATAGTTGCCGTTAACTGAATTGAATGTAATTTTGTTAATTTCTATTCATTGATTGCAAAGCAAGGCTTGAGAGAATTTCGATTGTTGCCGTGGAGCGGCCAAGATAAAACTTACTGAACTCATGGAATCTGTACAGTTTAAAAACAGGAACTTAAACGTAAATTAATTATCTTATAACGAAATATGTCGCATTTACAGTTACTGTTAACACTGAAGAATAAATTAATATTTCGGCGCGTAATGGCCGACCAGAGGCTGCATCGGAAGATGAGCTTCTCGCCGCGCAAATTACTGAAAAAATGCTTATTAAAAATAATTAGCCACGGCAAAGCATTTGAGGTGACAACTATTACAAAGAAATTCATTTTCTAATAACAATAACAAGTTTATTTTATCTATAAATACAAATAAGTTAAATAAAATATGTGTAGCCGCTCAATGGCTGCCTACCGTATAGCGAAACAAAAGAGTGTGTGTACGACAAAATACGTCCTTCCTGCTCGGCCGTACAATCGCGTCTCTTTCGATCCTTTTTTATTTTCATATCAGTTGTTTCAAGAACATTAACTATATCTTTTACACTAATTATATTCGTAAAATATGTAAACTACGATTTACAACCGCTAAAAATGTCAATATGTATGTGACGTACCGTCACAGGTGCCTCTTCGACTCATTACCTGCAGCATTTGTTCGTATGCATATTACATTAATTTTTATGTATTTTAAATGTTGTCCCCCTAAAGTACGTCTTTGCTTCTGTTATTACGGCAATGTATTTATTTCTTTGCTTCAAATTTTCTACAAGCTCTAATTGCTTTATATTAAAAACTCCTCCAATAATCCAGTTACCTCAGAGTAAAATATCATTAATACCAACTTGTTTTCCATTGCATGGCTATCTCCTCGTCTTTGAGAGCTTTCTGGCTTATTCCTTACAAAACTTAGGAGGTGAAAACCTTTTAATATGGGTGAGTAACCAGAACTTCTCTGTTAATTAATCCACAACCGAGTGCGTTGCTCTTTGCCTCTTAAAATGTCGTTTGCAGCACATGATTTCACGTTGCCTCGTCGGTTTTTGCTGTCTTCGCCTCAGTTCTCACAAGGCCCCTTCGCAATTTACTGTTACCCAGGCCACGTTAATCTAGGTTTATTTAAGAGGTGTTGCTGATCTTCCTACTTTGTGAACTTGGATTGGTACTGGATGTAGTGTAGTTAGCCACATGTGTTCTGAATCATAATTGCCTACACTGATAGGCAGTACAAGTCTTCCTACAATGTCCTGCACGAACGATAAACAACGTCGTACGAACAGTTTGCCAGATCTATTTCTTCATTCTCTGGGAAGGGCTCTACTGCATATGAAGTAGTAATAGTGAGATCAGCTCCTACGTGCATGCAAAGCGGCCTTCCTGTAATTTTCGATATCTTCTCTTGCAAGTGAATTTTAAGAGGACCTGAACCCAGTTTAACTGGTTGGGTGTTCCCTGCGAGCCAAACGACCTAGCCGCAGTGGTAATACCGGTTCACGTGAGATCACCGAAATTAAGTGCTGTCAGGCTGGGCTAGAACTTGGGTGGGTGACTATCCGGTCTGCCGAGCGCTGATGGCTATCGGAGTGCACTCAGCCCTTGTGAGGCAAACCTACTAACTACTTGACAGCGAATTAGGGGCTCCGGTCTCGGAAACTGACTTAGGGCCGCGTGAGTGGTGTGTCTACGAGCTGTGGTTGACACAGCGGCCTATAGCGAATGTTTTTAGTTTTATTTCCCTTTGACGTTTGGTTCTACAGGAAAACTAAGACGTAATAACCTCCCATGCAGCCCAACTAGGCTCTACGGTACATCTGCTTTGGTGCGATGATTAACTGAGAACCCCAAGCCCAAAAGTGACATAGCTTGTGCCTACATTAGGTAGAATTTCGACACACGCTGGAGGTTTCCCCATCCGACTCGGAAAACCAACAACGCCAATCAGAGCTAGTTAACACGCGTTGCAGGTTCCAATTCAAGGCACCAAATACATTCCGGCTAACCATAGATACCAGTGAACATCTCTAACAATAGCGCACGCAGTCCTTCCTTTGCACAGCAGGATAAACCAATGTTTGGCACTAAATTCACAATGGGGTCCCGTCCTCAAATTTACTGACAATGTTGTGCAGTAGTCACGGCCCTGTACTACTTTTCGGAGGCAGGCGCGTGTCACCGTGATTCCATCTTCCAGGTGCCTGCTGATAGTTTTCAATCGAGTGTGTAAAGAAACTGGTTCTCTACTTCCAAAAAAAACCTTTTGAATAATAAAACATGACCTTTACAAGGAACCTGACTAACCCTGTTAGACATGGGCGATAAAAAACTAGGCCAAGTCTTTGTCAGAACGTGCAGAATCTTGTTAACGCGCAGTAAGACGTCAATTTTAACCTAAATATGATATGCCAATGTTCACGTAATAAAAAAATTTTGGTAATTCAGTACAATTAACATATATATGCGATAAATTACTTTATACATATAGTAGGACCTGCATAGACATAGCGTATCTGCTAGATACCCACGAAATACGTAATTTTGTGTTGAAGCTGACAGCCAGCGAGAAAATAGATGGGAAAACACTATTGGTCAGTTTTTAAGCAGTAAAGGTGGACAGCATCAGCTGGTAATTTACGTAATTTTGCTGCACAAGAAAATATGCACTCCCTTCAAAACAGCCGGCCGCGTTGGTCTCGCGGTTCTAGGCGCGCAGTCCGGAACCGTGCGACTGCTACGGTCGCAGGTTCGAATCCTGCCTCGGGCATGGATGTGTGTGATGTCCTTAGGATAGTTAGGTTTAAGTAGTTCTAATTTCTAGGGGACTGATAACCACAGCAGTTGAGTCCCATAGTGCTCAGAGCCATTTGAAACATTTGAACCTTCAAAAGAAGTTGCATACATGCATTAAAATAAAATTATGATGACCAGCAAAATGTCAGAGAAGAATTTTGAAAGAAAATTATTAGCTGAACTTCGGTTTGGCGGGTTTTCAACACTGTCAACAAGACGAAATAATCGAATGAATGTTTATTGGAACCAAACAGAATTGAACCTTGATATTGTGACGGTATTTTTAAAATAGATAATTTAACTGCAATTGTCTTCAATTTTGAAATGAGTGAGAGCGTAATAACTTTCTTTTAATGTTCTAACTGTTGCTGTAGGCAGTGCGATGACGTCAGTGGTTGGTCCGGGCGGACGATGTGTGAAATTAATCCTGATTCGTGGCGTGAAGATAATGATGGATCCTCCTATTTCATTAATATTCCAGTTACGGCGGTGGTCCACGCCTCCGTTGTAGTCGAATCAGCTGGCAGCACTGGCGCGATGATAATGGTTCCAGTGTGTGCGTTGTCGTTACTTGCGCGACATTTTATTATTAAAAGTTTATTAATCACGCGGTGCGGGTAGATCGGAATTATGCAATGTCTTTAGTATTTACGATATATAGCCGATTAGTGCCAATACTTTGCACAGTTCCTTCACCGTGTTGGCACAAGAAAGCAGTCACATGTGATATCACTATAACTGTCCGTTAAACATCTGTTCAGTTTACGTCGTCGTCTTTAAGTCAATTTGGATGATATATAAAATGTTTCTTCATGAAATCACAGCACTGTTCTTTTACTTAACATTTTGGTTTGTTCCACTTTCACGCAATTCTAACAGTTAGTGTCTCCATACGACAATAGTGTCTGCTTCACTGCTAATTGTCACAAGTTCACAAAGTATGTAAAATTGTCACCACAAACACTCGATTTACTTTTCAGGTATTACTGTTAACTTTATAATGCACTATCTCCTATTAACATATCGGACGCTCTGTAGTTAATTGTTCCTCCACGTATCAAAGTCTTTCACGCCGAACTTTGCAACGTTTCCCTACCCGCGAACCGGCCACGATCCCGCAATATCTCGCCCGCCCTCTATCCATAGTCGTTCGCTCTCTCTCTGACGCAGTACTTCTCCTAGCCTAGCCAAAGATTTACAAAGCATATAAAACCAGAAAATTCATATTCCTACAATATAAAATGTAAAACACTAGCAAAATAATGATGAAACAATGTGACGTACTAACAAATAAATACAGTTAAAATAAATGATACATACGTACTATGACAAGGTAATGCACAAAAGAAAATGAAAACATTATCGAATTTCGAGGAAAGCAATGTCTTTACAAGTTTTCCACCCATTTGCAAATTATACACTGAGGCTTCCCACAAAACCACTGAATGTGACCCAGAGCGCCACATGGCTAACATATGACCTTTATGTTAAAAAATACTCAGCCTAGTGAACGGAACATTTTCAGACCAAATCGCTGCAGATGCTACTGCTTCGTTCAAAGTTTTTGGGAATTCTGTGCTCTTTTCTCGGGACGTTCCAGCTGACTGACTCCGCAGAAAAGCAGCAAGTGTCAACTGTTCAACTTCGAGCAGACTAGCATGATAATCATCCGTCAAGTCGTATCTATTAAAATTGGTTTTCCTGGTATGGCCTACAAAACTTTCTACCGATGATCCTTCTTTTTGTGCTACGTTGTTAAGTTCTTAACGATAATACTTAGATATAGTTTTATTATTACAGTGATCTGTAAGGTGTCAGCTCCGCGGTGCAACGAGGCTTGGTGACCGCACTCTCGTATGCAGCATGTGGGTCTTGGTGGCTAACAGGAACGTACAGGCCCTAGAATAGAACCAGAGACCCACGGAGTCTGGCTGAAGTGTGAGGTGATAGCATCGCGGGGCGCCCTCGACTCAGTGGATCCAGTTCGAAGCCCACAAACGTGAGGGCTAGCCGAGGGCTCCAGTAGCTTAGCCACACATTCCAGTGATAACTGGAGATTGCTGGTCACATGCGTGACATAGAAGCAGTGCTGCTACTGGCTGAGATGGGAGCAACTATACTGACTTCAGTCTGGTGTGTTATGGCTCACATCACGTAGCGAGAAGTCTAAACGTTGCATTCCGCTACAGTTGTCCACCGCCGACTATATAACTCAGTATTGAGGAGTCAGTGCTATCGCGACATTCAGTTGCAGTACTACGCCAGAGACTGTTCCCATACCATTTGCCTACTTACAAACTTCTGTCTACAACTTATACCACAAGACAATGCGTCTAGAAAACCCACACTTGATATGCATATGGGCCAAATTTTCAGCAGTGAACCATCCACATTACTGTGTTACTTATGTTCAAACGATAGGACAAAGTAAACATAAACACTAAAATAATGGAGAACAATTCACAGCCAAAAGTAGAAAAAGAAGATTAAAAATCAAAAATTTTGTTTTTAAATATATTAGAATATGGGAAGGAACAAAGCTGAGTCACAGTGAACGGCATTATCATTCACTGCCTAAAATCTATATATGATGTTGCGTTAACAGTTGATAACGACAGAGATATCAACAATGTATTTCTTATGCTCCCAGCAGTTATAAGAAAGCTAGAACTTAAAATTAATTTAAAAAATCAGATTTATGACTCTACACCGAACACAATAACTGTCATACATTCGAATAAATAAACCAAAAGACTTCATAACTGTGGTTACTGGCGCATTCTAAGTAGTGAAGACTAGATACGGACCATCCAAGTGGCAAAACAAAGGCCGGCCGCGGTGGCCGTGCGGTTCTGGCGCTGCAGTCCGGAGCCGCGTGACTGCTACGGTCGCAGGTTCGAATTCTGCCTCGGATATGGGTGTGTGTGATGTCCTTAGGTTAGTTACGTTTAAGTAGTTCTAAGTTCTAGGGGACTTAAGACCTATGATGTTGAGTCCCATAGTGCTCAGAGCCATTTGAACCATTTTTTTGCCAAACAAATTGTAACCGGTAGGTGCGTTTTATGTGAACGAACGTAATATTTTAATTACCAAGTATTTCAGTAGAGGAAAGAATAAAATTATTTGTTAAGGCTATTACATGGTGTGTGCTCCTACATGTGTAGGAGAGGCAGAAAGAGCTTAAAAGTAATGTGAATGTAGCTAAGGAGAAGTTTCATGTCCATTTGGACACAAAGAGGAACCAATAACAATGGTCAGAAAGAGATCTTGACCGAAGAAGCTCCAGATCAAGTATCGACAGAGAGTTGAAATATCTATTTAGGTAAACCTACATAAGACATGATGGAAGAACAATTTTGGTAACAAAAACCAAGTGCAGACAAACAGTCAAACGTCGATTCGAAGTAATTTAAAGAAGTGAAAAGGATAACATAAATTAGAAGACAATGGTTCGAGCGACAGTGAATAGTGGTAGAATGATGAAGAGGGGCACTACTACTACAGCTAACGATGCCGGAAAAAGAAATCCGCGTTAGAATCGATCTGTACTGAAGTTAATTCTAGGTTGGAAAATTATGTGGACATTATTCAAGTGAATGCTACAAGCTAATTTCCACATAAGTGGTACAATGAACCGCCGAAGAAACTGGTAAACCTGCACAATATCGCTTAAGGACACCGCGAGCACGCAGAAGTGCCGCAACACGACGTGGCATGGACTCCACTAACGTACTGCTGGAGGGAACTATGAATTCTGCAGGGCTGTCCATAAATGCGTAAGACTACTAGGGGATGTAGATCTCTTCAGAACAGGATGTTACAAGGCATCTAATATCTGATCCATACTGTTTATGTCAGGGAAATCAGGCGGCCAAAGGAAGTGTTTAAACTCAAAACAATATTCCTGCATCGACTTTGCAGCAGTTCCGGACGTTTGGGATGTCGCATTGTCCTGCTGGAATTGCCCAAGTCCCTCTGAATACCCACCGGACATGAATGGATGCAGGTGATCAGACAGGATGCTTACGTACGTATCTAGAGGTATCAGGGGTCCCATATCACTCCAACTGCATACGCTCCACACATGTTTCCAGTCATCAACTGTTCAGTGTCGGCGATGACAGGCCCAGGCGAGGGGTAAAGCTTCGTTTCGTGCAGTCGTAAAGGGTATACGAATGCGCCTTCAGCTCCGAAAGTCCACATCGATGATGTTTCTTTAAATGGTTCTCACATTCACGGTTGTTGATGGCCAAGCATTGAAATCTGCAGCGATTTGGGGGAAGGTTAAACTTCTGTCACGTTAAACGATTCTCTACAGTCGTCGTTGTAACCGTTCTTGCAGGATCTTTTTCCGGCCACGGTGATGTCGGAGATTTTAGGTTTTACGGATATTCACGGACAACTCGTGTAATGGTCGTACGGGAAAATCCCCACTTCATCACTAGCTCGGAGATTCTGCGTCCCATCCCTCGTTCGTCGTCTGTAACACCACGTTCGAACTCACTTAAATCTTGACAGAATGAGATTTTCACTCTGCAGCGGACTGCGCAACTGATATGAAACTTCGTGGCAAATTAAAACTGTGTGCCGGACCGAGACTCGAACTCGGGACCTTTGCCTTTCGTGGGCAAATGCTCTACCATCTGAGATACCCAAACATGACTCACGCCCCATCCTCACACCTTTACTTCCGCCAGTACTACTTTCCAAACTTCACAGAAGCTCTCCTGCGAACCTTGCAGAACTTCTTTCGCCGGTGAGGCACTGACAGCCAGTCCTCGTCGACTGCTTGCGACACACATGACACACATGAACTGTCCGACGGAGGGAGACTGGAGCGGGACGTCAATTGGTTGGTTGTCTTATCGGTCGACATTGAGACGGTGGGTCCTCTCACCATTTGAGGGCCTGGAGTTGGTAGGTTACCTTGGAGCAGCGAGGAAATCTCCGCAGCGCGTAGTTTGGCCGGAACTGCTGGCGGTCCACGCATGGTTGGAGTGTGTGGTGCTTTTCCCCTTGCTAGGAGATTCGTGGCTCACCGATCCTGGACATGAAAGTTGAGTTTTGACTTAATCTACCAGCAAGTCACGACTGTTCACACTGTATCGTTTGGATTTCATTGTCGGCTTTTGATACATTCACATGACTAACAATGTGTGTTTTCAAGTTGGACTCAAGTGCACCAGCGGAATCTTCTGCCTTGTGGCCATTAACATTCCAGTTAAATACCCCATCTGTTGACGTAAATTTAGGCAGTGTATTTTCCTCATCATCTTGTTGCTGTCCGGCACGGTGTTTAGTTTGACAGATGAATGTGTATTTGGTTGTGGACGCCAATACGTTCTGCACTGTTCCATTGAACTCCCTGTTGTGTGCTGGTTGGGTGGAGAAGAAGTTATCTTGTCGGTGGGTCCACTGACTGTATGTCGGCTGCGTTGTTGTCGGATCGAGAATGGTTGGGCCGACTGCTTGTCTCGCCTAAAAGGGCATAAGTGTTTGAATTCCAGCCCACCCTCGGAAACTTCTGAGAGCCATTGGGTGTACTGCCTTTTCTTATGTATTCTTGTTGCTTGTATTTGCATGGCTTCTAGCCGATTTTTAAAGTAATGTTTTCTTGTCCTTAAGGTGTAAGAACTGCTTTTAGATAAAGCCTTTGGCCCTTTAAACATTCTGGTTTTGGTTTGAGTCTGGTTTTTTGCTTTCATCCGATTTTAAATGAAAGTGGTCTTGCCCTTAAGGGATGAGATTGTATGGCATATTATGCTGCTTATTAAGTTCCAAAAATTTATGCCTTCGATTTTTTAAATTTCTTAGCTCTTGTAATGTTTGATCAAATAAATAAAGTTGTATGTTTGAGTGTCACTGACAGCTGCTTATTTTGGCCCCATTCCAGGATTAAACTACCTGTCCTGTCCTGCAGGTTTAGTAGGGTGTCTCATGGAGGTTAATAGTAAATCATCCGGTTTCATATCTTGTCCTCTATCAATTATTATACAAAATGTAGTCAGTTATTGATCTAAGACTTTTAATGGCCCTAATATGATTATCTATATCTGCTTTTAATAGATGAGTTTGTTCCGTTTAGATGATCGTAAGTGGTAAAATCTCTTAGTATTTTTTTTTCCTTTTCATTACATTCCAGATCTCCAAAAGCAGCTACAATATGCGTTACTGGGATATTTCCTGTTTCTGCACTGCAATCGGCCTCAATAATAATCTGATAAGTAGCACTGTACAGATTCAGGGGCTACCGTAGTTCTTCACAGAAGGTTCTAGATTCATCTTGTTATCCTTCTTTGGATGCATATAGCTTTGCCTCCTCTCAGTTTCAGTCAGAGTATTCTTTCACTTATATATGAGCAGTCTTGAAACCCTTTTCCTCATTGCTTGTTTGCTCCTTCATTTTGTTTGACTCCGCTACAGAACTTAATATAACCGACTACATTTTTATTAGTTCTCCTTTTCATTTGCCCTCTGTGATTGCTCCAGCATCGAAATCTTGCCTTTTAGTATATTTGCTAGTTGTACCTCTTTTTACCGAGCGAGGTGGAGCAGTGGTTTGACACTGGACTCTTATTCGGGAGGACGAAGGTTCAATCCCGAGTCCGGCCATCCTGATTTAGGTTTTCTGTGATTTCCCTAAATCGCTCCAGGTAATGCTGGGATGGTTCCTTTGAAAGGGCACGACCGACTTCCTTCCCCATCCTTCCCCAATCCGATGAGACCGATGACCTCACTGTCTGGTCTTCCCCAAACAATCCTATCCCAACCCTCTACCTCTTTTTGGTAAATTCTTCTGACATTCCATGTTGCTACTTTGAGAGGTCCGTTGATCGATTTAAGTTTGTCCTTTTTGATAGCTTAGTCATTCACCTTTGAGGCCTCCTGTTTCGGTGGCTCGTTGTGGTAATAAGAGTAGTGAGCGTTTTCCGAAGGTTAAGTACCAGCCATCTCCTCCACCTCCTTTTAAGGATGACCAGGATATTCTTTCTGGGTTATCTTCCTTAGCCGATATGTTTATTTAAATGCAGAGGAAAGCTCGCCGTTCCTTCTCTCCCGTTGACTACATAACGTAGAACCAATGTACACAATGCATATAGAGGTCACACGACTCCTGTCTTCTTGAAATCAATCAGACCTTGAATAATTCGAGGTAGTTCTCCAACAAGCCCTATTCCCACGTCCAAGAAGACATGCGTCGTGTGACCAAAACTTTTGGCATGCTCTTTTAACACAGAACATTCTAAATCTCTTTGTAGTTAAACCTTAATACACACCAATGTGTGTCATGTCGTGGCACTCTCTATACGCCCTCCCCTATAATTATGTGTTAAAGCTTCCCTGTATTGGAGAGTCCAGACTGTCCAAGCCTAAGTATGATCTCATATGTGTTTTTCATTTACACAGTATCATCTCACTTTAGCTTCCAATGGTATTATCTTCATTCACTTTTCTTTGTCTTTCACTGCCACTTTCTCTCTCTCCCATCATTACTGTCTCCTCTCTCCTTCTCTGTCACTGGAAATGTAGCCTCTCCCTTCAACTGGTACTGTCTTAATCTAGCTTCTACTTCATTCTATATTTTATTGGCTCATATATGTTACTACGGAATCTCCTGATTATTTAGGCCCAATTTGAGTACACTATCAGATTTTCTACATTCTTTTACACTACTTGTATGAATGCAATGGATAACGCTAGCCTACTGTCAAGAAGTTCCACTACACCTGATACGTCCATGCTTTATTCATTAACTCAGAGACTACGCAAAATTGAAGTTCAAAAAATGTTATTTCCTTCTATACTTTTTACCGAATCTCAGAATGATATTAAGGTGGCTCATAGGGAAATGTTATCTAATCAATATGAGATTTTTGCTACATCGAAGTTCAATGTCACATGCTCATTCGAATAGTACTTTGGGTAAGCAAGCTATTAAAAAGAATCTTTCACAAATAAAATTGAATAGTGATTATAATAATAAAAAACCTGATATTTACACCATAAAATACCACAGATATTCTGAATGTAAGTTCTGATCAGTAATGAAATGGAAACCACTGTGAATGCTGGTTCGCTACATCACTTCGCTCTATTCAGTTCTGAATGCATCTTGAGCACATTTATATGTGTAGAAAATAGGTTCTCCGCCCAGGTATGAGGTCTTGGTCAGAGATTTCGCCTGATTTTATGCAGCCCGCATCACAGAACTGTCATACGATTCCTACTTTAGGCAGCGTTTTCGATGGGAAGTGTTTGATCACTCGCACTGCAGCCCGTAATTGGCTCCCTCTGTGTTTCATCTCTGCTCACATTAACAACTGGCTACGAAGACAACGTTTTCGCACAGACAACGAGCAGTAGATGAGCGTGGAAAATTGGCGGGAAGCACAGGCGGCTGCCTTCTATGACGAGGGTATTGGGAAGTTGGTACAACGCTACCACAGATGTCTACGTCGGAGTGGTGACTATGTAGAGCAGTGGCTGGAAGCTGTAGCAAACTGTTTCAGATGAAATATTTCTGATTTTCGAAGTGATTTCGATTTCGCGATCAATTGGTACTTTCTGAATAGCCCAAGCGTATCAGCAACCGTGCATTGGTATCCTACGTGAATAAAATGGTTGCCACAGTATTAGGATTATAATGGTGAGCTTATTTAATGATGTATGGGTGCCTTGCAAGCCTACACACTCTGTCTGTAAATAGTAAACTTTGCTGGCTGATATAGACATGGGATAGGTTGTGCAACAAGGGGGTTGGAGTGGCTGTACGAGTTAGAATAAAGTCTGCCCTACATTTCGCAAATTTCAACAACATGATACACGCAACCACAGTTGCATCTTCGCATCATGCAGTAGGTTGTGATCACTAAGCTCTAAATATCAAATTAAATTACCGCACGCAACATCAACACACTTGGCATTCAAAATTCTCCTACGCCACATTTCACAAGTCTCTCACTATTTTATCATATTTTGGTGCAAAACTTTGCCTGAGCATTACAATGTTAATAATCAGAAGACGTGTTCTAATCAATCAACCCCATAGCATTGAGTGAGAACCAATCCCTTAAAATGATTAGTCGCGAAGCACATGGCTCCACCAGTCTCCCAAGTACACACACGAAAATACGTAATTTAGCAGAACACTGAAAAATCATTTTTATTTACTGGTTCTTATTGACGCAAATAAGCACTGTAAAATGTCGCGAAATAATTACAATTGTCGAATATCTCGATGTATGCTATCCAGTCTCTACTTGAAAGGCAACATTCCGCGCAACATCTAATATAATATAACTCATTTTTAACCAGGATATCTCGCCATTTCTGTCGGTGCTTCTGGGACACGTTCTCACCATATGTCTCCCCGCTGCTATGTTCCAAACGTGGCGGAAAGCCATCCCAACGACCACCTATTCAAACAAAACGAGAAAGACGCCGCTCATTGGCTGTTTCCCGCCTCTTCCTCCACAAACAGGTGAAACTCGAGCAAGATATTCGGAACTCTACTCTTTTACCATCTGACGTCAAAGATTTGCTAATTCGGTACCACCACCACCACTTACTTATCTTTTATTAATGATCCATACCTTTACTTAAAAAATAATAACTTTCAGTCACTCACATCCATACAGGAACGGTGAAGGAATAAATGAAGTGTGGCAGAAGAATAAAAATTAAACTTCAATGACAACTTTCAACGTCCAGCCTGCTAGAGGGCATTAATTTATAACAGAAATTAGCCTCATAGGGTCAAATGGAGCGTACTACAGTACCGCTACACTCTTTCTCGGCTACTCACATTCAACACAGAACAGAGCAAGTATATTCGCATGCCAAAATTGTTGGTGAGAAAGGCAGAATGAACACTGAACCAGATGATTCCTCTCTTATCAGCAAGAACCCTCTAAAGACCAGCGTGTTAACTTTTTTGGTCTCTGAGAAAAGTATTTTTCTGTTGGTTCCCTTCATTGTCCCTCTACCGCTGGGTGCGCTGCTTATATGAAACGAACTCTCTGCGTCAGTAGGGTTTTTACACATTATTTCTATGTATCGACACATTTCTACATATTGAAAAACAAGTAAGGATAATATAAGATTAACACAAAATCGTTTGTTTTATATTTTTACTGGGTATTTTGTTCATCGATCACAAGTAATGGAAATTACAAGCTAACGGTTTTTATCTTAAAACAGTAAAATATATCATTAGAAATACTTTACTCAGTTCGCAGCTCTTCTCATTTCACTTTATTTTTGGGATTAGTTTTAAGTTGTTTTCAGGTATGTCAAGACCCCTTTGAGCCAATTTTTTGTTACTGTGTGTCATGCTGTACATTCCTTGGATCCCCGCGACCTGGCCGCCAAAGTAATGTCTGTTGGCAATAGCCTCAAATTGAGAGATCGAGTCCAACACTGCACGGAGCTCTGATCGAAGGGTCACCAATCCAGCCTGCACCCGAACATAGTAATCGTAGTTCCTACTAAAGACGGCAGAACTCTGCATTACACAGAAATTAAAACACGGGACTGTGCCTAGGGAAACACAAACACTCAAGAATTAATCTGCAAAGCGCACAGTAAATGAAAATGAATCGCTTCTAGTTAGAAGCTCGTAAAGCAACATGCAAACGAAACGATGTGCTCTCCTCAGGCACTTCCGCAACGGCAGCTGGTGCTTAACTCAGCAGTATTAAAGCTCCACTGGCCGTACAAATAAAACCACCGTCTGTGGCGATTAAGACGACGTAACTAAACACTACACTGTTATTAAAACGGCTCACCATTTACTCTTTCTAACTAAATGCTCCACCATCTGCGATTAGCAATAAAATCCTCATAGGACTCTTAACTTGGCTTTTATTTTCAGCGAAGGTAATTTTAACTTTCCTGTGTATTAAACAAGTCCTTCCAGCCCGCTCTTCCTTTCCGATCGATTCACATTCGCCCTGCAGCCACGCCTCTTCAGCTCTATTTACCTCTGTATGGGTTTCATTCCCAACTGACTTATACTGCTGTATCTGTGTACGTAGCCTGGCGCCACAGTAATATGATACAGTTTAAATGAAATATCCGACATCAGCCGGTGTAGATCGTTTATTCTATTAGCAGTGGTCATTTCTGACTTAGCCCTTTCTTAAGTACCACAATGTTTAGCATGACCAGCCTTGTGTAAGCGAAGTTGTTGTCAAAATGTAGTAAACTTGGTTTTATACTTCGACGATGATTACATTTAAAGAAGTCTAATTGGGCTTAACAAAGCCTTACTTGAAAATGGCCCAAGGTTGAAACCATTATTATATAAGAGAATATGAAATACGTGGCGTCACAGCCGGACTTTAAGAACTTTCCACCATATCAAGAGAAATAATTACTAAATGACAGCGCCTATGATGCTTAATTGAAATTATAATTTTACTGATTCACACATTTGTGTGATGCAGGAATGCATGAACTTCGTTTTTCCGGAATTCTTGAGTTTTTCTGAGTACAATTGTCACGTATGTAAACCTATTCCTTTTCAGTGTGAGTAAAATACCAAACTAACAGTTTCTGGGATAAAATCAAAGATATAATATTGCAAGAGTTTTCTTGTAGTGTTAGCGCCACAGACAAAGTTCCAGTGACATATTTCACGTAACATTTAACGTAGTTGAACTCTGTATTCCGAATATAAGGCGAATTTTGCGTAATTACTGGCGGTAATGTTATAAATCTACAGGGTGATTTTTTCCACCCTGTACGAACACTATGGATTGATCGATGAGGGGATACCGAACAAAAAATGGCTAATGTCCGGAAATGCATGGTTTCTTTGCTAATGACCATTTATTCAATCATACTTCGTTACAGAGGCTGCGGTCTAATACGCGCTGAATCATGCAGCCACAGATACAGTGTACACGGTTTCCTAGTAGAGAGGGTGGTACTGTACCTCATACATCACTCCGTAGTGTCCTTTCCTGCCAAAGTAATTGGTAATGTTGGGTCGGATTCTCTCCTCTTGCTGAATCACCTTGTAAAGGATTTGGTGCAGCGTTGTAAATGATGATCCTGTATTGGAATCGAGAGCTCGCTTTTACTTACGAAAAGGCAAATGGCAACGGGCGGCGGGCAGCAAGATTCCATCAGGAGACCTATCTCTGTCGTCAATAACCACAGCACTTAAGGCTTGGAACAATGTTCAGCCGTTTGTCAGAGACAGGGTCATTTCAGGAAACAGGAAATCAAGAAGGACGTACATGAAATGTTCGGGCTCCAGACGTGAAGGAAAATGTGATTAACCTTGTGGAAGGTGACTGCCGTATCAGTACCAGGCAGTTGGCCCGCCAATACAGGGTAAGCTAGACGACCTTGTAGAACATTTTCCATGACAGCTGTTACGACCGTTACCAGTTACAGCGTGTGCAGGGCTTACTAGCGACAAACTTACCACTTTGGGAGCAGTTTTGTCACTGGTTTTATGAGCAGGCGACCACGATTCCGGAATTTGTTATCCGTCCTATTCGCAGATGAGGCTACTTTTACGGGGAGTGGTACCTTCAACATTCATAACATTTGTAGGATAGTATGCAGAGTCTTAACGGCATTAAGATAGGGAATCATCAGCGTCGGTGCAGCCGAAATGTTTGGTCCGAGATAATTTGTATTTTGGGACCAGTCTTCCGTCCACGTCGTCTAACAGGCCGGTACTACAGACGTTTCTTGCGGGTGACTTTGTCTCCCCTGCTGGAGGAATTGCCATTGATGATTCGAAGGGTTATGTGGCTGCTACATGACGATACACCAATGCGCCGTAAGCATCCGGACGCATCTTAATAGTGTCTTCCCCCGTGGACGGATCAGACCAGCGGTGCGCAGTTGCATGAGCTGCTCGTTCACTTGATCTCAACCCGTGCGACTTCTGGTTATGGGGCCATTTCAAATGTATCGTGTATACAGAACCCATAGCAGGTTTAGAGACACTGGATCAGCATATTAAGCTGAGTTTGATACTGTACGTATGCAGCCTGGCCGATGTGAACGTGTGAGACAGAACGTGCTACCGTGCGTACACATCTGCGTTGAGGCATATGGAAACCATTTTCAACACTTACTGTAACTGCGGCTGCATGGTACAGCGCGTATTAGACTGCTGTATCTGTAATAATGTGTGATTGAATAAATGGTCTCTAACATGGAAACCATGCATTTTCGGACATAAATTCATAAAACCTTTTTTATTCCGTATCCAGTCATCTATCAGTTCGCATAGTTTGTACATGGTGAAAAAAATCACCCTGTGTACAGTCAAATGATGAGACTGTCATTTAAACGTTTTGTATTTTCATATCTTACATGAAGTATTCATACACTTACCTAATGTTTCTTCGTAGTTAACATTCTTCTCTCTATGTTTATCCTACCACTGGCAAATGACAGGAAATGCGCATACGATGAAACGAGACAGCAGATCATTGTGGCCTTCCGAAGAAGCCCATGAATGTTAGTTCCCTGACCATCACGAAACTGAAGGTCGCTCGCTCAACAGTTTGCAAGGTGCTGCGTGGAGGACTTCGCTTGCAGGCCCACCGAAAGTTCAAATCGGGCAAGCGTTGAAGCAAAATGACTTGCAGCTTTCCCAAGACTTGCTACTGAGACGTTGGATCAGATCGGGCGATAACCGAAATAGTTAACCGATATAATCACTGTATGGACAGCGCTCTGTTGTTTCAGCGACTGTTGATTTTCTGAATAACCTTTACTAGCCAACAGCGCGAATAGGGCCATAGATAACCGATTTCGGCTCTCTCCAGTCATCTTCAGATCCCTAAGCTAATGAAACGGAGCGTTACAAGAAAGGGCACTACATTCAGATTTAAAGGTATTTATAGAAGATTTTAACAAAACATGATGAACAGTATACAGCAGAAAATAAAAAGCTATGTCTAAGCAATATCTAAGGCGTTACGTTTTCTGTCGACTGTTGAGCTTTATTATCGTATGGCTGCAAATCGTGGTAGACTTGCAAATGCTTTAAAAAATTAAATTTTAACCACAAGATGCAAATCAGGCGTTCTACACTGTTATGGCGGTATGACATCCACGCCACCATTTGACAAGCATAACGCGAATGAAGAGGAGCTAGCGAGAGGGAAACTCATTTATGTGAACTGCAGCAGATACAGTGCTGCATCGAGATAATATCGCCGACTGAAAGATCTGAGAACAGGCTCTTTGACATTAAATGATTAACGAAGATACTAGTGCAACTCAAAAAAATAGTGAGCTTTTGGTGGCAACTGGGAGAAGGAGGCGTACTACCCAGCTGGAAGTTATTGAAGAGATTGCTGTTGATGCAGCATGTTCTCTATGTAGTGCTAGTGCTCCTGCAGTGTCACGAGAATTGTCCATCTCATGGTCAACAGTACGAGAAGTTTTGTGGTCACTGATACCCGTACAAGATCCAGAAGGTGCAGAAACTGAAAACCGGAGCACCGTCTGAAATTGCATATCGGTTTCTGGCACTGATCAATGTTGATGACAAATGGATGGGCAGTTCTCTAAGGAATAACGCTACAAATTTTACACTATAGGCTGCAGTAAATACATGTACCCATGAATTTAGGGTAATATTAAACCAGGTGTTGAGGACGAAGAGCCATTTCACTCGCCGTATCTAATTTTGTGGTGTGGATTCAAGCTATAACCGTTTTTCTCTCAAGAGAATACTCCCAGAGGGCCTGTCAAGTGTACCGTGACGTCTACAGGTTATCCAGACCTCCCTGTACAGCATGTGATTCCTGCTTTGGAAACGCCTATGTGGAAATCAATGTTGTAAGATGGTACGATAGTTCATGTCGCTCTCCCAGTGAAAGATCTGCCCTATTCTACGTACTGTGACCCTGTTATTTCTAAATGCATGGCCTGCAAGATCACGTGGTCTAAATCCATGTGACTTTTAGCTCTGGACACAAGTGAAAGAACGCGGTTACCAGAGATATGTTCCATCTCTACCAGATATAAAGACCAATGTTCTACAACACGTCGATGTCTCCGGTGCTTAAACTGAACAAATTGTGTAGGCGATGGGTAACAATAAAGTGAACATTACACATTTCTCATGTCATTTTCTACCCACGTCACGTTCCTAATCTATTACAGATGCAAACATATTTATACGTTTTTCTTACATTCGCAGCGCCAGATTTGCACCTTGTGGCCAAAATTTGAAATAATTTATTTCCCAGCATATATTGGTTCCACTTAAATGTATTAGAATATCTACCAAGTTTCGCTGCCACACGATAATTACAGCTCTGACTGGACTTTGGTGAGCTGCTTTTTTCATTTTTCTTTTTTTAGACCTTGATGATAATTTAATAACCGAACTAGTATTTTCCACCAGTCATCTGGTGTGTTTAGTGAGAACTGCTACGTATTCCTCTGGTTTTTTTCATCTTATGGGACTTAACCGCTAAGGTCATCAGTCCCTAAGCTTACACACTACTTAACCTTAATTATACTAAGGACAAACACTCACACCCATGCCCGAGGGAGGACTCGAACCTTTGCCGGGACCAGCTGCACAGTCCATGACTGCTGCGCCATAGACCACTCGGCTATCCCGAGCGGCCCTCTCCTGTTCCAACCTCTTCATCTCACAGTATCTTTTGCAACCTGCGTCCTCAATTATTTGGTGGCTGTATTACAACCGTTGTCTTCCTTTACAGTTTTTGCCGACTTGATGTCTTAATAGATGTCATATTATACTGTCCCTTCTTCTTGTCAGCGGTTTTCATATATCTCTTCCCTCACTGACTCTCTGGAGAACCTCCTCACTCCTTACCAGTCCATCTAATTTTCAACATTCGTGTGTATCACCACGTCTCAAATGCTTCGATTCTCATTTGTTCGAGATTTCCCACTGTCCATATTTCACTACCATACAAAACTGTACTCCAAACGTACATTCTCAGAAATTTATTTCCTTCACGTGAATCATAACCACCCAGTGTACATATCAGCTGTCATTAAACGACGTTACAATCGGATGCAGCTTCACTGGTGGCTCACGGTCTTACAGTCTTGGTGGATGTGAAAACTTTTCCATTGGACAGCGAAGTCATACCAAAGATATCACTAGAGTGCACATTTAAGTTGTGGCGGTAGGACTTGAAATCCCTTACCACACTCCGACGGTAGAAATGCTGGGGAGGCCTGGTGCCAATTATTTGTAAGTCAGCGACCCTGTTGCGTAGGACTTTCACTTGGCATAGAGATGCCTTGCCGGCCGCTGTAGCCGCCCGGTTCTAGGCGATTCAACCCGCAACCGCGCTGCTGCTACGGTCACAGGTTCGAATCCTGCCTCTGGCATGAATGTGTGTGATCTCCTTAGGTTAGTAAGGTTTAAGTAGTTCTAAGCCTAGGGGACTGATGACCTCAGATGTTAAGTCCCATATGGTTTGGAGCTATTTAAAGAGATACCTTGCTTTCTCTCGCGTGGTCCTTTGAAAGTGGCTATGACCGTTTCCTCAAGGAGAACAACTACCTTCGTGACGGATGGGGCATGCAGATTCCACCGAAGCACCATATTCTGCATGCGCTGGAATTTGCATACGGGAGTCGCTAATCGTAGGCCACAAATTGGAGTCATAGGTGAGGAAAGGGTGGACAATCATCCGGTACAGCCAGAGCTTGGTGTCGATGTTCAGTTCCCTGATGGTGAACACTGGGTACACTGCTTTTATTTTTTTGGGTCCTCTTTGGGTCAAATATTCTGCATAGCGATGGAAGAGCAGGTTTACATCCATCTGGACCAATAGTTATTTGTTATCAGGTGACTATGGGACCTGGACGCCAGCAGTAGTGATGTTGTGGCGAGGATAGGGTGCCGTGTAGTGAAATAGACTGCCGTGGTTTTGGCAGAATTGAGGGAAATCTTGTTGGAACGACATCAAGCTACTGTCGTGTCCACCTGCCTCTGGAGGCGTGAAATGAGCTGGTAGTTTGCAGCCGGTGGCGTAGAGCGGGTATCATAGGAGTACTGTCCAGGTGGCAGTCTGGGAGGACTGGCATACGGTGAACGTAAATGTTATAAAGGATGGGAGACAACACAGAGCCCTGAGAAGTAGCCATCGTCATGTAACGTAGGCTGGATCGTCGACCTTGCTAGTTAACCAAGAAAGTCTTATGGGAAGGCAAGTCCTAAAGTGGGGTTAAAGCGCTTGGGCCAGTGGAAGTAGAGGCCTTCACTGCCTTTTGGATATTTGTGGTCAGGTAATCAACAGCCCTAACCAGGTGAGCAAACGTTGTTAGGTCAAGATGTTGCCGAGTGACAGTAGTAAGGATCCTGGAAAATTTGTCCCAACTCATGATGGTCAAGGTAGAACAAATGTCTAAAGACTATGTGATGTAGTTAGGGTACACTAACATGGTGTTGTTGTTACAGAACAGTTCGTGGAGTGTTTCTAACTAAAAGTGCACTGCAATGTTCTTGAAAATGGCCACATCCAGAACGTCTGGCTGGCAGTCCACACAAACTTGTATATGGGTGGCAGTATGGGGTTCATAGACTGACAGTGCCAGAGGACCTTCTAGGTCAAGGAGGAGTCTGCCCTTGGGATTAGCAACACGAGAATGCCGAGCAGCATTGGGATCTGCCGCATGAGTTTGTCAAATAATGTCAAGGTATGAAGATATGCTTCAAGAAGTGGTTGGGTAGGGCTCAAACATGCCACAGCAAAAGTTATAGCAACAAGGTGGATAGAATGAGTGACTGCTGTAGCCTCTACATGTTCGAGTGGTTGGAGAACCTTATGATTAAGGATGAGTGATTTATGCAGAACCACTGTCGTGCCCCCACCTCAGTGATGGAGTCGTTCAGTTGGATAGCAAACTATGATGTGGAGACGGAAATCGTTGGTCGATTTCAGGTGGGTTTCTGAGACAAGTAAAATGTCCATGTGGTGCTCGGACAGGAAAGTGTTCAGTTCAGTCTTAATACCTTTAAGGCCATTAGCAATAAAATTACAGACATCTAGATCCTGAGGGGGCTGATGATCGTGCAGTGGGCGGTGGTGGTAGTTGTGGTTAGTGTTTAACGTCCCGTCGACAACGAGGTCATTAGAGACGGAGCGCAAGCTCGGGTTAGGGAAGGATTGGGAAGAAAATCGGCCGTGCCCTTTCAAAGGAACCATCCCGGCATTTGCCTGAAGCGATTTAGGGAAATCACGGAAAACCTAAATCAGGATGGCTGGAGACGGGATTGAACCGTCGTCCTCTCGAATGCGAGTCCAGTGTGCTAACCACTGCGCCACCTCGCTCGGTGCAGTGGGCGATTCAACATTATAACAAAATCTGGCTGAGCCCTTCAACAAGGACGATTACCTTAGTGAGCACATACTCTTACAGATATCATGAATGACATCATTGTGCAGGGTTGTGTGAACAGAGTGATGACCTGGGAAATCTCTCGCATGTCATCCTGGAAAGAAGATCTATCTCCACCACTGGAGGAACATCCCAGATGGACTGATTGACCCAGCAACAGGAAGGGGTGGGCGTGGTGACACACCATTGGAGTGTTATGGCACTTTAGGAGGTGGGTGGGAGGAGGCTGAAGACAGTCTGGCTGCTTGGTGGGCATTGGTATGCATCACATAAAATGATGAAACAGGAGGAGACTGAGCTGCAGCAGCAAAAGTGGTCGTAGATGATGGAGCCAGATATGCTAATGTGTCGCAGATGCGACAGGTGCCTGAGCATCAATGGTGGGATGGTCGTCGGATTTACCCCATAAGATGGGGAAATGGGTACACTCTCATGATGGTGGGTTGGCCTTGGAAGACTTCATAGCCTTCTGGTATATATGACAACCTCACCTCGAAGTCAGGGGGTGGGGATCCTGAGAAGTAACCAAACACTGGGCTCGCGTGGGTTTTCCTGAGGCTGGAAGTTTTCTATCCTTGGACAAATACGAAGCAGCACACTTGACCCAATAAAAAGGAAGTCAACAGTTACGGCCGGTGTGGTACAATGTTGACACCGACAGCAGATGGAAAGGTCACTGCAGCCTTCATATGACTTAATACGAACCTCCGAATAAGGGAGAGAACATGTGTGGGCATAGGGATTGATATCTGGGCCTCAGGGTCTCTCTTGTATTGGTGGATCAAAGGGTCCAGGAACTTGAGGTGGAGTAATTCATCCCTGACGTCTGTTTCTGTAACTCCGCAGGGAGGGTCTTTTAAAACGATTTCTGTTCTTCTACCGCCAGGAATTAGTGAAGTTCGGTGACAGGAGGAACAAGACTTTCAGTCAGGTGAATACAGGGTTATAAATACAAAATCAAATAGGGATAATGCAGGAGTAGGTTTAATAATGAATAAAAAAATAGGAGTGCAGGTAAGCTACTACAAACAGCATAGTGAACACATTATTGTGGCCAAGATAGACACAAAGCCCATGCCTACTACAGTAGTACAAGTTTATATGCCAACTAGTCCTGCAGATGATGAAGAAATTGATGAAATGTGTGATGAGATAAAAGAAATTATTCAGGTAGTGAAGGAAGACGAAAATTTAATAGTCATGGGTGACTGGAATTCATCAGTAGGAAAAGGGAGAGAAGGAAACATAGTGGGTGAATATGGATTGGGGCTAATAAATGAAAGAGGGAGCCGTCTGGTAGAATTTTGCACAGAGCATAACTTAATCATAGCTAACACTTGGTTCAAGAATCATAAAAGAAGGTTGTATGCATGGAAGAATCCTGGAGATACTAAAAGGTATCAGATAGATTATATAATGGTAAGAAAGAGATTTAGGAACCAGCTTTTAAATTGTAGGAAATTTCCAGGGGCAGATGTGGACTCTGACCACAATCTATTGGTTATGACCTATAGATTAAAACTGAAGAAACTGCAAAAAGATGGGAATTTAAGGACATGGGATCTGGACAATCTGAAAGAACCAGAGGTTGTACAGAATTTCAGGGAGAGCATAAGGGAACAATTGACAGGAATGGGGGAAAGAAACACAGTAGAAGAAGAATGGGTAGCTCTGAGGGATGAAGTAGTGAAGGCAGCAGAGGATCAAGTAGGTATAAAGACGAGGGCTGCTAGAAATCCTTGGGTAACAGAAGAAATATTGAAATTAATTGATGGAAGAAGAAAATATAAAAATGCAGTAAATGAACCAGGCAAGAAAGAATACAAACGTCTCAAAAATGAGACCGACAGGAAGTGCAAAATGGCTAAGCAGGGATGGCTAGAGGACAATTGTAATGATGTAGAAGCTTATCTCACTAGGGGTAAGATAGATACTGCCTACAGGAAAATTAAAGAGACCTTTGGAGAGAAGAGAACCACTTGTATGAATATCAAGAGCTCAGATGGCAACCCAGTTCTAAGGAAAGGTGGGAAGGCAGAAAGGTGGAAGAAGTATATAGAGGGTTTATACAATGGCGATGTACTTGAGGACAATATTATTGAAAGGGAAGAGGATGTAGATGAAGACGAAATGGGAGATAAGATACTGCGTGAAGAGTTTGACAGAGCACTGAAAGACCTGAGTCGGAACAAGGCCTCGGGAGTAGACAACATTCCGTTAGAACTACTGACGGCCTTGGGAAAGCCAGCTGGTCAGCAAGATGTATGAGACAGGCGAAATACCCTCATACTTCAAGAAGAATATAATAATTCCAATCCCAAAGAAAGCAGGTGCTGACAGATGTGAAAATTACCGAACTATCAGTTTAATAAGTCACAGCTGGAAAATACTAACGGGAATTCTTTACAGACGAATGGAAAAATTGTTAGATGCGGACCTCGGGGAGAATCAGTTAGGATTCCGTAGAAATGTTGGAACACGTGAGGCAATACTGACCTTACGACTTATCTTAAAAGAAAGATTAAGAAAAGGCCAACCTACGTTTCTAGCATTTGTAGACTTAGAGAAAGCTTTTGACAATGTTGACTTTAATACTCTTTCAAATTCTGAAAGTGGCAGAGGTAAAATACAGGGAGCGAAAGGTTATTTACAATTTGTACAGAAACCAGATGGCAGTCATAAGGGTGGAGGGGCGTGAAAGTGAAGCAGTGGTTGGGAAAGAAGTGAGACAGGGTTGTCTCTTTATATTGGGCAAGCAGTAAAGGAAACAAAAGAAAAATTCGATGTAGGCATTAAAATTTATGGAGAAGAAGTAAAACTTTTGAGGTTCGCCGATGACATTGTAATTCTGTCAGAGGCAGCAAAGGACCTGGAGGAGCAGTTGAACGGAATGGACAGTGTCTTGAAAGGAGGGTATAAGATGAACATCAAGAAAAGCAAAACGAGGATAATGGAATATAGTCAAATTAAATCGGGTGATGCTGAGGGAATTAGATTAGGAAATGAGACACTTCAACTAGTTAAAGAGTTTTGCTATTTAGGAAGTAAAATAACTGATGATGGTCGAAGTAGAGAGGATATAAAATGTAGACTGGCAATGGCAAGGAAAGCGTTTCTGAAGAAGGGAAATTTGTTAACATCGAGTATAGATTTATGTATCAGGAAGTCTTTTCTGAAAGTATTTGTATGGAGTGTAGCCATGTATGGAAGTGAAACATGGACGATAACTAGTTTGGACCAGAAGTGAATAGAAGCTTTCGAAATGTGGTGTTACAGAAGAATGCTGAAGATAAGGTGGATAGATCACGTAGCTAATGAGGAGGTATTGAATAGGATTGGGGAGAAGAGAAATTTGTGGCACAACTTGACTAGAAGACGGGATCGGTTGGTAGGACATGTTTTGAGGCATCAAGGGGTTACAAATTTAGCATTGGAGGGCAGCGTGGAGGACACAAATCGTAGAGGGAGACGAAGAGATGAATACACCATGCAGATTCAGAAGGATGTAGGTTGCAGTAGGTACTGGGAGATGAAGAAGCTTGCACAGGACAGAGTAGCATGGAGAGCTGCATCAAACCAGTCTCAGGACTGAAGACGACAACAGCAACCGCCAGAAGCCTGATGAGTGTAGTAGTCCACGGCCCTGGACGTGCCGAAGTCGAGCGCTTGGAGACAATCATCCATGGTGTCAAGTAGGTACTTGACGTCGGCTTCCTGGTACACTGCCCGCTGTTGGCCCGCAATAAAGCATTCCACTCCATCGTTCAGTTTGTCTTAGACGGTCCATGGCAGCAATAGGTGTCGCTGTTCCAGGTGCTGAGGCACCGCAATCTGAATCACGGCCGCTGCGTAGGAAGTGAGCGGAAGACCGTGTTTGTCGACCACTGGGCCGGGGGCGGTTGGGTTTGTATTGTTTGTATTAATGCTGTAAGCCGACGTGGCATGACTGTCACTAGGAGAGAGGACCTTCACCAGGCGGCCATAGGAATCGTCAGAGGACGAAGAGGAAGATCGGTCCCCCACACGACGCTGTGTACAAGGTTCACGTGAATCGATATCACTTTCAGTTGTTATCGATGGCCTGTGGCGGGAGAATTTATGCGCTCGGTCCTTGGCCTGTTGGGTGGTGTCAGGAGCACCGCAGCCGACCGCATGGCAGGGCGGCCGTCGTGCGGCCGGTGTCACACTGCAGCGCGAAGGGGCGGCGGGAGAGTCATCTAGCCGCGAATTACTGTCCTTGGCCTTATGAATGATTAGTCGTGGCCCGACTGACGTAGTCAGGCTATAGGCACGAATGCCTGCCGCCTATATGTGCCCGGTACAACGGGACGCTTACGAAATAACAACGCCGTCTTACGAGGCAAACGACAAATCAACGTCGACTCAGACACTACGACTACACAACGCTGAACACTCGTGACCATAACGGACAACGCGCACCTACTCGCAAGTATGCATTCTCAGGGCTCCAATTTGACTGACGACTTGACATTGAATCAGCGTAATATAATGTCATAGGTGTCATAAATGAAATAACCACAGCGTAAAATATACACAAGAAAAATCACATGAAAGACATACCTTTGGATACATGAGTATATATCAAGGACAGACAAGCACTGTTGTCGTCCATTCAGATTAATATAGAAGTGACAGAGTTGGCATGAACTGGTCGCAAGCGGGCGAAGCGAAATTAGGAGCCTAGGCTAACAGTTTAAGAAAGCGCAAGAAGGCGACTGCACCGCAAAATACAAATTTCAAGTAGTATAATAGGTAATATAAACTTATATTACAAAGTGACGAAATGAAAACCAAAAAAAACACAATTCTTAAACTGAAATTATTACATGACAAGTAGATGAGTTCCATGAATATAAAAATGATGCTGAAGAAACAGTACTTGTAGATGGAGCAATGCTATCAACCTTTTTAATAAAACTGAAATCTTTGCCACCGTCTTCTACACCGATCTGTGGAAAACCTCCCATATCCTGATGGTCTACATACTCAACAAGCGTCCATCTGATGCGTCTTCTTATCACCCTGTATGTCTACTCTCGGTATTCAGCAAGCTCTTTGAATCCATGCTTACCCAGCGAATCCATCACCATCTCCACTAACACAACCTCCTCTCCAACACTCAATGTGGCTTTCGACCTTCCTTCTTTGCCAACGACAAGCGCCTCTCCTCCAGCTTAACTGCCATCGCACTGCCATTTTTATCTCCCTAGATCTCGCAAAGGCCTACGACCACGTATGGCATCCCGGTCTCCTGTTTAAACTCCAGACCTATGCCCTTCCTATCAACTATGTCCACCTGATTGCCTCCTTCCATTGCCTACACTTCTGCAGGTTTGCCCCAGGTCTCTGTCCTCTCCCCGTTCCTCTGTCTCCTGTACATGGCCCATTTGCACCAACTTTCCTTATCTCCACCCCCTGCAGTATGCCCATGACATCAAGTTCCTTGCCCTCTTTACCACCCTTCAAAGTTCCCAAAGCCTTCCCCACAATCGCCTTGATCTTTTTACCACATGGTATAAACAGTGGCTCCTCAAAATCAATCCTTCCAAGACACAAGCAATCTTTGTAGGTCGTATCACTCGCTCCTTCTCGCTCCTTCATTTTTCCCATACTATCTGCACCTGTCCTGTCCGCCTGCCCCCACCCTCACCTACCTTGCGCTCACCATTGACCATCACCTTACCTGGATCCCTCGTCTCCTCTCCACCCAATCCAAAGCCTGTCCCATCCTCTGTTATGCCAGTCCCACCCTGATGTCCACCCCCACCCCCACTTCTATAAGTCTCTCCAGATTCTCGAGATCCATGCACTATACCTCGCCTTCCATATGCACCTCCCGTCCCCCACGTGGATCCTCTACGACCTGCTTCCTTTCCCCCATCTACATCTTTCCCTCGAACATATCCAAGTCCTCTACACCTCCCACTGACTTATTGGTAATAATTTATACGGAACTTTATGGAAAGTATTTGATTTGTGTATTGATAAAATAAATCACCTTTCTATGGATAGGCCTAAAATTATACAAAATATAATGACGACCAATAGATGTGAACGTTTCGAACAGTCTTTTGTCTGTGTCAGAGCAAGTTTAGAAGACAGTTTGACGTCTGGAGAAGAGCGAGAAACTACTACAAGACATATAAATAACGTTAGATGAGTATTTGAAATTCTTTAATACAGAATACATAACATGGATGCAAGTCTTATCCACGTGAATGGTAATATACATTGTGGTCAGAAACAGTCTGAAAGGCTTGTAGGCGTATTTTATATTAGGTACATCTGAGAAATAATTCTTGACTAAAAGTCAATAACTTGCACTGTTTCCAGGTTAATTAGCACTCAAGTTAGCCAATCAGACCGTCGCACTTGCAAATCTAAGTGGTGCGCCAGATGAAATTATTCTCAGCTGTCCTTACAGCGTAGACGATAGGGCACGAGACTGGTCAACCCTTGGCTCGGGTTCTATCCTCACTACTGTCTCGTTCGGGTTTAGGAAACCAAATGATAACCATGTTTGACGACACAGTCTCTAACAGACATCTTGAATTTTCTCGCGCAACGGCCTGGTTCCCTAATTTCTATGCTAATTGACTAGGAAACGGCACAGGGCATCGACTTTTTTCCCCTGGCCACTGTTTCTCAGCGTAAACTATCCTGAAACAGCCGCAAGGCTTTCCAGACCACACAGTATATTTAAAACTGTCGTGGAAATCAGTGACAACTGTTTAATACATTGAATGGTATAGAATGACAGCCAAATATCACATTGCCTTTAACTTAACGACACGGCTCTATGATACTAGCTCGCTGCTTGGGTCTGAACTACTGGCATCTCATTCGTGGCTGCGTCTGGCAGTGACTGCGTGTAGAGTGTGAATCTGTCGAGTTGTACTAATTTGTAAACCACCACTGCGTTTGTAACACAAGGGGTATATGTGAGTGTGGTTGCCTGCTGTTGTCCCCACAATGGAGCTGTCACGCCAGAAATGCCCGGTAATTGACAAACTACAGATAGGGATTCTCATAAAAGAATGAATCGTGTTGTAGTTTTTTTCTTCAGTTTCGCAAAGCAAACCAATTATTCCTATCGGGATACCACTAGAGCGAATCACAACTTGTGTACCATAAATAATTTAGTTTGAGAAATTACATAGAATTCAAAAATTTTGTAAATATGAAGTACACAATGTCTGTTTTTACCTTATATGTAATTTCAAGATCTGTAAAACCTATGTTTGACTTTCTTTAGATAGTACCCTCCTTTATTAACGCACACAACGTTGGCCGATATTGATTAGTGGTGAGAAACAGAAGACATAATACCTGCCTACCACTTTTAGAAAATGCTCAGTGGACAAACAATTGGAACTCAGCACATTTACGGTGAGTGTTCCCTGTCCGCCGAACCGAATTGCGCGCATCACCTGCTGCAGTACAGACAGCAATTAGCGATGATATGCTAGTTGTGGCCTTGACCGCTGTGCAGGTCATGTACTTAGCACAATGATACGCCCGCTAAACCCGCTGGGCAGAACAGGTAATTAAGAATGTGGAAAGGGCCAAATAGGTGGTGGTCAGTTTCATCTTGTAATTGGAATTTATTGGAATTTAATAATACTTTTACAACCTAAGCGGCACATAGCCGGACCTTTACCGATGCAACTCTTTCATGGCTGAAGACCTCCAAACAAGAAATGTTAACAAATCAATAAGATACAAATCCCATTAAGATAGCAATAAAACAGTTAAAAAAAGACCAACGCAAAGTTGATAGAACTAACATATGCAAGATGCAATACAAATGGCTGACGGCCACAAATAAGTTTAAAAATTTTAGAATATATATATTACGGAGGTCGGTCTGGCCTCGTTCACTTATGCGAGACAGTTGGTGAGCCCAATTACACTTCATCCGTCGGAACCCAACCAGGGGACAGCCACGGACCGACCGACACAACGACTTGCTTCCCATCAATCAGTACATGAGAACTCAAACAGAAAAGATTACAAACATGATAATCCACAATGTCGTACGTATTAGCTGTGAAAATTACACACCATTTTGGACAGCGATAACAGGTGAGGAAAGGACGCTGCCTGACATTACGTTCGTGCCCAGGGCGGGTAAATGGAACACTAACGGTCACAAGGCAAAAAATTCCACTGGTGCACTCGAAGCAACCAAAATACTTAATTGCACCGCATCGCAGCTAAATTTCAGCATCAGAAACACTCGGTGTTGCTCACAGTAAGACCTCCCCAACAGCAAACTACCGAGACGAACCACCACAACATGAATTGACGTGGCTTGGGTAGTTGAAACCGCTACTCAATTATGACATCTTGGGTCGGTGAACTTCTCTCGTCCACAACAACCGACAGACTCTGCTCAGAATGTAGACAACATCTAAAATACTCGTCCAACTACTCACACAACTTGACAAACACTTGCACGAAGACCTGAACGATCCCCAACAGTAACGAAGCAAGCACAAAGACAAATCGGGAGTCAATGCACATGCTCATACACGCACACACATACACACACACACACACACACACACACACACACACATAGCCGACTCATGAACGATCGGCGAGCCAAAGCGCATCGTCCGGTAGGACGACTGACCGACGATCTACCCAGACTCTGACCAGGCTCAAGTCACGAATGGCGGCGATGGTCGGGCGAGCCATGTCGTTGCAGACCGCGCACCTGCTCCAACCCGACTGCACAAATGCCGCACTGCAACTCCCCGACTAGTAGGTCCGGACTGCGCTCCCAGTGTGTTCCAACTGACTGGCAGCCCGAACTCGCGACCCAAACTCGCTTACGACAGACAACCAGACAACGACCGGGAAGTAATAGCAGTCGAGAAAAGATACTACGAGAGGGGATACGTCGATACTCGCTGCTAGCGCCGGTCACGGTCAGGCAAAGCAGCAACTCAGTGACAGTAGTAATTTAAATTAACGCAGCGAGAGGTATGTACGTTTAAAACAGGGTGTAAAATACATGATGGTGGGAACACAAGCCACGCACGGCTAACTCATCTGTAATTATTTGTCTACCTAGTGGGAGCAATATGCTGTCCTCAAACTCCTATGGCGAAATTACCTCACTACAAGACAGAGCACGAGTCTAAAGCCCTGTTTCCTCTCTAGCCAGAAACAGAAATTCGACACAAGTTTCTTCCATAAAGGAGGACTTCTGAGTGCATCAAAACTCCACAGAGAGGTAAAGAAACGTCTCTCGAGTGAACAGAATAACAACTCTGTTCACAGAGATACTTCACGCTCTACTTGTGGCGAAATCAACACTTCCCAAAAATCTATCCCTCAGATTATACACTGTCGGTCTCTCCAGCGAAGCCTGTAGTTTGACCCTCGGTGAGAAGTGTCTCCAATCGATAATCGCAGGAAAGTGCCTCCACGTCGTATGGCTACTTCCTCCTCGAGACACCGTGCAGCGTTTGTGTTCAAGGGACTGCTACAAAAGCATTACCTCTTAACATATGGCTCATGAATTTTCCAGCAAGTCACCTGAAGCTCATATTTTTTACAGAAGATTTTCTGTAACTTCCCATATCCCCGCCTACGTCCTCATCACTGCATCAATGAAATACGTGTCTCAGCTTTTCGGTGGAAAGCACGCCCTGGTGCTTTCCATGAGCAGATTCTTCGGAGGTCGGGTCGTGACCACCATTTGCAGCCCCGTGCATTCCTCTGCACTAAGAAGCAGGCCTTTTCGCCTTGGTCCGCCACTCTCCCCCCTCCCCCTCCCACCTCTCTTCCGCTAGGTACGCTTTACTGAAACCTTCTTCGTACGACTAGAGTGCAATCTCCCGCCTGGGCTGTCCGCGCCATGGGAGTTCTACCGCCTCCACTTTGTGAACCATCGCCTCCTCGCTCTATTCTCTCTCAGGGCAGAAAATATCTCTCCCTCTTTAGCCGACGGCAGGTTCTGAGCAAACTCTTCCCAACATCGCCCTTTCTGTCAGCGCTCAGCTCCAATTAACTCTCAGACATGCAGTACTACTGAAATTGTTACTAAGTAGTCGTAGACCGTAGCAGCCAATGAAATGATTAAAAATTCCATTGTGCATCGTAAACTTTGAACTTTAAACTAAAGACATACAAATTTAAAAGAACTTACGGAACATTAAACGTTTGTTGCCAAAATCTGGCGCCTTACAAACTTTTGCTGTGGAACCTCGCTTCTCGGACGATATCACAGAGGCTATGTCATTGTACATCCTAATGATGTCACTGACATAAAAATGTTACGGGCAGTAAGTGATTGCAGTTGCCATGATGCAGCTGACAACTGAATTTTAAAGTAAGAAAGATTAACACAAAACATCCCTACAATAGCGAAAAAGTACACGATTTGTGGCTCTGGATTACGCAGTTATTGTAGCATAGAAAGCCTATGCTGTTATACATTTAACAGCCAATCTTTGAGTGGATCAGAGAATAGCCAAAAATTATTTGGAGGTACACGTTATCTGCAATTTTTCGTTGTACCATAGAACATTTTATGTAATGAACCATTGACAATGCAGTAAAGTAAAGCAACCAGTTAAAAATGAAATGTCTAATGTATCAAAGGGTACTGCAAGGTGAAAGATTCAGGCCAATTAAATAAAGAAGTACAAAAAAACAGTTGCACTTGTCTGGGTGATACATTATCAATGTCGTTTAATGAACAAAGTAAGAGCATACGGACTATCAGATCAATTGTGTGATTGGATTGAGGAGTTCCTAGATAACAGAACGCAGCACGTCATTCTCAATGGAGAGAAGTCTTCCGAAGTAAGAGTGATTTCAGGTGTGCCGCAGGGGACTGTCATAGGACCGTTGCTATTCACAATATACATAAATGACCTGGTGGATGACATCGGAAGTTCACTGAGGCTTTTTGCAGATGATGCTGTGGTGTATCGAGAGGTTGCAACAATGGAAAATTGTACTGAAATGCAGGAGGATCTGCAGCGAATTGACGCATGGTGCACGGAATGGCAATTGAATCTCAATGTAGCGAAGTGTAATGTGATGCGAATACATAGAAAGATAGGTCCCTTATCATTTAGCTACAAAATAGCAGGTCAGCAACTGGAAGCAGTTAATTCCATAAATTATCTGGGAGTACGCATTAGGAGTGATTTAAAATGGAATGATCATATAAAGTTGATTGTCGGTAAAGCAGATGCCAGACTGAGATTCATTGGAAGAATCCTAAGGAAATGCAATCCGACAACAAAGGAAGTAGGTTACAGTACGCTTGTTCGCCCAATGCTTGAATACTGCTCAGCAGTGTGGGATCCGCACCAGGTGGGGTTGATAGAGGAGATAGAGAAGATCCAACGGAGAGCAGCGCGCTTCGTTACGGGATCGTTTGGTGATTGCGAAAGCGTTACGGAGATGATAGATAAACTCCAGTGGAAGACTCTGCAGGAGAGACGCTCAGTAGCTCGGTACGGGCTTTTGTTTAAGTTTCGAGAACATGCCTTCACCGAGGAGTCGAGCAGTATATTGCTCCCTCCTACGTATATCTCGCGAAGAGACCATGAGGATAAAATCAGAGAGATTAGAGCCCACACAGAAGCATACCGACAGTCCTTCTTTCCACGTACAATACGAGACTGGAATAGAAGGGAGAACCGATAGAGGTACTCAGGGTACCCTCCGCCACACACCGTCAGGTGGCTTGCGGAGTACGGATGTAGATGTAGATGTAGATATACATGCAATCACTCTGTACTCCACACGCCACAAAGATAGTGATGAAGGAAATAACAGTTAGTGGAAACAGTAGACATACAATATTTCCCTTCAAAAGCTGCCACTCACAGCAAATTATGTGGGTCAACTGTGTAAACGTACGGTACCCTTTGTCTATATGATATGTTACCTACGTCTTTCTTAAAGCATACATTGAATCATTGTGCGCTTTACGTACTGCAAGCACAATCAGAAACAATACACTAAAAGTCAGCATAAAGAAATGTAAAATGCATACTTTCACAGATGGCATCAAAAGTATACAATGCATAAACGGCCTCTGTGTGGGTAAGCCAATGATATGTTTTACAACATAAAATAACTATTGAAATAAAAAGTTAAAAACGTAAAAATCCAATATAGTCTTACAGACGCTATCACTGAAAGCAAATGACAGCTTATCACAGTCATTTAGCAGATAATGCCAAAGCTGAACTGTTTAATTTGTCTGTTACTGTATTTTAATAATATGTCGTTTGCCTCTGTCACACAGACATAGTTATATACTTCTCGCATAACCAGTTATGAAACTGCGACAAAGTAAATATTATAGAATTCGAATCTAGAACAACTACCACCAAGAGTAACTGGGAAAAAGATATTGGAGTAGAGAAGCAGCTTGAATCACTTAATAATGGTAAGACCTCTGGTCCAGATTGTGTACCGATAAGGTTCCTTTCAGTGTATGCTGATACAATAGCTCCATACTTAGCAACCATATAGAACCTGGCGCTTCATTCATATACTGTTTTAGAACACCAGGATTAACCTCGAAGAATACGATTTATTGACTAACATGCAGCACAGATCTAGGGAACATCGTTCTCGTGAAACACAAGTAGCTTTTTTCTCACTAAATAATGAGTGCTATTTACAGATTATGTCAAAGCGATTCTACATATTTAGATTTCCAGAAGTCTTTTGAAACCGTCCTTCACAAACGACTGCTAATAAGACAGCGTGCCTTGGACAATAATCTCAGTTGTTCTACTGGATTGATGAGTTTCGGTCAGAAAGGTCGCATTTCGTAATAACTGACGGAAAGCCATCGAATAAAACAGAGGAAATTTCTGTCCTCCCTCAAGGTTGTGTTATAAGCTGTATGTGGTTCCTGATTTACATAGACCATTCAGGTGACAATCTGAGAAACTCTCTTCTTTTGTTTCTATATGAAACTGTCGATTACTGTCTTATAAAGCCATCAGATGTTCCAGATGGTCAAAACAAATTTCAAAACTGCTTAGACTTCTTTATGATGCGAATAATGTCAACTGACTCTAGTAAAAAGTGTGAAGTCATCTACTTGAATACTAAAAGAAATCCCCTATATTTATGTTACAGAATGAAACAAACAGATCTAAAAGTTGTAAATTCAACTAACTATTTAGGCATTACAGTGATGAATAACTTCTATTCCAACGATCACATATATAATATTGTGAGGAAGCAAAACCAATCCAAAGACTGCGATTTGTTGGCAGGACACTTCGAGAATATAGCACCTATAATAAAGATACTGCTTACTTTAGTATTGTCTGCCGTCTTCTGGAGGACGACCGTGCGGTGTGAACCAGCGCCAAATACGATTGACGGTGGACATGGTAAAATAGCAAAGAAGGGCAGCTCGTTTTCTATTATCAAGAAATAGCGGAGAGAGTGCCACGTGTATGATATGCTAGCTGGGGCAGAAATCGTTAAATGAAGGCGTTTTTCGTTGCAGCAGGATCTCATGAATGTTCTGTCACTAGCTCTCTTTTCCGAGTGTGAAAATATTTTGTTGGCGCCAAACTTCATAGTGAGGAATGATCATCATAGTAAAATAAGTCAGATTTTCACAGAAGGATTACAGTGTTGAAAGATTAACATGTTCGACTTCCCCTGGTGCTGTTTGAGAGTGGAACAGTAGGAAATTGCTTGAAGGTGGTTCGGTGAATCCTCTGACAGACATTTCGCTGGGAATTGCTGACTAACCATGTAGATGTAGAAGTCTATATCGTAGGTGCGCTTCAAAAAATGGGTCTGAGCACTATGGGACTTAACATCTGAGGTCATCAGTCCCCTAAAACGTAGAGCTATGTAAACCTAACTAACCTAAGGACAGCATACACATCCAAGGCCGAGGCAGGATTCCATCCTGCGACCGTAGCGTTCGTGCGGTTCCAGACTGAAGCGCCTAGAGCCGCTCGGCCACAGCGGCCCGTAGTGCGCTTCATGCAGAGATCTGTGATAGAATTTCTTATTGTGGTAAACCAGACCATCTTAGATAGTCATTGGCGCTTGCACAGTATCTAAGGACACCTAGAAGTGGGCAAAGGTACGGTGAGTCGTTGGGCGAGGCGTCTGCGATCATCGCATCGTAGTTGCGAAACCTGTACTATCTTCCGTGTGCCGGCCGTTGGTGCACAGCTGTGTTTCCTGTGGTGTTGTAACGTGCGGGTGCTCTCATTCGAGGTGATAGAAGGGTCTCAGTTAAACTTCTTGGTGCACAACTAAACGTCTCTGTCGATAGCACTCACAAAAGTTCACTGGACGCTTCTCCCTCAACCTCGCTACACCCCGGATCTGGCTACTTACGACTTCCATCTGTTTGACCCTATGAAGGATTCACTTCTAGGAAAGCTGTAAGTCGATTATGACGAGGATACTGATGCAGAAAGACTTGGGCTCCGTCGTCGACAGACCGGGTGGTACCATGAGGACATACAGTCCCCCTCACTAAGGTGGCATTAGCCAGTCACACTGAATGGAGACTATGTCGTAAAAAACTTTGCTTTTTAGCCGAAATAGAGAAGAATAATTTGATGTATTAGAATCCAACGTATAACCAACCTACTTTCAGACAACAGAACATACATACATACATTCATTTCTACAATACGTATGAATGGCAGATTCAAGAACTTCTATATGTGCAGTTTCATATTTATATTCATGCAACGTGTCTATTTTACTGTAATAATTTCATTGTAATAATTGTAACTTCAAATATGAGCTTGGCCAGTTAACGTCTGTCAGTCTGTATACGACCAGCTCATAGAAACTTCTACTGTCAATGTCACCAGACATCATGGCTGATTTAAATGTCACTTAGAATGCATGACAGTGCTTTTTTTCTACTTAAAATATGCTCTTGATGTAAGCACGAGTTCGAGGATATGTCTTTATTTTAATATTTTTCATGTAACTTCTACGCTAATCTCCGCGTCGTACACATGCTTATATTTTGGTCCTTCTCTACCGATTTCTACGTTGTTTTATGATATTTGTTGTACATATTTTACACCTGACATTCACTTTCGTAGTTGACAAAGTATTAACTTACAATAGTCGTCTTAAAACCTCTCCTAAATATCTCTAACATTTCATGGAATTCGTGTCTTGTAACTATCGATTTCAATTTGTTTCAAATCTGAAGTTTAACGGAATCGGTCTAAAGTGGTAACCTCTTATCCTATATGCGGCCGTCAATAATGAGGAGTTTACATATAATCAACATTCACACCTAAAGAATGTGATGTCCTGTGACGAAGAAACCACTCACACATATGTGAAAGTTTATCGGCTGAAAAGTTAGACCTGGGTTCGGAGAACCGTCATAGTTACCGGGAACATGTCGGATGTAGCGATTATGTGAATGTGTGAGTACACAGGACTGAGATAATTATTCATTGCCGAGAAAACTCTAAGATGAACTGTTAATGAGAGCATTCTATCTCAGCTTTTTCTCCCGAACGCCAAATATGATCTTCGGGCAGGTACACTACTCTCCGTGAGATTGCATGTTAATGATTTTCTGGACCACGCATTTAAACAGGACGCAATGGACCAATCAAGTGGCCACAACGACTTCTGGCCATTGCTCCTCTGGAGTCGTTATTGTGGTGCTACTTGGGATAAATTGTGCTTGTTCGTCTTCCGTAACCTTGGCGATTCACATACAAGAATTGTGTGCGAAATAGCTATCATATAATTAGACACGCTTGTTAAAAATTGTTGGGACTGACTGTCGTCTATGTATTGTACAAAGTATTGCGCGTCACTTTACACGATACAGCAAACCGGAAGTACCCATGTCTCAAATATTTTTTATTTCTTATTTACTTACTTATTTTTTTCAAACTGCGTTTGAAGGTTCGTCTCGAAACCATGTATTACTGAATATCTTATGTGTTCACCGTTCTCGCACGAGGAAATGCCTTAGTTACATAAAGTCGTCACCTCTATCTCTAGGATTGCTGAAGTTTCGAAAAGGTGTTCGTATTTAATTTATAAATGTCTCACAGTTCGTCTAGGTGAAAAGTTACTATAAACATTAAAGCTGTTAGGCGAATGCACCGAGTGGACGTCCTCGACAACCGCCGATGTTTTCCAAGACACATATGAAATGACATATAGCTCCGCATGACAACTGAAACCATCGACTGGCGGGATTATCCAAACCAAGAAACAAAAGACGTCGAATTCAGAAAGGTAAGCCACACCGTAAACTACTACCACTAATTGCCTTCGAAAGTGGTGGGATCTTTACTTGTTGAAAAATCGGCGTCTGGCTAAGTCTTCGCCGGTTACATTCCTATGAGCTTTCTGAACTCTGGTAAAAGATAATATTTCATTCATAACAAACATCTTAAACAGTTCAAATTGTATTTGTGTTTATACAGTAAAGCTTTAAAAATGTCAGTTAAATCGCTGAAGCACTGGATGGGTCCAATTTAAGGCTACTCCGTCAACAAAGATATCAGCGTTGAATTGAAGGGGTCAGGGGCAGGAAGAGGTCATCCTCAAAACACTTCGTGCTTTCGAACTGATGGCTCTGAGCACTATGGGACTTAATATCTATGGTCATCAGTCCCCTAGAACTTAGAACTACTTAAACCTAAGTAACCTAAGGACATCACACAACACCCAATCATCACGAGGCAGAGAAAATCCCTGACCCCGCCGGGAATCGAACCCGGGAAACCGTCGAATTGATGACATGCTGCTTAAACACAGTTTCGTATGTTCCGCTACAAAGCGCCTCTATGCTCCATAAACTGTTTTGTGTTATTGTACGAGGGCCCATCAACAAAAATTGAAACTGATTTTATCGCATGTGTTCATTACGCCATTTCAATGTTTCCAAGATCTTTTCCAGAGTATTCCCATCCTTCTTGAGTGCCATTTTTATGCTGTCTCTGTCAGTGCTCGGGAACATGGTGCGGGACAGTCTTTGTCTGGTCCTTGAGAATTGCCACGCTTTACTTGAGCATTGCTTCAGGCCACGCGGGATTAGCCGAGCGGTCTGGGGCGCTGCAGTCATGGACTGTGCCGCTGATCCCCGCGGAGGTTCGTATCCTCCCTCGCGCATAGGTGTGCGTGTTTGTCCTTAGGATAATTTAGGTTAAGTAGTGTGTAAGTTTAGGAAGTGATTACCTTAGCAGTTAGTCCCATTAGATTTCACACACATTTGAACACAGCACTGCTTCAGAGGTCTTATACCGAGTTCGTCGAAGCTTTCCTTTATTGATGAAAATAAAAAAAAAATCACTGAGTGCAAGATCAGGTCTGTAATGTGGATGTGGTACAAAGGTAATGTTGAGTTGGGCAAGAAACTACATGACTTGATTTGTGACAGGAGACAGCGCAATGTCATGATGAAGTTGCCAGTCAGTCCGAAAAAGTTCTAGTAGTTTTCGTGCACTGTTCTACCTCTGTCTACCCAATACTGATGTGTAGTATGATGCTGTAACAGTAGTGTGATGTGGAACTGCATGCTGGTAAATTATTCCATAATAGTCCGAAAATGCGATCATCATCACTTTTCCTGGAGATGGAACAACTCCCGCCTGAAGACCCTGATGATATCCATGCTGTGCTGTCTCGGTTTCCTTCTGGATCATAACGATGCGGCCTGGACTTATCACCGGTAATAATCGGCTCCACAAACGCATCCCTTACCTGAACGAAAAGGCGCAGATCCTCACGGGTGTTTACATTCGCACAGCCCTTTGTTCTGGAATCAACAAACGGTGCACCAAATGGGCTCAAACATGGGACAAATGGATCTGATAATATACAGGGTGAGTAGCTTACTGTTGCCGCCAAGAATAACTCTGTGAGTACCATAGGTGCTGAAACGTTTGTGGGATAAAAGTTGCATGAGACAACGGGGGCCATAATATGACATTGGTTTTTTGTTGCTAGGTGGAGCCACTTCAGCGTTATGAAGGTTCAAATGGTTCAATTGGCTATGAGCACTATGGGTTAAAAATGGTTCAAATGGCTCTGAAGACTATGCGACTCAACTTCTGAGGTCATCAGTCGCCTGGAGCTTAGACCTAATTAAACCTAACTAACCTAAGGACATAACACACATCCATGACCGAGGCAGGATTCGAACCTGCGACCGTAGCGGTGTCGCGGTTCCAGACTGTAGCGCCTAGAACCGCTCCGCCACCCAGGCCGGCAGATATGAAGGTCAACTTGTTGTTTTTTTTTTAATTGAATGCTATAGTTCGGTACCCATTTCCTGATAGCGGCTATCGAGACGAATACAATGATTAGTAACAGTAAGGTACTTGAAGGTCAACGAAGGTCACAAAGGTAACATGAAAGTCCAGTTACAGGAGGTGTTCGAAGTGATGACCATTAGTGCCAATGCAGTGCTGTAGTCTTCGTATCATGAATTGTATGCGTCGCCAATTATTCTGCCGATGGGCTCAACTTAAGTTGTCTCATGCAACATTTGTTACACAATATTTTCATTTACTATTATACTTTCTGATTTATTCTAGGTGGCAATAGTTAGTGACTCACCCTGTATAATCGTAAAGACACTGCCATATGACATTCTGAAAACTTCACTGAGGTTAGATAATACTATTCACCGATTCTCACGGACATTTACGGTCAGCTGTGTTGATGTTGGCTTCAGTCATAGAAGAAGCAGAAACACCAAGTCCACGTTGCTTACTACAAAATTGCCCACCTTCTTTGAAGTCCTTCGACCACCTAAGCCTTGTTGCACGAGGTAGTATATCTCCACATCACGCTTGCTGGAACTATTCGTATCATGGTTTAAATGAGCACAGAATTTTTCTGCGTCGTACTGCTTCTATATCTTCACCTCTATTGTTTAGTATGTGAAGTGCAAACTAGCGTCAACAAACCAGAGCATTACTACCAACATACCGATACGAGAGGGATGTCGGCTATGCATGTTATACATAAAAACTCGCCCATTCCAAATATTCGTATTGAAGATGTGGAACCTTCACAGAAGCTACAGAAAAAAGTCAATCTCGGTCTTCGTTGATCAGCCCTCGTATTTAGACTATACTATCAGAAGTATCCAGAAACCTCTATGTAATGGACGACTAGATGTAACGAGAGGCGAAATCGCAATTACAATGTATCGTCAGCAGAGCAGCAGTAACAGAAAAGCGGAGTTACTTCCAATGTGGGCCCGTCGTCGGGTGTCACCAAAGTGCCAAATAAATCAGGGACAATTCAACCTTTCCCCTCTTCCCCGTCCCGTCACTGTCAAAGTCAACTGTCGGGTCAATCACACCTAAACGATAACCAGGCATAGCTCATTTACTGAGGAACAGATGTGGCCAAACATTGTGGAGGGTGACTGTAAAAAGTCAAATGAAAGGGAACGAATTTTTCGTGCGCTCCAAAGCTCTCCCAGAAGTTCAACTAGCACGATGACTGTGTGTAGAGTGGGGTAATATGGTCAAGAAGCTCCTCACAGACAACAGTTTCTGCAGTCAGTGCTAAGCCACGCCGGAAGTGTGATAAGGAGTGGGGCCTTTGAAAATATTGGTAAGTGGATGACTGGATATGGGTAATTTGGACTGACGAATCACCCTGTGCTATGTGGCAATCCTATGGAGAACGTAACCTACCATCGGTGCTAACAGTGAAGTACGAAGAAAGTGGCGTTAAAATGTTGGGGTGTTTTCTATGGTTAGGGTGTCGTCCACTTATTGCGCATAAGAAAATGATAAATGTGAAAGTATGTGGGCAAGTTTTACAGAATTACATACTGTGGGGACGATGACTGTACAGTATGATACTTCAGCCTGTCTAAGTACCATCGGTGGGATAATGCTTTGTGGACAATAACATTACAGGAATGGATTTTTCTGTCCAGCATTTCGGCCTAAACCGAATGGAATATTTTTAGATGAGTTAGGAAGTAGATTTCGTTCCAGATCCCAGCGAGCAAATTATCTATCTTCTTTGGTTTCACCTCTTTTGAATTAATAGACTCCACATAAAGATACCTCACTGAAGGTGTATCAGGCTGGATTCAGGCCGTCATAAAGGCGAAGGGAGGACACACACCATATTAGCGTCCACTAACATGTGTCCTCATACTCTTATCTTTAAATTAAAACAGACATCTAATATCCAGTTACTAAACGTACAGTCTTTTGGCTTAGGATTCAATATTGACTTACCGCATGTCACTGTGTTTTTCAGTATCACGCATCCAGTAGGACTGACAGAAGACAGACTGTAATATGAGCATCTTATTTGATGCCGAAACAAGTTTACACAGTCATATGATTCAATGGTCTCGTCCCGTAGCTATAAGGGTTATTCCCCGCCTTATTACAAGTATTAGATAGCACTTCCATCATATGAAGCAAAATACGGAAGGGTACTTTGATTTTCGTGTTGCGCAGACGCGGTAATTACGCTGTGCAGACGCCACCGCAGGTTTCTGCGTGCGGGTTCTCTCGTTTCTCGAGCCCATTTACCTGCTGATATTTATGTAGAGCGCTCTGGAGCGGTTGTTTGTTTTAGGCCTGTGGCAGGTACTTCATATGCTAGCGGCAAAGCGATATGAAATGCGACAAGCTCTCAGCAAAAATTGTCAGAGCACCTCGTTCACTAGCTGAACCATGTAATATTACAGCTTCAGCGTCCAATGTATAAAATCTGGTAAAGTATAAATCAAAGTGACTTTAATATAGTTTAGTGGTTGCAGTAGAGAGCTTTTACGATTTTGCTCGTTCCCTGCAACTTTTACCCAAAGTGTGCTTCAGCTGAAAGGTAAAAGTATATATTCAGCTTAAAACGCTTTATGTAGTCATCATAATTAAAAAATAAATTGTATTATGATTAATGATATTTATGTTGTTTGTGGCTAAATCTGGAGATAAGTAAGCAGAAATTTTTGCGCAAGACCTAACGGTGTTCAGAAAAGATAGGCTAAATGTCATAGGCGGGGCAGTGTTTGTTGCTGTTAGAGGTACTTTATCTTGTAGCGATAGTTCCAGTGAGTTTGTGTTAGTAGAGGTCTCTTCAGGCAACCAGTATAAGACAATAAATACATCTTTTTACCGTCCTCTCTGTTCAAATGATACAATTGCTGAAAGGCTCAAACACGTACCAGATGCATACAATTTTAATTGGTGGTTACTTAAATTTACCCTCTAGATTTTGGTTAAAAAGATGTTTAAATCCGGAGGTGCGCACAAAACGTCGTCTGAAATTTAGCTAAACTTATTCTCAGAAAATTTCTTCGAGCAATTAGTTCATAAGCACGCTCGAGTAGTAAAGGTTTGTTAAAACACACTCGATCTCATAACAATAAATAATCCTTAGCTAATAACGAACATCTCAACTGATACAAGCGTTGGTGAACAGAGAGTTATCGTAGCGAGACCGAATACTGAATCTCCAAAATCCTCCAAAAATAAACGAAAAGTATACCGATTCAAAAAAGCGTTAAAAGGTTGCTTGACGCCTTTCTGAAATTAACAACATATGTGTAGACCAGATGTGGATGTATTCAAAGAAATAGTATCGACAGAAATTGAGTGATTTATTAAATAAGAAAAAAGAAAGGAAAAAGGACTAACGACGGAGCTGATATCGTTTGGTACAAAAAACAGGTCAGAACACTGTTGCAGAAGCAAAAAAAAGCATACTAATTTAAATGAACGTAAACTCTACAAGATTGGCGATCTTTTACTGAAGCTCGAAATTCTGCGTGGACTTCAATGCGCAATGTTTAATACACTCCTTGAAATTGAAATAAGAACACCGTGAATTCATTGTCCCAGGAAGGGGAAACTTTATTGACACATTCCTGGGGTTAGATACATCACATGATCACACTGACAGAACCACAGGCACATAGACACAGGCAACAGTGCATGCACAATGTCGGCACTAGTACAGTGTATATCCACCTTTCGCAGCAATGCAGGCTGCTATTCTCTCATGGAGACGATCGTAGAGATGCTGGATGTAGTCCTGTGGAACGGCTTGCCTTGCCATTTCCACCTGGCGCCTCAGTTGGACCAGCGTTCGTGCTGGACGTGCAGACCGCGTGAGACGACGCTTCATCCAGTCCCAAACATGCTCAATGGGGGACAGATCCGGAGATCTTGCTGGCCAGGGTAGTTGACTTACACCTTCTAGAGCACGTTCGGTGGCACGGGATACATGCGGACGTGCATTGTCCTGTTGGAACAGCAAGTTCCCTTGCCGGTCTAGGAATGGTAGAACGATGGGTTCGTTGACGGTTTGGATGTACCGTGCACTATTCAGTGTCCCCTCGACGATCACCAAAGGTGTACGGCCAGTGTAGGAGATCGCTCCCCACACCATGACGCCGGGTGTTGGCCCTGTGTGCCTCGGTCGTATGCAGTCCTGATTGTGGCGCTCACCTGCACGGCGCCAAACACGCATACGATCATTATTGGCACCAAGGCAGAAGCGACTCTCATCGCTGAAGATGACACGTCTCCATTCGTCCCTCCATTCACGCCTGTCGCGACACCACTGGAGGCGGGCTGCACGATGTTGGGGCGTGAGCGGAAGACGGCCTAACGGTGTGCGGGACCGTAGCCCAGCTTCATGGAGACGGTTGCGAATGGTCCTGGCCGATAACCCAGGAACAACAGTGTCCCTAATTTGCTGGGAAGTGGCGGTGCGGTCCCCTACGGCACTGCGTAGGATCTTACGGTCTTGCCGTGCATCCGTGCGTCGCTGCGGTCCGGTCCCAGGTCGACGGGCACGTGCACCATCCGCCGACCACTAGCGACAACATCGAAGTACTGTGAAGACCTCACGCCCCACGTCCACCCGGCATCCCGCATGCCCACTATACGCCCTCGCTCAAAGTCCGTCAACCGCACATACGGTTCACGTCCACGCTGTCGCGGCATGCTAGCAGTGTTAAAGACTGCGATGGAGCTCCGTATGCCACGGCAAAGTGGCTGACACTGACGGCGGCGGTGCACAAATGCTGCGCAGCTAGCGCCATTCGACGGCCAACACCGCGGTTCCTGGTGTGTCCGCTGTGCCGTGCGTGTGATTATTGCTAGTACAACCCTCTCGCAGTGTCCGGAGCAAGTATAGTGGGTCTGACACACCGGTGTCAATGTGTTCTTTTTTCCATTTCCAGGAGTGTAGTTTCCACAATTAAATCTTGTCTCTAATCCAGGTAGAAAATCTGAAGAGATTATGGTCGTATGTAAAGTATGGTAACGGCAAGACACGGTCAATGGGTGTTCTGCGCTATATCAATGGAAATACTGTCGAAAAATTGCGGTTATAGAAGAGGTACTAAGCACAATATTCCGAAATTCCTTTACCAAGGAAGTCGAATTAAATATTCCAGAGTTCCAGAATTCGAATCAATGAGTAACTCAGACGTAGGTATTGTCTGAGTAGTGAAGCAACTTAAATCACTTAATGAAAGCAAGTCTTCTGGTCCAGAGTGTATTTCAATTAGGTTTCTTTCAGAGTACGCTGATGCAATAGCTCTATATTTAGCAATCATACATTACTGCTGGATCGACGAAATATCCATACTCAAGGACTGGAAAGTTGCACAGGTGACTCGGGTATTCAAGAAAAGAAATAGGAGTAATCCGCTAAATTACAGGTTCATGTCATTAACGTCTACATGCAGCATTATTTTGGAATGTATATTGTGTTCGAACATAATGAACTACCGTACCTCGAAAAGAATGGTTTATTGACGCATAGTCAACATGGATTTAGAAAACACCGTTCTTGTGAAACACAACTAGCTCTTTACTCACACGAAGTGTTGAGTGCTATCGAGAAGAGATTTCAAACTGATTCCATACTTCTAGATTTCACGAAGGCTTGCGACACCGTACTTCGTAAGTGGTTAGTAATCAAACCTGCGTGTTTACGGCACATAGTCTCAGTTATGCGACTGGTTTCGTGTTAGAAAGGTCACACTTGATAGTAATTGACGGAAATTCATGGAGTTAATCAGCAGAAATTTCTGGCGATCTGCAAGGTAGTGTTGTGGTCCTCTGCGGTTCGTCATCAACATAAACGATTTAGGAGACAATGTGGGCGGCAGTCTAATGTTGTTTGCAGATAACACTGTTACAAATCTCCTCCTAAGGTCGTCAAAAGATCAAAATAAATTGGAAAAAGATTTATGAAAGATGAGTGCATAATGCGAAAATTGGCAATCCGCCTAAAAATAATGAAAACTGAGAGCACACACACACACAAGTACTAAAAGGAATCCATTAAACTTCGGTTTCACGAAAAATCTAAAGGCTGTAAATTAAATTGAACATCTAGCAATTATAACAACTTATCTGGAAAGATTACATAGAAAATGTTGTGGAGAAGGTGAACCAAAGATCACGTTTTATTGTCAGAACCCGTAGAAATGCAACAGATCTACTAAGAGACTACACTTCCCCGTCCTCTCTTGGAGTACAGTGGGATCATTACCACGTACGCTTAACGTAGTACATTGAGAAAGTTCAATGAAGAGCAGCACGTTTTACATTATCGAGAAATAGGGGAGACAGTTTCAATGGCATGATACAGGATTTGGCGAGAACATTATTAAATCAAAGTTGTTTCTCGATGCGTCGAGATATTCTCACGAAATTTAAGTCACCAACTTCCGCCTTCAAATGCGAAAATATGTTATTCACGCCGATCTACAAAGGCACAAACGCCCACAATAACAAAATAAGGGAAAGCAGAGCTGCCACGGAAATATATGTTTTCTCTCCGCGCTGTTCGAGAGTGGGATTATGAGGGTAGTTCGATGAACCCTCTGCCAGGTTCTGATGTCTGATTTGCTGATTTGCATGGTATCCATCTACACTCCTGGAAATGGAAAAAAGAACACATTGACACCGGTGTGTCAGACCCACCATACTTGCTCCGGACACTGCGAGAGGGCTGTACAAGCAATGATCACACGCACGGCACAGCGGACACACCAGGAACCGTCGAATGGCGCTAGCTGCGCAGCATTTGTGCACCGCCGCCGTCAGTGTCAGCCACTTTGCCGTGGCATTCGGAGCTCCATCGCAGTCTTTAACACTGATAGCATGCCGCGACAGCGTGGACGTGAACCGTATGTGCAGTTGACGGACTTTGAGCGAGGGCGTATAGTCGGCATGCGGGAGGCCGGGTGGACGTACCGCCGAATTGCTCAACACGTGGGGCGTGAGGTCTCCACAGTACATCGATGTTGTCGCCAGTGGTCGGCGGATGGTGCACGTGCCCGTCGACCTGGAACTGGACCGCAGCGACGCACGGATGCACGCCAAGACCGTAGGATCCTACGCAGTGCCGTAGGGGACCGCACCGCCACTTCCCAGCAAATTAGGGACACTGTTGCTCCTGGGTTATCGGCCAGGACCATTCGCAACCGTCTCCATGAAGCTGGGCTACGGTCCCGCACACCGTTAGGCCGTCTTCCGCTCACGCCCCAACATCGTGCAGCCCGCTTCCAGTGGTGTCGCGACAGGCATGAATGGAAGGACGAATGGAGACGTGTCGTCTTCAGCGATGAGAGTCGCTTCTGCCTTGGTGCCAATGATGGTCGTATGCGTGTTTGGCGCCGTGCAGGTGAGCGCCACAATCAGGACTGCATACGACCGAGGCACACAGGGCCAACACTTGGCATCATGGTGTGGGAACGATCTCCTACACTGGCCATACACCTCTGGTGATCGTCGAGGGGACACTGAATAGTGCACGGTACATCCAAACCGTCATCGAACCCATCGTTCTACCATTCCTAGACCGGCAAGGGAACTTGCTGTTACAACAGGACAATGCACGTCCTCATGTATCCCGTGCCACCCAACGTGCTCTAGAATGTGTAAGTCAACTACCCTGGCCAGCAAGATCTCCGGATCTGTCCCCCATTTGAGCATGTTTGGGACTGGATGAAGCGTCGTCTCACGCGGTCTGCACGTCCAGCACGAACGCCGGTCCAACTGAGGCGCCAGGTGGAAATGGCATGGCAAGCCGTTCCACAGGACTACATCCAGCATCTCTACGATCGTCTCCATGGGAGAGTAGCAGCCTGCATTGCTGCGAAAGGTGGATACACACTGTATTAGTGCCGACATTGTGCATGCTCTGTTGCCTGTGTCTATGTGCCTGTGGTTCTGTCAGTGTGATCATGTGATGTATCTGACCCCAGGAATGTGTCAATAAAGTTTCCCCTTCCTGGGACAATGAATTCACGGTGTTCTTATTTCAATTTCCAGGAGTGTAGATGGAGATGTAGATGACCTATATTCCGTTACTTAAAATATTTTTAGATGAATAAAATGTATCTTGATTGCGAACTACTGATGCACCCTAACTATGAGTTATCGATAGATTCCCTTCCGTAGATTTCACATTATTTCGGCGAGCTACTTCCTTACACATACTAATCCTTAAATTACTTGCTAAGGAATTACAAACAATAGCACAAACAATGCAAGGACTGGTTTTCGTTTCTGTGTAACTGTGGAAACATCTATGTTTTGGCACTCCATAATAACAATACAATCTTTTGTCTGTAACAAATTGTTGATCTGTTTGCCATTATATGAAGCATGCCCATTATGCAGCTGATTTCAGTGTCTACTGAGCAGTGTGTCAGATGCATGTGTAATATATCTCCTATATCTGTTGACTTTGTTACAGACAGCTTTACATATAAACATCAATAAGTAGCATAGTATCCTTGTACGTCTTTGAAACTAATTTTTTCGAATTTATCGCTCTACCTTAGTTTCAATACTGTCATTAAATTTACTGTAGCCTTATTGGAAGTGATTTTAGAGTTTTCAGTGAATATAGTCGTAATTGTTTAGACAAATAATCAGAATGTCACCATGCTGAGCAGCGTCCATAACCACGTAGTGGTTCAGTTTAGGCCCTCGTCCCCAGTGGGAAAATTCACTCGCATTCTGCTTGCTAGCACCCTTCGTTATGTATGTTCTTTTTATCCTTTTCGACGTTTCTCGTGTTATTTATTTGCGTATTTTTAGATAAGGATGGTTTTGGCCGAACTTCTCCTTCTTTAGACTCTTGCTGGCTATCCTTGATGCAAATCATTATCAGATCACATCTAGTACATTGCATTGTAAGTATTCTACGTTTAATGGGGACCTAGAAACGACGGAGAGCCCCCGTCCCCGCCGCAGCCGCAGTGGTCCACAACCCCACCCAACCACTATTTCAGGGTTTCTCTAGTACATTCTTTCTGTAGTAGGTGGGAACCATTTCTGAAAATATAGATCCTTTACATCTAAGATCGTAATGGGTATTACACTGCTACGTCAATTAAAGTACATTTAAGGAAGTTTGCTTTCTATTGACTTAGTGTGTTTCAGGCAAGTATGATCCCATTGACACCAGTATTAATTAATTTTTCCCGGATGTATAGTGCAGGTTCGTTGAATTAATTTTAAGAGCATAAAAATTTCATTCTAAATTTTATAAATGTATTTTAGCAAATAAGTTCGTTTATCATATTATTTTTACCTGACAAGTGCATGTCTGAAAGAAGAAGCTTTCCATGCAAGCTATGCATTCTTCGCACTATGTTGCGTACCACCAGAATTTTGTATTTTTAATTTGATTTACATCCTTCGTGTTATGCTTAAGGCTTTACGCCCTTATAGGAGTGTTTATGTTACTTTCATAAGTAATTTTAAGCAATATATAATCCTTCACCTTCTGCAACCTAGTAGCGTGTCTCTCGTTAGTATACAAATTAGTTTGCGTAATGAAAATGGGACTCAGTACAAAATACTGTTTATTTACGTAACCTTTGCTCTGTATCACCTCAACTGTAGCAAATGAATGTCTTTTTGCCAAACCGATTAAATGTTTTCAAAATATTATTCACTTCCACTAAACGAAAAATCTTCCAGACGAAATACGAGGGCTATCCACAAAGTACAATACGTTTTGAAATTAAAAATAAATAAAGTATTGGAATTTTTTTATTATATACAGATAAGAGCCATACTTCAATACTACTTTTCTACATAGTTGCCATTTAAGTTAAGGCACTTATCGTAGCGATGGACGAGCTTGGAAATTCCTTCGTCGTAAAATTCGGCCGCCTGTGCCTTCAATCTAGTAGTTACCTCTTTTGGGACAGAAAAGGTGTGATTTTTGTGGATTTCCTGGGAAGAGGCACTACAATAAACTCTCAAAGGTATTGACAAACTCTGCACAACCTCAGAAGAGCAATACAAAACAAGCGCAGGGGAAAGTTGGGCTCAAAGATCTTGCTGATTCACGACAACAGCCGGGCCCACGCCGCAAATGCCACTAGTGAAGTTCTCGAATCTTTTAAGTGGGAGTTGTTTCCTCATACGCCGTACAGTCCCGCCTGGCACCGAGCGACTTCCACTTATTCCCAGCAATGAAGAAGTGGTTGGCTGTTCAGCGCTTTGATGACGTCGTACAGCTTCAAGAAGAGGTAACCACATGTTTGAAGGCGCAGGCAACAGAATTTTACGACGAAGGAATTTCCAAGCTCGTCCATCGATACGATAAGTGCCTTAATGTAAATGGCCACTATGTAGAAAAGTTGTATTTAAGTGTGGCTTTTATCTGTATATAATAAAAAAATTCAATACTTTATTTATTTTTAATTCCAAAACATAATGTACTTTGTGGATAGCCCTCGTATTTCACCAATTTGGGAGTCATAAAAAATAAAAATGATTTGTGAAAGCAATAAGAGCCGTTTGAGAGAATTGAAATGAAAAAGTTTTATCCCTAACGCAATTGTATTGTATATATAAAATAATAAATTCCACACGTCGGAATTCCCATCTATAAATACTCAAAAAGAATACTGCAATCTGAGAAACAGAGTTAAAGTCTTAATTTTGTTCTTATCATTCATGGTTTTTCATTTTGACGCATCGTAGCAGAATGTATGCTGAATGTGTATACTGAAATGTGTCTTACTGAATTACTATGAGATTGTTAACTCTCTCTCTGCATAAACACATGATCGTTTTTCACTAATTACGTTTTCTGCACAAGTAACGACGCTCCTGCTAGAGGCACGCATGGCCGGTATAATTCCCATGTTCAATCTAGCTTGTATCACCATCAGCCGATGCTATTTCTCCCACCAGGCGGCAAGTACAACTGGTAGCTCACCCTCGACTCCAGCAGATATGCTAACATGTATAATGTACTATGTATCAACCAGGAACAACGAAGTGCTACGAATACAGTTTTCTGTGACCCTACAAGAAGAGAAATTTTAGAAAAAACAAAAGAGTTAATCACATTATTTGTGACGAATCGAGGGTAAAATTATTTTATGTGTGCGGCCGGTTTTTAATAGTATGGACCTTCGTCACTTTCAAAATAAGAGACTGAGATATTATGACAATAACATACGGCATTAGAATATGAACACTGGAGCACAGCGGCCAGCAGGAAAAGCAGCACTGCCAGATGAAGGGAAGCAAGAATGCACGAACTGCTCACAATGAGAAACAGAATTCTCAACACTGTCGTGAATGTGTCAATACCAGTGAGGTGTCCCAGCTTCTGACCCATGGTCAGACGTCTTGTTTAAATTATGTATTAAAAGGAGAGGTAATATATGTGACACTCCCAAATAGGACGTTCCGAAGAGCATGTAAATTACTGTTGTCCACGAGTTGTAGCAAGCCTAATCCAATGAACTTCATTGAATTCTTGAGACTGCATGGTCTTCAATCGTTTAGCCATCCTTGGTGTATTCAGAATGTTTTGTGCATTTTATAGGCGTTTTACTGTCAAACAAAAGGAAATCAAAATGTAAATTATAAAGCTAGCTTAGTAGCTTCACTTTGCCTCTCCAACAAATGAAATAAAAGGAAAACCTACTGATATAATCAAAGAAAATTCGTTTTAATAACAAAGTGTATCAATATATCCTTATGGCCTAGCAAATTAAATTCAGTGTTAGTATTCATATAGATAAGATTGCAATGGTTATGTTTGTGACTGACGCAGACTTATCAGAAAAGTTCTGGCTCTGAGGAAGAAACATAGCAGCACCATCTACTGGTTCTTCTGTGTTCTATGAAATAACTTTACCATCTATTGGTTGTTAAGTGTACTAAGCCATGATGATCATCCCACTGAGGTGAAAATCCAAGCTACAGAGCTTTAAAGACTCCAAAAACGTAAAATTACTGTATGTTCTTATTTCATGACCCGATTTTAATGAAACAAAAAAAAATTGTTCAAATGGCTCTGAGCACTATGGGACTTAACATCTATGGTCATCAGTCCCCTAGAACTTAGAACTATTTAAACCTAACTAACCTCAGGACATCACATAACACCCAGTCATTACGAGGCAAAGAAAATCCCTAACCCCGCCGGGAATCGACCCCGGGAACCCGGGCGTGGGAAGCGAGAACGCTACCGCACGACCACGAGATGCGGGCAATGAAACAAAACTTATGTGTTGTCCCAAGCTATACGCAGTGTACCTGTGAAAACCCCATGCAAATTCGTTTAGCATTTGAGGCGATTAGCATGTTAAAATAGTCAGGCACACAAAGTATTTAAAAATTTATTCTGTTATATTCTGTACATAAGCTGCAATCAGTTCTGGGCAGCGGTTTTCAATGTACAGACGCAAGAGTTTTACAGTTTTCTTATTAGATTATTCTTGCCATGCCAGCAACATGACGTAGCTGTTGGGAGCCATTTTTCCACCTCTGTATAGTATTTTCGTTCCTCGTATAGCTATATTGTATCTGCTGACTTCTTCGTGTAGAAAGGGAGAGCTTTCTGCGCAGTGCTCAAATTTCATCTTCTTTTGATGTCCAGCACTTGCTTCGTAGCTGCTGTGATCATGCACTTGCACAGAAAACATGTATGCTCAGTTTCATATCTTCGGAATAATGTTTGGATTCTTCCAGTAGTTGACGCACACATAATTAAAATAATAAATAAATAAACTTCGAAAGTTATCTATGGTACCACAGACGTTTTAGCCCCAACGGCGTCTCACGGTTACGGAAATAAGTGTTTTAGGCAGACGCCGATATTGGTCGAGGGGTGACCTGGAGGAGTCAACAATGCGCGATGACTAAGTCACACTTCCAGAGGCTCCGACCATGCGTGTCCCCTGTCACAGTGCTATAAGATGAACAAAAGCAGTCACACTGCTTAGTCACTGTCTTCGACAGTGTTCAGACTTAGCCTTCAACGGTTGAAAGATTGAAAGATGCCTTAGTAACGGGGACCTACCGTTGCATGACGCTCTTTAGTTTGCTTCTGGCCTTTTTGCCATTTTTTCTTTTGTAAAACTTCTTACTAACACTTAGAGAAAGCTATACGTTAAGTAAAACTTCTATTTTCTGTATTTACGTGTCTTCTTATTATTTTTGCTCCTGTCCAGCTCCCCTATGATGACAGATGCTGCACGACTCTGTGGCCCATATCTCGATACCATTATGTACGAGTAGAAAACGTCACCCTCGCCACACAGTTGTTGAGACGTCTGGTAAATATATATTTCTGCATGGTTAGTTAGCTCCCTTTCTATGCGGTATTTAGGCATGACATATGTTACAATTTTCTTCAACTCAATGACGTGCATTTTCTGCTCTAGAAAGTCAACAACAGCTTGTTTCAGAGGTTTCAAGTATTAAAAATACGTTTGAATCATCACTCAAACATCACAAAAGGTACTAGAAGATTCAGATACATTCATCTACATCTACATCTACATGACTACTGTGCAATTCACATTTAAGTGCTTGGCAGAGGGTTCATCGAACCACAATCATACTATCTCTCTAGTATTCCACTCCCGAACAGCGCGCGGGAAAAGCGAACACCTAAACCTTTCTGTTCGAGTTCTGATTTCTCTTATTTTATTTTGATGATCATTCCTACATATGTAGGTTGGGCTCAACAAAATATTTTCGCATTCGGAAGAGAAAGTTGGTGACTGAAATTTCGTAAAAAGGTCTCGCCGCGACGAAAAACGTCTTTGCTGTAATGACTTCCATCCCAACTCGTGTATCATATCTGCCACACGTTCTCCCCTATTACGTGATAATACAAAACGAGCTGCCCTTTTTTGCACCCTTACGATGTCCTCCGTCAATCCCACCTGGTAAGGATCCCACACCGCGCAGCAATATTCTAACAGTGGACGAACAAGTGTAGTGTAAGCTGTCTCTTTAGTGGACTTGTTGCATCTTCTAAGTGTCCTGCGAATGAAACGCAACCTTTGACTCGCCTTCCCCACAATATTATCTATGTGGTCCTTCCAACTGACGTTGTTCGTAATTTTAACACCCAGGTACTTAGTTGAATTGACAGCCTTGAGAATTGTACTATTTATCGAGTAATCGAATTCCAACGGATTTCTTTTGGAACTCATGTGGATCATCTCACACTTTTCGTTATTTAGCGTAAACTGCCACCTGACACACCGTACAGCAATTTTTCTAAATCGCTTTGCAACTGATACTGGTCTTCGGATGACCTTACTAGACGGTAAATTACAGCATCATCTGCGAATAATCTAAGAGAACTGCTCAGATTGTCACCCAGGTCATTTATATAGATCAGGAACAGCAGAGGTCCCAGGACGCTTCCCTGGGGAACACCTCATATCACTTCAGTTTTACTCGATGATTTGCCGTCTATTACTACGAACTGCGATCTTCCTGACAGGAAATCACGAATCCAGTCGCACAACTGAGACTCCAATTCCATACCTCTCCACTGTTATCCTACAGGGTACAAAGTGCTTTTAAGATATAAGATCAAGGTAGAACTAAAGATAATGTGGACTCCTCAACACACTGTAGGCCAGTGGCAGCCAAAGATTCGCCCCACGAGCTGTGCCCTGGCACGAATGTCAGACCACTCACCCTCGCTGCATATTTGCCCCACCGCAACACCATGCTGTCTGAGCGTAAGGAGGTGATAGAGGGGAAACTGAAAACGCACAACACTTAAAAACTTTTCAACAGCCATGATCGCATAAAATATTTTCTTATATAAGATAACTGGTTTCAACAGAGTATGCTGCAATCTTCAGGTCTTAAGATCTTTTTGTTGTGTAACAAATTCATTTTACACTAACCTCACGCACAAGATGTCAATCGGATACAAATAAAAATTTACTTGGCATCTTGTGCGAGAAGTCAGATTAAAATACACATATTTCACAACAAATGATTTTAAGACAAGAAGACTGCAGCGCAGTCTGTTAAAACCGCTAGTCTTAAATAAAGAAATATCGATCTTGGCTATTTAACGGTTTTTAGCTAATAAACAGTTTGCTCGACAGTTCTCTGAAAATGAAGACATTCAAGCACTGCATTTATATGGTAATGCAGTCGTATTGCATACGACTTAGTTTTATCCCCCCAGGGGGCTCTCCGCTCTTTGGAAGGTTCGTGCTCGGCTACCACGGGATCCCAGCCTTTGTAGCATCTTTTCCCTTCCATGCTTTCCATGCTGCATGTCTGCCCTCTTGCTGTCTATTTTCCCCTCCCTTGAGGAACTTGTTCGGGATGTTTTTGGCAATGTGTTCTGCACTTGCAGTAGCCTGTTATCAGAAGGCACCCCCAAAGCCCTCGTGCCGTTAAGTGCGTGCCAGCCGCCTTCATTTAAACCATTGTATTGTTAGTTACACTTGTCATACAAAAGGAATCTCATGCGCAGTGAGTATTACACTCTTTACGCAGCTCAGAAGTGGTGGAGTAATTATTAACAACCTGAAAGAATGATTCGAGTGAATGAAAAATTGAGGGATGTGTGGAATACTGTAATAGAAATTTCAAAGTGAAGTGTCACGACTTTCCCAAAGGCCGTCTGGTATCCTTATTCACTTATGTCAGTGAGGCACGAAGTTCACTCTAGAGCGTGAAACAAATGAAACGCTGAATCAGGTTTCACGAACTCACTTTGAGCGACTGAGTTCTCAGGTGGGAGAAGGTTCAATGTCTAGGAAATGGTTTCATCGTATACTGAGAAATTGGGCGCTGCAGGACTTTTTCAAACGAGAGTTCGATGATTAGTTAGCATGTTATTTCCGTACTTTATAGATTATTTCTCCGAGAGTTGCTTTTGATGAGGGCCATGCCAGTAGGTTTACAAAACTGACATATTTTCTTTGTTAAATCAACGCTACACAATAACCATTCAAGTAATATGATTTTCGTTTTAATCGTGGTCTACAATATAATTTCGCAAGTGCACCCGTACCACATACAACTATTATTTGCTGAGAAATTCAAATACGAACTGAAGTAGTTACAAAGTACTTAAGATTTTTTTTCATTTAAGTATGTCCCATCAACTTTAATTCGTAATACAGTACACATGAGGTTCAACCATTCTGAAAGTAACATGGCAGCAACAATTGTGGGACTGTAAGACGGTTGCCATTTGATACAACTTAGGGTCTCAACTCTTAAAAAGGGGTTTTTGTAGATAATTATCTTTTATGAATACGTAAATAATCAATAAGAACCACAACAGCTGTGTTGATATTTGATCAAGATGGACGTCTCATAATACAAGTATGGTATTTTTCGTCAATCATTAAAATGAATATCAATCAGCTATACATGGTCAAAATTATATGGCCGCTGCAGGGCTAAGGTCAGCAAATAGCGCATGCACAGTGAATATCTCCATTTGTTGGCTGTGTGTGTGTGTGTGTGTCTGTGTGTACGTGTTCGAAAGAGAGAGAGAGAGGAGAAAAAGCGACTATTTTAAACTCCTCAGTTACTTTGACGTACGACCGATGAGTCGTTTCCTTTGTGCAAAATACATGAAAGCATTCGAAATCAATCAGCAGATTACCGAAGTTTACTTTTGATGAAGCGATAAGAAACTTTCTCAGAATGCTTACAGTCGGTTACACCAAAAGTTAAGTGGATGAACATCACTCAGGACTTGATGTGGAAATCAGGTGTATAAGCTTAAGAACGCACACACTTCATAATTTCGTCCTTAACTAATGAGGTAATCAGTTTTCAAGATCTTCAGCAAATTCTTACAGCAGGCTTAATGTAATGGAATTCGTCTTCACGCTCAGTAGCGAAAATTCTAACTGAGATTTGAATATCCAGTAGCCGTACTGTAAAGATGATGGCGAATTTTGAAGATCAATTGACATGAAACACAGGAGTCTCATTATACACCAGACGAAAACAGCAATTCATGACATGAAGGCAATCGGCATTGCGAAATGGAATTTAGAGTTTAAGCGAGCACTTCAGCTACAAAAGTCGACTTTTGAGACAGACAGAGACCTCTCCTGGTGGGGAATTTGCATGAAGTCGACACAGCCAATTTTGAGATGAAAAACGAAACCTCACCAACTGGTATCGCTGAGTCCAAAACGAAAGGCGTTGAGAGCTCTGCATAGGAATACATTTTTGATTCATGAAAGTGCTGGTACACATACTCCTAGACAAAATGTGCATATTATCGTGTGACTGGAAACAGTTTGATCCCTACCTTGCCCAACAGCCTAATTTAATTTTCCCTTACAAATTCATAAAGACTAGGTTGTTAATTTATGTTAATTTATATATTTATCGACTTAGTTATGATTATGGTCGGATATAACATTCCACTCTCAATTTTTCCAGGAGAATTTATACCGATCTGTTCCTGGGAAGAATATCCTGATTATGTACTTAGTATCTAGCGGTGGTGCAATTCTTCTTGGAAATTCTCTGTTGTTAGTGACTATTAGACATGACGTAGTCTCTATATATCCTGGAGTGTAGTTCTGTAGGTAGACTGTGAGCTTTAGTGTAATTTAGTGTAAATATGTGTCACAGTCATCACCAGCCAGCTCGCGGTATACGTGTTTAAGCAGATCATGAATACGCAATGACCTGATTGTCAACTTAATTAACACATATTCATTTTGCTACTATTGCTAAGTTTTTATTAAATATAATACGAAGAATAGTCCTTTAACATATGTGTATTTTCCTACTATTGCTAAGTTTCTAATCAATATGATACGAAGATTTCATATCCCTGTGGAATATCATACCTCACAAGGATGTTAACGTAATTTTTCAATTTCATGTCCTCTCCAGTAACAGTAACTGTGTGAATCTAAATATTACTCACGTTCTTCAGTTCCAATCTTGCTCAACTACTCTTAAATATTCACTGATGTTTACGTTTCGTATTAACTTTATAAATCATTTCCTAGAGAAGGAAACCCTTCACTCGATAGAATCCTTACTGTACAACACGCTCGGTTCCTTCAAAGAGTTTCTGAAACGGGTATCTTCTCGTTTAACTGTGAGTGAATTAATACTCTAATGTCCACTTCTTAATTATTCTCTCTGTACGCTTATCACGACGGAGCCGTCTCTCACCTCGCTCAGGGAGAGGGAAAGCTCTAGAAGGTTCATATTACATTAATTTGTACAGAGTAGTGGATTTGAAATGTCGGACTAACTTAAATGGCTTATTGGAGATGGTCAGTGTAGAGGGGCAGGCTGAAATTACGCACCGACCTCTTTTAATTGGCCTTATTCTGTCAACAGATTACTCCTTGGTAATATATAAAGTACTCATTGAGGCAGATATAACTGTTTATTTTGGCATCTGGAAGAACAGCAAAAGGTGCTTTTCCGTCACTTGTAAATAATATGTCAGTTATAAGTTGATGATGTAAATTGCAATTCGAATTTAGTACAACATGAGATATCTCCAGTTCCAGTTTTTATCTGTAAGGAGTCACTTTGCATTTTTCATGATGTTTCCCTATGATCGCTTGCGTATTTATTCGCCAGTATTCCTATTGGACTAAGTGGCAGTGTACTACTAGCCTTTAAAGCTGCTACACCAGACAGCTTACCGGGTAACAAAATTTTATGTATATTTAACGTGACAATATTGTGAGAAGAATGTACACCGCCGTAAAAGTATAAGAGAAGCCCCTTTTATTGATAAGTGATGTGACGGATAATTGAAAATCGTAGGAGTATGTGACGACCAATTACACCTAAAGAGACACCTGTCACAGAAAAGGATGTCCAAACAGCTACATAAATGCATAACGCACCCTGCTGTGGCGACAACACAGGAGTGCACTCTCGGATGCCAACTACCGTGTGGTTGCCGAATGGTGTGTCCCAAGCATCTTTCACCTTTTGTTGCAATCCAACACTTGTTGGTGCAGGCTCTGGAGGACAAGTAAGGTAGATCTTCACAGTGTCCCATACATATTCAATTGGCGAGAGATCTGGTGATGTATCTGGTCAGGGCAATTGTTGTATACCATGAAAACACGGTGCATTGCAGCAGCCGTATGTGGGTTTACACTGTCCGGATTAAAAAATACACTACCTTCCTGTCAAAGAAATGACACCATCAGAAAGAATAACGACCTGTACGTCCATTCGCTATTACATCCTGTAAAAAACACCGAATGTGACCGTGAGCTGTAACTATAGCCACCCCCACCCCCCTTTCACCATGAAGTCTCGACCTGTTTGTCCTTGGTGAATGCTCTTCATAATAGGGCTTCCACCAAACACGTTTTATCTCTCTTGAGGTCAGATGGCTTGAGCGCAGGCGGAAGCTCATAGTTCCCTAGTCGCTTGTGCGGCCCACTTGGTGCTGACCTGCCGGCGCCGGCGCACCGTAAAGCACGAATCTCGCACCACGACGTTTAGGTTCATTGTGGGGCTTTCCGGCGACTGGCCTCACATGGGAGAATGATGTGTCATACATAGCTTCTCCTTCCCAAGTGTCTCTTTCCGCCTTAACCTGGTGCCAGACGTGAAGCTCGGTATTTCTCAAGCCCACCTGGATATGGCCTTGCGTCCGAAAGGAGAGTTGTAACCCAAGCTGATGCGAAAGAGAAAGCTACGTGGCACAGAGAGATCTGTGTCCAGGGACTGATGATCTATCCCTAGGGGGAGGAGTGAATGGGCACTTAGTCTGGGGGAGTGTTGCCCACCTCGTGGACGACTCCTTAGGCCTAGGATGCTGCTGTTCCCCGCCCCCCCCCCCCCCTCCCCCGCATCTTGGCGTGGAGCAGAGTCCACCAGGTGCTCTGGATGCTGGCGACCTCGTTTGTCTACGTAAGATCTCGGCGCAAGACAGCTAGGATACTTCGCCGCACCTATGGAGAATCAGCGCGTGTTCTGCCAAACGCAGGGGGTGGCGACTTCGCCTACGCCAGGTTAGCAGGGTCTCCTGAACGACTGGGTGACCGGACCACCATCTGCATAGGAGTGGATCCTTGGCTGGGAGGTGAAAGCTCAGGCTAGTATGCAGCAAAGGGCGAGAGGTGCTTCCGCCTCTCTAGAGTGCAAGGTGTACTTGCCGAGGAGCACAGTGAAATCGTTGATGACAGGGCCATCTCCGCGGAGATGGCATGCTGAAACTAACAACTCAGGAGCGCCCTTGCCCTAGGGGCGAAGTCTGTGGTCGAGCTGCAGTTACCCCCTCCGCCCCTGCCTCCCCCTCCCCGCCAGAGGAGCCGGTTCAGACCAGGGCGCTCATCGAACTTCAATATTGCCGATTCAAGGACGAGAGATATGAGTGCGCCTTTATGGGCTTCTGTTGCGTCTGGTCCCTCCTCACATGACGAGTCAGGACACGAAGCGGACACAATTTTATGAGTAGGCAGAGTAATACCGCTCCTGGGGAAATAAGCTAAACTGCTCTCATGCTGACTATTAAAAATGAGTTGGCAGCATGGGCCAATGCCAATGCAAGGCTTGAAGGCCGTGTAGAAGAACTAGAAAAGGAAAACGAGAGGCTGTGCAAGTAGCCAGGGAAGACCTGGTCGGGTGTATCTGCGCTAGGCCACCCACGTCACAAGCTACGATGGACACGGTAACAAGGGTCACCAAGCGGTGGGATAAGGTGGTTTTACTCAGACCCCTGCCTAGCCAGGACATAAAAGTCCAGGAGCTTTTCACATAAGTGGTGAATCCAGCAAAGGACAAGATTAGAATTAACAATAAATCACGTAAAAATTTAATTGTAGACGTGACAACGGAGGACGACAACGAAAAGGTGTTAAACAACCAAAAGCTATGCAGTACAGTAAAATGTGAACCACCAAAAAATCGGAATCCCCTTGTCATACTGTTTGATGTGCTGACTATAACGAAAGAGGTGGAACTTTATGCTCTGTTAAAATGACAAAATTTTGACGAGAAGGAGGATAAGCTGACATTTAAAATGGGACCTGACGAGCGAAATTTTGTCCATCACATTGCTGACGTCACTGGAGAAATGTGGAGAAAAATCACAACAATGGACAAATTGTATATAGGTTTCCATGCCATTAATGTCATATATTGTCTAGTGCTACTTCGTTGCCACAACTGTGGGGACCTGAACCATATTTTCAAGCATTTTTCTAGGAAGTCGGTTACTCGAAGTAAGGTGCGGAAAACCTCATAAGGAAAGATTATAATGCATAGGGGGTATGTATCCCATGCAGGAAGTAGGGCAAAAGATCATTTGGTGGCACTCGGAGGAATTGCCTTGCCTACAGAACGCTCGAACAACGATTAATTTCAAGAACTGATTATAGCTGAAACCATAAAAGGAAACAGGATGCCAGAGAAAAATCCCCAAGCAAAAGGAGGAATACGATGCGTGCAAGTGACTTCACAAAATATCTAAGGATGCTTTCAGGCACCCAAACGGAAGTGCCCACACCAGCCGAAGCTTCCTCCTCTCAAAGCCATAATGACTGAAGACCAAGGGTGGTAAGAGGATCCTGTGGTAGTAACCCGACCAGTGGTTACGCAGAGGAGCGAAACACGCACAGAGGTACAATACGAAATGCACGAGAACACAATAACAAGCTGTTGGGAAAAGCAATGACGTTTGCTACAATATAGGCAGCTAAAAGAGACCGTAAAAGCAGGATCTTCAGACAGTTAGAGTTCGAAGGTGGTAGAAATATGTCACAAATCCTTTGGCTACTGACCCATGGGGAGTGCCCTGCAAGTTGGTGAGAGGGAAGGTATGCTCTCCAGTGGTATTTTCAACAGTCAGGCATGGGGACAGGATGATGGGATCTTGTCAGGAAACTGCTGAGTTTCATCTCCAGTTGCATTACCACAGTGAGGAAGGGGAAACATAGTGGTAGCGCCAAATAAGGTAAGCAGATACAGTAGGATATACAAATGATTGTGCTGTATATCCCTTTTCCAAAGACAAGGTTGCTGCTCAGATTATACCTTTATAAAGAGGAAAGGAACCTGGTGCAAACGACATTGTTGCGGCGGTGATGCAGATCCTAGTCTCTCAGTTAGTAGCACCACTTAGAAAATTGCATAAGGAGTGCCTTCAAAAAATTCCTAACGTTTAGGAAACAGCAATCGTATTTATAGTAGTGAAACGACCAGAAAAAGACCCAACTGAGACCAAGTCTTATTGACTGACATATTTGTAGGACCTTTTCGGAAAATTGTATACAGAATAATTGGCTGACAGACTGGCTGCACACCGAGGGCTGTGCAGGATGACGCAATCGCCCTGGCGACTGTGACTCGGCCCTGTACATGTACATAGTTGGCATCATGGTGACATCAGCAGCCTTCGCTCTTCTCCTTTTTAAGGGAGAAGGAATGTCCAGGGCAGCTATACCGTTGTCTGAGGAGTTACTGTGAGGGTTGAGAGGTCTGGCTATCATCCCCTAGTGTGAGAGTTAGAAAATCTATAACCAAGAGATCGCCCCAGGGCTCTACGTTGGGGCCTTTATTTTGTGAGATCCATGTGGAACCACTACTGGACAGTAGGCAAGACAGTGGTGCTAGACGTGATACCCTATTCAGATGACCTCTTCCTGCTGGTTTGTGGCCGTAGTCGCGAGAACATTGAGCTACGGATCGAGAGGGCCATAAATATACAAGAATGGTTCGAAAAACCTGAAATGAATGCTGCACCAAATAAGTCATCCTAGCTTTTGCTGAAACGACAACAGTTGTCCGATAGAATCGAGGGCTCACCTGTTCTCCGGCATCAAGAGGCAAATTATCTTGGAGTCATTATTGATGAAAGGTGGAACTTCACAAAGTGCATTGAAACTGGAACCAAGGGCCTTAGAACTGCTCAGCAACCTGATATGCATCTCTCGTGAACTGATAAAGTTATGCCATAACAGTATATAAACATCAGTAGTGGGTTACAGGGTGGCAGTCTGGACACACTGGTTCATGAAGGTGGTACCCGCCATGGCCATGAGAAGGGTACAGAGAAATATGTTGTTAAGGTCAGTTGGGTTATTGTTGGTAATATTGGGGTTGTGGCCCATGGATATCAAAATTAGAGAACGGGCTGCATGGTTCTGGGAGAACAATGGAGAGATTGGGAAAAGAAGGTATTTTCTGGGTATTCGTGGATAAGGGTAAGGGAACAGTTGAGAGAAGGTGTGTAGAGCTGTGGTAAGAAGTATGGGAAGCTGATGACACTCGATGTACAACTTGTCAACTCCTGCCACATATAAGAGAGCGACGAAGTTTAAGATATTTTAAGCTGAAAAGCAGATTGGTCACTTTCTCACTGGTCATTGGCTTCAGCCAACATATCTGTGTCGGTTTGGGAGAAGGGCTTCACCCTTGTGCGACTGTGCTGCACCGGAGGAGACTTGCGAGGATGCGCTTTATGAGTACCCCCTACACAACGATTTACCAGCTGTTTGAGGCAGCAATTACCGAACAATAACACATATACCGTGTTAGAAATGAGGATGCACATCAAGTGTTGAACGACCTGCCCAACGAGGTATCACAGACGGTTCTTCTAGAAAAAATGGAAAATGAGAGTATGGTATCGTTGGCCGTGAGGCCCCTGTTCGGGGAAGTTCGGCCGCCAAGTGCAAGTGTTACTTCATTGGACGCCACACTGGGCGACTTGGGCGCCGGTGAGGAGGATGATGATTAGGACATCACAACACCCAGTCCCCGAGAGGAGAAAATCTGCAACCCCGCAGGGAATGGTATCCGAGCCCCCTTGCAGGGAAGGGAATCAGGTTACTATTCAGCTAAGCAGGCAGACAGTTGCTCCTATAGGTTCTGAGGTACAATCGTGACGAACAACAACTCATGGAACTATCCCTGCACGCTAGTCCTGTACCGCCTTTGCCTGAACAGACCAACTGCCGTTACGGTCTAAATCCCCCACGTCCAGGATTAGGGGGAAGGGGGGATGGGTACAACATGACCGAACTAGACCTACGCACCTGGTTTAACGTAAACTAGATGTTTAGCAAGTAGGACTTAGATAGAGAAAAATAGACAATAGGAACTTGGAGCGAATAGTAAAGGTATCTTGGCCCTGCCCAGTTCCAGGGGTACGCTCACTAGGATTAGCTCGGTGGTCAAGGTCGACACAAAAGTAGGTTTGTACCTGTCTGGCATACCTGTAACGCTGCAAGTAGTGTAGAGGTTTAGTTTTAGTATATTAGTAAAGTTGCAGTAGGCTAATGTCAGTGATAATGTAGCTTGCCCATTGTAATCGAAACACCAGCACTTCTTGAAGTTCGATGTAATTAAGCTGCAACAGTCATTGTAATAATATTAGGAACAACGTTCATGGCGATTATAATTAAAGTTAAACTTTCAAACCCGCTGTAGAAACAACGCCACTGGTCAGAATGACGTCAAACTGCAACGGAATATCATCAGAGAAGATGGGTAAACGAATGTTACAAGAAAAATGAACTGTCACAAAAAAATGGCTCTGAGGACTATGGTCATCAGTCACCTAGAATTTAGAACTACTTCAATCTAACTAACCTAAGAACATCACACAACACCCAGCCATCACGAGGCAGACTAAATTCCTGACCCGCCGGGAATCGAACCCGGGAACCCGGGCGTTAAACAGTCACAAAATGTAGCAATAGATGGCGCTGTAAGCATCATAATTTAATAGTGGTCGACTACAAATGACAAATATATCACACAACAATGTCCAAGGTGTAAATTTGACGTTAAACAAACTGTACTACTCAGTGTGCATTGGAGTGCAGGTGTCATACTGTTAGTTACATAAGCCCATTCACCATGGCAAGGTCACAACACATAGAATGCGAAAAATCGGGTTTTAATAGTCCTAAGGCCAATAACCGCATAAACGATGTAAACCAAAATAAAATCGGATTATTAATTTCCGTGTGACAGGCGAAAAACGTGTTCGTTTTCTACAACACGTTTAAATCGAGAAACAGCATGTTCCACTACTGATCGAAGTGTTTGTGAGGCCACGTTGTGAGTGTGTAGCGTAATGCTTGCCTTCAATGCAGGTAAGCTTGCATTCGGAACACTGAAATGTATTTTATACTCCACTGCTTGAGGTTACAATGTAGGGATTGTACATCACGGCCATGATTAATGCTGGAATTTAGAGAGGATGCTTTCCGGAAAGAGTCGAACAATACATTACTTTCTCCGATATATATCTTACGTAAGGTTCACGACGAGACAAATCGAGAAATTAGAGCCAATAGAAAGGCTTAACGACAGCCATTCTTCACACGCGTCATTCGCGAAGGGAACAGCGTATTGGGCATCAGTTAATGGTATCAGAGGCACCGTCTGCCACACACCGGTTACTAGCTTTCGGAGTATGACACAGATGCGAATGTAGTTCGTACTCGTCAGTTACCATGGTTGTACCATAGCATGAATGTCGCAAGCACTATTCACGTCTAAATTCAGCACAGATGTTGACGCAAGAGTCTAAACAATGGGCGCACAACAAGGTCTACTGAGAGCCAACTGACTGCTTATGAGCACGACATACACTTTATGATTAAAAGCATCCGGACACCCTCAATTAGAGGCATTGTGCTGACACCTACTGGCAGGTACTACATGTTAGCAATCTCTGTAGTCATTAGACATTGTGAGAGAGCAGAATAAGGCGCACCGTGGAACTCACGGACTTCGAACGTGGTCAGGTGATTGGGTGTCACTTGTGTCACACGTCTGTACGCGAGATTTCCACATTCCTAAACATCCCTAGGTTCACTTTTTCCAATGCGATAGTGAAGTGGAAACGTGAAGGGAACACGTACAGCACAAAAGCGTACGGGCTGACCTCGTCTATTGGCTGACAGAGACCGCCGACAGTTGAAGAGGGTTGTAATGTGTAATAGGCAGACATCTGTCCAGAGTATCACACAGGGATTCCAAACTGCATCAACATCCACTAGAAGAACTACGACAGTTAGGCCAAAGGTGCGAAAACTGGGAATTCAAGGTGAAGCTGCTGCTCATATGCCACACACCACGCCAGTAAGTGCCAAACGACGCCTTCCTTGGTGTAATGACCGTACACATTGGACGACTGAACAGTGGAAATAACGTTGTGCGTAGTGACCAAACACGCTACCCAGTGTGGCGATCCAATTGCAGGTAGTACCAATAGCAAAATTGGGAGGCGCTGGTGTTTTGGTACGGACTTATTTTTCAATGGTGGGGGCTTGCATCCCTTGTTTTTTACGTGGCACTATCATAGCACAGGCCTACATTGATATTTTAAACACCTTCTTCATTCCCACTTTTGAAGAATAATTCGGGGATGGCGATTGCATCTTTCAATACGATTGACTACCTTTTCATAATGCACGGCTTTTGGCTGAGTGGTTACAACACAATAGCATCCCTGTAATGGACTGACTTGCACAGCATCCTGACCAGAATCCTTTACAATACCTTTTAGGAATTTTTCAAACGCGTATTTCGTGCCAGGCCTCACCGACCGACCTCGATAATTCTCCTCAGTGGAGCACTCGGTGAAGAATAGGCTGCAATACCCCAAGAAAACATCCAGCACCGTATTGAACGTATGCCTGCGAGAGTGGATGCTGTAACCAAGGGTAAGGGTGGGCCAACACCATATTGAATTCCAGCATTACCGATGTAGGGCGCCACGAACTTGTAAGGATTTTAAGCCGCGTTCCCGGATACTTCTGATCACATAGTGTATTAATCACTTGCCCTACAATCTATCAGTATGCACGTATTATACTGCTATGTCACTGACTACGTTTCCTGAGAGTGTAGCATTTTCATCAGCAATATACGAAAAAGCAGCAACTTTGACCGTCGCTTTTTTGCTAATATCCTCAGATTAGTCTGAAAGGGTTCGAAAACTAATTACTTGAATGAAAGAATATTTCACAAATGTGACTGACAGAAATTTCCTGTTTTACATAAAATACGTGGTTGTAGGTTTTAAAACATCGGTAATATACTCGATTAATCTGAGAAACACAAACTCTAAGAAAAAATGAGAATCACACACAACGATGTAATTACCCAAATCGGAAGCAAGTTGGTGACTTTGACGGGCATCTACAGACAAGAAAATGGACTACAATTTCAGTGAAATTGGCGCGTTAGATCAACAGAACCGTGAGGGTGTTGAGCGCCAAGTCAATAATGCTCCAAAGGATTGTAACGTCCACGCTGTATGTGTTTCTGTATGAAATGTAGCACAACATTACCCCCCGCCCCCCGTCTGCAAAAATCCACATTTTAACAAATCTGTGCATCCACAATGTTATCCAATATAAACGGTATGCTATCCTTTGACTGCACAGAACCTAATTTCAACTGAACTGTTGTGGTATCCATATAACTTCTCTTTATATTAAATGCGCAACTGAATTAAAAGAAGATTAACTAACTAACAAAGTTTACTAGCTAACAAAAACTCTTCAATGAAGTTAGCTCCGCTTCTTTTCTTCAGAAATAACGACATTATTCAAAATCGATATTCTCTTCGTTTTCCAATATATACGTCATATTGATGCTTGGAGTCATGCACATTAAATCTTTCTTCATCTAACAGACAGCATCACAGCTCAACACAGCACTTGTAAATACATCCACCACCTACCACACATCAACTATGAATGTCTCTTACTGCGCAGAGTCAAAGAACGTGCAACAGCATGACCAACGATTGTTTAAAAGTAACATAACTTGCTCTCTATCTCTGACATGCACATCGAAAACTTACCAAAATCAAAATGACATGCATACATTACGTATCCTTCACACTTCATGAGTAGAATTTCCTGCCAGCGTCATTTCTGATGGGAATGGGACGAGGAGTGCATTCTATATATTATGGATAGAAACACATGAAACGTGTTGCAAATACAAAGTGAAGAGTACCCTATTAGAGGCCGGCCGGGGTGGCCGAGCGGTTCTAGGCGCTACAGTCTGTAACCGCGCCACCGCTACGGTCGCAGGTTCGAATCCTGCCTCGGGAATGGATGTGTGTGACGTCGTTAGGTTAGTTTGGTTTAAGCAGTTCTGAGTTATAAGGGACTGATAACCTCGGAAATTAAATCCCATAGTGCTCAGAGCTATTTGAACCATTTGAACCTTACGAGAACGTGAGTTGAAGAACTACAAGCAAAAATTTATACACTTCTAAAATTACTGTATAGTTTTCATAACTGTTCCATGTCGTGCTGTTCAAGAAAGAAATGACAGTATATGTTTAGTAATAAGAGGGAATAATTTTCATCAGATACTTATTGCCTCCTAATCACACCTTACCTTCATTCGCTTTTCTTATCTAGTCACAACTTTTCAATAAATTACCTTTTATGCTTATAAACTCGAAATGCATTCACATGGCATAAAACCTGACGGTAAAAGGAAACCAGGATACATATACCTTAACCTTTACTCGCCCACTCTTTCTGTACATTAATCATCACCATCATAGTCATTGCCTCATCTATTACAGTATCCATCATAAATCTCATAATTATCATCTCACGTACGTAAGCAAAATAAATCTCATAAGCCATCAAATATATTAACGTCTTCACCTCAATATACACTTTAGACAATAATTCCGTGCTCTGTTTTCGTCCACTTAGTTCCATGTAGAAAATACCTCACAGTTGTAAATGAAAACATTACATTCTAGTAAACACGCCTGTACTACCTCACAATAGATCCTGAGATTCTTCTTATCAAAATAATTATTACTCTTCTTTCCAGTCAACATAATTACCATCCTAACAGTCTGTATCTCTCATCAAAAGTGGTAAGAAATTTTATATGTCTCTGTATTATCATCACTGGGTATAGCCAAATATATTTCTCAAGTTAACAATACAAGGCTCATAATCTGTGTATAGTTTCAGAAATTGGTTTGAAAAATACTGTCAATGTATATTTTGTTAGATATCCTTTGTTCTCATTCGGATTCTATATCATAGTTCGTAGCTATTGATTTAGAGTACGCATCGTGGCAGCAAATCGTTGGATCTGTTGCGTGCTAAATGAATGTCGTTTGCGCAACGATAGTCGCCCATTTCTTGTTGAAAGTTACTTCTCGCACCACGGGCGTTGCTCTGGTACGCTGTGCACAACCATTATTTATCGCTAACTGTTGCTGTGCGCTGTATTTGGGAAATAGGTGGCATGTGGATCTATTATCAGGATACAAATTTAGAAAATGTATGACTTGATATGTGAAATACGATGAAGTCCCTTGCCTTGTTTGTCCGTATACTTTCAGTTTCCACATCATTGTCATGTAGAATTCTACGAGTCCTGTAAGTTCCCTTATATAAAGGAAAGAATATGTGACTAAGAAGATAAAGGATGAGATTTAACTTGGAATTTTCTGTCCAAACCGTAGCTTTTTGGTGTTTACTTGTCCCTGTTATGATCTCTTTTCTCATTGTGCAGCCGTTTTGATGTTGTTTACCGCTATATCTACAACTTCCTTACTACGTAATTTTTCTGAAGCGGGAAATGGTATTGCCCCCTCATATGATTCGTTGATTGTTGATTTCTGAGCACAAGGAACAGAGATAATGATGTAGTATCATGTGGTAGCTCATTGAGAACCTCTTGCAATGTGTGAATGTGTTTGTACCGTAATGCTTTCTCGTCGTTGACTATCTCTTCACGAGACTTCAGTTGTTTCTATCTGTCGCACTGGGTTTGCCCTTCGAGAATTATGACATTGTAAATTATGACGTTGATTTCTGTAACTGTGTTGGTTGCTATTTGCATAATTGTTGTTTTGCAGTGTATATTGCGGATTCTATGTAGCTACTTCGTGCCCATGAAAATTGTAATCTGATTTTGAGAATTGTCCGCCATTGTACTGATTGTTACGGTAACACTGATTACGCCTGCTCTCTTTACCATAATTCCTGTCATATCCGTTATTACGTTCATAATCAGACGCCGGAAATTACTTCTATCACAGTTATCATTATTCATATCCGAAAATTTTGCGGCCTTCGGACGATGCCGGTTACCCTGTCTCTAAAACTTTCTGTGGTGGTCTTTGTTATGCTAGTTCCCAGAGTGACTGTTTTCACGCGGTACTCAAGCATCTTGCGTGTCATAGTTCCAGTTATGGCTGTTATTGAGTGTTTTCGTGAAACTGCTGTTACTGTCTAAATCATATATTACGTCAAACAGAATGCGAATTACCACTTACGACTTGTTTGGATTTAATAGGTACTGATATCGGCATAGTGTGTCTTCAAAATATTTGGCTGCGTTAGAGAAGTCAGATTGTTCAAAGTTTGGTAATATAATAATGCTATGTTGTACCAAATAATTTGTGGGTTGCGACCAGTAGACTGACAAAATGCTCGGTAGAAATCAAATACGCTTCGGTTATCTCTCACTGTCGGGCGCATTCTAGCCATAGGTTCATTTTCCAAATAACCGCAGAGAAATTCTGATTTGAGTTCAGTTCACCAATTTGGTGGTAAACTGATCAGTCCATGATTGCGGGTGAATTTCCTTACTGTAATTCCTGAAAACTTTGATTTTAGTTACTGTCAGAATGTCTTTGTAGCAGAAGTTACCATTTCCGTGTGAACCACGTTCTTTTCTATAGCACCACATCGGGGGTTCTTTTTCGTACCAGGATGTGTCGCAATGTTCTCATGGAAAATCATCTACACGCCATAGATCTCGACGATCACCAAAGATTCCTGAATATGAGTGGAAACGGTCAAATTAGTCGTTTTCGTCGTCGCCGTGAAGTTTTATGTCAAGACGCTCTACTTTTTCATTTATAGTGTTCCTATACCTTCTATTTTCCCGATCAACTTTATCTCGGTTTTCTTTAATATGTATTAACGACTGGTATTCTACTGTGTCTGAAAATAATAATGGCATTATGTCATGTGGATCTCCATCTGCATTGGTTGAAAAATTGGTCACATTCGTTGTCAGGTCATTAATTTTTTCTTTAATTGTGCTTAACTGTTCCTTTTGGTTTTTACCAATTTTATGTCAATGTTTCCTCTTGTTCGCTAGTTTCTTTTGCCGTTATGTTACGCGGTTCGTTCTGTTCTTTTACCTGTGCAACTACCGCACTCGGGCCTATAGTGCTGATTTTTGCTAACAGTGACTCCATGTCGTTACACTGATTTGTTTATGTTTTCGTGTTGTGTTGCAAGGTTACGTAATCTGGTCACAAAACTGTTAATTATTATTTGAAGAAGATTTTTGATTTCTTTCGTAATGGCAACCGGTATCTTTTTTATTTTCAGCGTTTTTTATCCTGTGACTTTTTTCCCCTAAAGTGATATACTATTTTCTTCCCGTAATTTCCTATTCTCTAATGGTGATTTTGTATTCTCATTTTGTGTTTTCTTACTCACTTCGTCTTTTGCTTCTTTATGAATCTCACTAATTGTTCCTAGACAAGTTTTTGGATTCCAACAGTACGGTGCTATATAAGATGTTGTGTGTCGTGCACGTTCATAAGATATTGACGCAAAACCTGGTTCTGATGTGTCTGTTAAGAGTTGTATAATTTCACACGACTGTGGCAACTTTTGTAATCTTTGTCTAGACTGTACCGACTTAGCGCCGACCAATTCAGTTTCAGAATTTACGTCTTCATATCCATCGTTTCTTCTATTTCATCATTGCTTGCTAAATTGATTAATAATTGTGTATACGTGCATTTAGCTGTAATCTCATGAGAACTACTCATACTTGCTAACAGCTCAAGGTAGTTTATTTCAGCAAAGTTGCATATTATTTTCTGCTGTACCGAACATGCCAAACGCTATTTCTTAGAATAAGAAAACTGTTACAATGATCAAAACAAAGAAAAACTAAAACTTTACTATCGTGCAAGCAAATACTAAATAATGAATGAAATCCACACAGAGCCTGTACTGTTACCCCAGTTGTTGATGTAATCAATTAATCGTTAATCGTCACACGGCACAAAATTGCACAAACTGAACACTAAAATTTAAATGAATAACGTGAAAAAGATGTACAATTTTATTAAAATTAGCGAAGTGGTATTTTTTGCTGTCGAGAAATCAAACACTACCTGAATGCGTTTTGCAATGTAATTTAGTAAAATTTTTAACTTATTATCTCTGCTTTTATAGCTTTTAATAAAGTGACGTCAAAACAAAAGAGAAATAACTCTAACTATACTATGAACAGTGTAATGGAATTTAATCTAGCCCGACGCGGATCAGCAATCAGCAAACTAGCTCTGTGCTGGGTGGTTACGGGACCATAAATAACTAACAGTCTCTCTCCTGAATCCACATTAGACATTCTTCAATGGATATGTATCAAAAGTATAGTTAAAACTCACGTGTTTATAGCACCAGATAATATTTCGTGTGCCAGTTCAGTCTGAAGTTATAAAACCCGTAACTGCAGATTGTGGTGTCGTCTCGAATACCGATATAAGATAACAAGCGTAATTGCAGATGGCATCCTATATTAGAACCAACATCCAGTAACCAGGCCTTTCTGCCTGGGATATTATCTCACAACCTTGAGAAACTCTGAAAATGAAAGGTATTAAATTATTCTGAGAAAGCCGCATAGCACGTAGAATCTGAAAGAAAGTTTAGTGTCCTAACCGGCAACACTCTCGACGATTATCTGAATAAAAATTACGAATTATTTTCTAGTATGGCGCTTAAGAATGGTCAATATTCCGTTTAAGGCCACGTCTATTCAGGATAAGTAAGGTTGAATAATATACATTACTGAGTACCCTACACAAATTTAAGTTATGAACAACTATATTTTTCTTCGTCTTCAACTTGAGTAGACAATTAGAGCAAGATGTAGTTCAGACATTCGTTCTTTCCTCTTCTAGTCCAATACCAGAAGAAGACGACAAAAGAATAGAGAGTTCACATACAGAATCTCGAATGTCCATGGAATTGTTATATAATGCATTTGTTTACTCGCTGGCATGCTTCGCTAGCTATTCATACAGTAATTATCGATATATGGCGTTACACACTTCAAGTTCGTGACCACAGCCGCAGATACAGTACATTTTCCCCCTGGGATGGCTGGGACAACATTATTTACGCATACCAGTCAGACCACACTACCGTCCGATTATAGTTTCAAATTCCACGACATTGTACATTTATGTTTATTAAATAACTTTTCCAAATATCGTTTTCGCAGAGTTGTGATCAACATATGTGTTTTGCCTAAGTCTAAGGGAGAGTAACTATAACACTTCCGTATCCGCGTGGCAGATGTTTCAGTCCGGAAAGGTATTAATGAATCTCACCGGAAAATTATTTGAGCTAACCCCCCTATTTAGGTTCGCGGGCATGGTAAAACCGGGAGTTAGAAACCAGCCGAGGGTCTTCGTACTGTATGGCAACATTCAATCAGTGTCCCCAAAAATCCCAGTTTAGACTTTGCTTCCATTTGAGGACATGTTGACCGAATGTTCCACAAGTGAACACAATATGAGAAAACGCAGTGAAATTATGATCACATAAATAGAAATACGAAACAATCCTCTTATAGGTGATAAGTTGAGCATTTTTCACTTATAGTGGAACACACACTTCGAGATACTACAGAATCTTGTCATCACGACACACGTGCACTCATCACACGTAATACACGTCGTCGATCGCCGATTTTCAGCCGTTGCGACGCCAGTCTGACGAAGACGGTGGCGCGACAATACAACAAGCGACGGACCTGCCAGGAGCCCCTCTCACGCGCGGGTAGGCGAGGCGGCCGTTGGTTCTCCGACCAGCTGGTTTGCCTCTGCTTTCGTATCGTCACAGCATCGTGTCCGTGGCAGGCTTGGGATCATGAAATAACCCACGCTAGCATTAATTTTAACTATTTGCGTAACAAATGTTACTGTCTAGTGGGAAAAAAGAATTATTAGTAGTCCATTCATCCCATATTCGCATATGATTTTACGTTTTAATGTCCTGTTTTGTATTTAATTTTCCGAGCAATCTTTAGTCCAGTTTTCGGAGTACGGTATATTTTCTGTTTAATTCCTTTGAGAATTACACCTTCTATTGCCTCATGACTAGCCAAGTTTCGCACTGTTAGAGTGTCTTGTAAACTCATGTAGGTACCTATATAAATTCTAACTCCATACTGTTGTTCACAACACGTGCGTACACAGTTGTATAACATTCACTGAGCGTATCTACATGCAACTATGGTAAGTATTCAGAGATAGATTTACTTTTGTCCACCCTCACTATAGTATTCACAATGTAACACATTTTAGCTTCACATGATATTAATATTCATATTATTCCGTGAAGTCATCCTTGCTGAACAGCAGTAATATTAATACACTACATATCAATTCCTTTTTTTACATGAATAAAACAAATTACTATGCATAGCTACATACTCAGATTTCAGAGTCATTTTCTCTTTAAACTCTTAACTGATAAAAGTGCACATTGACATAGACATTCACTGTCTTCATGCGTTTGCTAGATTTTTTTCACTTTCATAGCACACGCTGATGCTTTTGCACATTAAATTGTTTTACGTATTGTGCGTATCGTAGCACAATTCACCATGTTGCTACATATATTGGCTTTGTCGTTCACACTGTATCCTTCATTTTTACAAGTCATGAGATTAGCATTTAATCCACGTTAGGATTTGATGTTATTTTCATAAAATGTATGTCATAGACTTAACCTCAAACTTTCGTGCCAAAAGTAAACCTTTGGCCGTCGGAACTACAGATCCTCAGGCAGTTACATGTGTGTTATTCATCACTTATCACAGATACACACTTTTAATTATTTAAAATTTTAAGTATTGAACCGTTGGCTCTAAAACCAGGTCTCAGTTGCATGTGTGCCAATCAGGCTTACGCTGTTGTAATTTCTTATATACCCCGTCTCTAAACTTTATGCCACCAAGTTTCTTTCTCTACACGAGAACATACGAGACGTGTTTTTTAAGTAAGTACCGTTTTGAAATTAAAAAAGACGTACTAAGGTATCTCAATAATTTTATTTTTACATAAAAGCTTAAACCTTAGTTTACTTTTCTACATTATTTCCGTCAATACTGAGGCACTTGTAATAACGTTGTACCAGTTTCTGAATACTCTCGTCATAGAAGCCTGTCGACTGACATGATAAACACTGCATCACCACTGTTTTGACTTCGTCATCGTCTTGAAGACGCTGACCGCCCAGGTGTTTCTTCAAGTGCAGGAACAGATGGTAGCCACTGGGTGCAAGATCGGGCTGTACGGAGGATGATCTAGAGTTTCTTATCGAAAAGATGTGATGAGGTATTTGGTCTGATCCGCCACATCCGGACGGTCATTGTCTTGCAGGAAAACCATGCCCTTGCTCAACTTCCAAGGACTGTTGCTTTGATTCTGGTGTGATGTAGGCCACCCACGTCTCTTCACCCGCAACAATTTGGCTTAAGAAATCATCACCATCGTTGTGGTACCGCTCAAGGAAAGTCAATGCAGTGTCTAAACGTTTGGTTTTGTGTACATCCGTCAACATTTTCGGTACCCATCGTGGGCAATGTTTCCGGTAATTCAAGTACTCGGTCACAATGACATACAAAACACTACGAGAAAAATTAGGAAAATCATCGCGCAAGGAGGAAATGGTAAAGCGTCTTTTTTCTCTCACCTTATTGTCCGCTTCATGCACCAAACTTTCATTGACGACCGAAGGACGCACACTCCTTTGTTCAACATGCACATTTGCGCGGCCATCTTTAAGTGCTCTCACCCACATTCTTACCATTCCATCACTCATAATATTTTCTCCGTAAACTGCACAGACTGACGATGAATATCGATCGCCTTTAGGTCTTTAGCACTAATAAAACTTATAACAGCCCGTACTTCACATTATGCGGGACTCACGACTATCGGAGGCATCTTAAACACTCTGTACACAACGTATACAAGGAAGATTCAGACTGAATGGCGTCAGTGAGTAGATTCAGGTACAGGTTTTCATGTAAAAATAAAATTCTTGACATATCTTAGCACGTCTTTTCTTAAATTTCTAAACGGTACTTACTTAAAAAATACGCCTCGCATATTCCTTTAATTCCTAATAGTGCCCCCTGGACGCATGTAATAACAGGGCTGAGGACCACTGCTGGAGGGAAGAAAAATAGAAAAAAACTGTTACATAGACCTCTACCGTGTTATTAAGTAATTAAAACATACCTGTTTACATTCACACTCCTAGAAATCAATCAACAGCCACGATTACGCATTCATACATCGTATGCACTCCTATAAATAGTTGGTCATATTATTAAATGACATCATTCTCATACTTACTAAAACTAGTTAATCACAAAAAAATGCACAAGAAATTCTTATCCAGTTATATTCACATAAAACTGAAAGCTCTTTCTTCAACACAGCCTCGCGTTTACTATAAGGCACGGAATGGGAAGCATGACAGAACGTCTGGTGAGGATATGCCTGCATATTATACAAATATCCTCGAATTATTCCGGGTTTTTCCGAAAAGGTGCCTTCATAGTGACTCAATAATCGAGAAAGCTCATGCTGCTGTTCACTAGTAAAATATTCTGACTTCCTGACTTTTAATTGAATCTCTTGTTGTATTTTAACGATTTCTTCATCATACTGTTCTTTTAGTTCAGGAAACGCCCTCAATAGTACATTATCCTGTATATTACGTTCAAAGGGTTCCAAGTCTACATGTTAGTATCACCGACAGTAACTAATGTGTTTTTCCATTGTTTTGATCGATGGTAATTCCAAATTCTTGGTAGACGTTCGTAGAAAGCACAAGTCCTGAGGGATGTCGATCATAGCGCTTCTTTCCCTCAGTATGTTCCATCCCACGATGCAAGTTGCAGTAAAATTCTTAACAATGAGGAACGTCCATATTATCGCGTCATTTTCTATTTCTAATCCTGTCTGCGCCTGAGCATTGACATTTTGCGACTTTCCCTTTATTGCCACCGTAATTTTTCAATTCTCAGCGGGCAACGTAGGCAGTCTTTTATTTTCGATAATGACATTAAAGAAATTCTCAGACATCACCGACACAGCAGCTCCTGCGTCAATTAAAACCGTTGAGAATACACCAATTTTAGCTTGCTCCATCACAGTTTGTTGGTCAGAACATTTACGCGGATCTGTGACTAATTTCTGCTGCAAATCCTGACCGTCATTATACCACAGCATAGCAATTTGATTCTTATCGTTTTCTAGTTTGTCTTCGCTTCCATTCCTAGTGGCCGAGTGCTGAAGGCTTACATCGACCCCACGTAGTTTGATGGCCGTTTATCATCTGCAACTTCTACTATTTGCACATGCCGCCCAGTTAGTAGCCATACTCTACCGCCACTGTCCACCCCCTTGTATCATATTTTTGGGTTGAAAATTACTTCCGTAATCATCCTCCTTCCTCCTTTTGCGATCCATCATATCGCTTCTGTTCTTATTCGGAGACCAGTTACCGCTTGACATACCATGTACTCCATTTCCATTCCATACTTTTTGTCCGTTCGATCTCTCATCGCTATTACCAACACATCCATATCCCAATTTACTATTCCTATGTTTGTGGTTATTACTTGACCCTTCACCATTATTATTTTGCTGTCGTGCGTCCTCTTGCATCAAATACAAAGAATCTACGACCGACATGAACGTCTCCAAATTATTGTCAGGTACATGTAACATATCTCTCTGTATAGAGATAGGCAACTTGGATTTTAATATCCTAAGCACGTCACCTGTGGCCATCGGCTCTGACCAGTACCTCGATTCGTTAATGTACTTCTCAAAACATTTTCTGAAAGTCCGTAGTTTGAAATTGTATATCTCAGGGTTATATACCTGTTTCCGTAGTCTTTCTTGTACACACACACACACACACACACACACACACACACACACACACAAAGAGAGAGAGAGAGAGAGAGAGAGACAAGAAACCACAATGAAACGCTTCTTAAAGTACAGACCCAAATGAGAAAAACAGCAAAGATTTCTTTGTCGAGACTCAGGACGACTGAATATCCTTACCTCTTCTTCTTTCTGGTAGAATGATACAAATGAGTACAGCGCTACCAACTTAATTTTATTTTAATTACACTACTGGCCATTAAAATTGACACACCAAGAGGAAATGCAGATGATAAACGGGTATTCATTGGAATAATATATTATACTAGAACTGACATGTGATTACATGTTCACGCAATTTGGGTGCATAGATGATCAGAAATAAGTACCTAGAACAACCACCTCTGGTCGTAATAACGGCCTTGATACGCCTGGGCATTGAGTCAGAGCTTGGATGGCCCGTACAGGTACAGCTGCTAATGCACATTCAACACGATACCACAGTTCATCAAGAGTACTGACTGGCGTATTTTGCAAGTCCACCATTGACCAGACGTTTTCAGTTGGTGAGAGATCTGGAGAATGTGCTGGCCCGTACAGGACCTGCAACATGAGGTCATAAATTATCCTGCTCAAATGTAGGGTTTCGCAGTGATTGAATTTAGGTTAGATCTTCGGGTCGTGACACATCACAAATGTGACAACTACTGTTCAAAGTGCCGTCAGTGCGAACAAGAGGTGACCGAGACGTGTAACCAATGGCACCCCATATCATCACGCCGGGTGATACGCGCGGTATGGCGAAGACGAATACACGCTTCCAATGTGCGTTCACCGCGATGTCGCCAAACACGGATGCGACCATCATGATGCTGTAAATGGAACCTGGATTCACCCAAAAACCTGACGCTTTGTCATTCATGCACCCAGGTTTGTCGTTGAGTACACCATCGCAGGCACTCCTGTCTGTTATGCAGCGTCAAGGGTAACCGCAGCCACGGTCCCCGAGCTGATAGTCCATGCTGGTGCTAACGTCGTCGAACTGTTCGTGCACATGGTTGTTGTCTTGCATCTGTTGACTCAGGGATCGAGACATGGCTGCACGATCAATTACAGCCATGAGGATAAGATGCCTGTCATCTCGACTGCTAGTGATACGAGGCCGTTGGGCTCCAGCACGGCGTTTCGTATTACCCTCCTGAGCCCACCGATTCCATATTCTGCTAACTGTCATTTGATCTCAACCAACGCGAGCAGCAATGTCGTGATACGATAAACCGCAATCGCGATAGGCTACAATCCGACCCTTATCCAAGTCGGAAACGTGCTTGTATGTCTTACAGTCAGTTAAATTTCGCGTCTGTAGCACGTCAACTTCGTGGGGTAGCAATTTAAAGGCAGTAGTGTACTTTAAGTTTCTTATTATTAAGACGCACTTACATCATTTTCTGGTCGTGGATTATACAATAAAAATTTAAAATACTGATAACTACCCGTGAGTAAAGCGCCAGTGTCCGCAAAATCTTAGTTCAAGAGTTGAAAAACTGTTAATTTGGCTAGTTACTCGGTCACTGCGGATGTCATATAATAGCCAGAGTCGGGATAAATCCAAGATTATGGGTATCATATACCAACAAGATCTGTACTTGGTGTCTTACATAGTGAACTGACTCCCATTAAGGTGTTGTGGAATATTATGACAAAGTCGTGCAACGGAAACTAATAAACAAATGACCTTAAATAAAGTGGGCTCCGTTAAAACAGTGTCATAGCTCGCATAAATGCAAGGAGAAAGGCGTTTCAACGAAATACGAAATGAAATCAAATATAACAAAGAACTCTGTTTATTACTGAGATGCATTACCCTGACTCCAAACATTCGATAATAGCTTTCGCAAGGAAAGGATTCAAATCCAAAAGATACACTGTTACACTCGTAAGTTGGCTTAGGTAGATGGGATTGAGAAGGAAACGGTACACCTAGTTAAGTCCATCTAAACCACGGATGATCGCTAAAGAAATGACCCAGAGAAGTGCCCATAAGAACAGTTTAACATGTCTAAGTTCATGTTAAATTCAAATAGCTATATGTGTGAATTAATTTAGAAAGGCAAGATCCAAACTTGAAATGAATGACTTCACGGTCTCCTCATCATGAAACAAGCAAATGTGGCTCGCAGCTACCATCACTCTAAAACTCAGCTGTAGAGGATGGTTGCAGTGAAAGTTGAGAGTTAAAAGTAGAGCCCTGGTATCTACCACCAGCTCTAAGGCGAAATCCGTTTCTCTGAAACTATGTGAGGGCATCTGTCCCTCTGACGGTCCAATACGAGGAAGTTCTCCCCTCTGCGAATTTCAGACGAAGTGTGTATCGACTCGAGTACTCAAAATCTAGCCAGTTCCGACAGCACTGAATTCCCATTAGCCAGTAAAATTAGACAAGAGTTCTAACAAATAAAAATTTTTAACACTAGCAGGTATACCCTTTTTCTACAGAACCTCCCGTGATTAATTAGTAATACACATATCGCTCTTAGTGTGGGGCAGAAGGCAGTAATGCTCCCCCACTGAGAGAATGGTTTCACCATCAGCGATCAGCCAACGCTAGTGGCTGCGCATACATCCTTGCAATAATTCATCCACACTACGAAAATAATTTTGTTAATCCAATTCGCAACTCCCTGGCAACATTAAACATCAGTCGCTGTCGACCTTCTTTCAGTCCCTGAGTGCCTCCAGTTTTCACATCCTCTTTCAGATCTTTATCTTTTAAGGAAGTATTCTTTATGCTTCTGCTCCCACTGTAAGATTACTCCCTGCCAAATGCCGCCTCCAGTCATCTGAAAGCCTCTTATTGAAATGTGGGACACCCTCTATGACAGCGCGCATCAGTTCAGTGTATACGTGGCTTGGGACACTGTCTTTCAGCGAGAAATAGTCTTACGACTGGGTTGCCTTGCGATCCTCGCCCCCCCCCCTCCCCCCTCCCTAAATCCACCAACAGACTGAGCGTGCGGAAAGAGAAACATTAGTTGTATCTTTCAACATTAAGACATGCAATTGCAATATACTTAATAGATTCTCAGTCATTTGTGTTGCCTTAGTTGAAAATAATTACATGTCTTTTTTTTTTCCTTTAATACACGTATACATGTCAAGCATTCTATTTTTTCCTGTTCTCTATTATGAAATAACCTGAATCAGATCACACGAATAACGTTATTTAGCATTGTCGCCACAGGCTTCAACTGACGAGCCACGCTTCTAGAAATAGTAACATATGTTATCGATTTATTTGACAAAGAAGCTATCTGTTTTCATTTTTTTATTCCTCATAGTTGTGCGGTTTTCTTGTCTGAAATTGAGCTCTGAGCTTCTAAGTGGCAGGCTCCTGTTACTAGGTCTAAAAGTAAAATATTGTTACCTTAACCCAGACTGCTTTTGTTTTTCTAAACACTTAGCCCTCCGAGTTTCCTGCGTAGTGATTAGTGCTGCGTCTGTATTTTTCTATTTCACACTGACCACATCGGAAAGAATGGAGACGGATTGTTCGGTGAAAAGCTACCGCACACTTAATAGATCCTTTCCTTATTTATTCCTTATCATTAACCAGAAACATAATGAGATTCGATTTCAGGGCTTTCCCTCATTCTCATACCCCTTTTTACGTAAGAATATTATCAAACTCATTAGTTATCTAACACCGAACAAGGATATAATCCCGTGGACTGATGTCCACAGACCCGAAATTTAATTTTGACCATGGATTATTTCACAAATGTATGTGTATGATCATGCAAGATTTTACCGTTTTTTGTCTAAGGCGAGACCAATTTTTATCCATCGTCATTGATGGTTTAACTTTATCGTCACTGCATCCGAATTATGCAAAATTTATAAGTATCCATAGCATTTTCATATCCTGACTACTGAAAAAAATGTTTTTGAAACATATTAGTCTTTAGAGATACGGAGGGACACTTCAGTTACATCCATATATTCATGTGTTGCTAGTAATTTTAATTAATGTGGTAGTCTAATTTCAATACTATGTTATTAATTAGGTTATGGAGCAGTTTTGGAGAAAAATGTCCCGTAACAATTCCAATGAAAGGCTGAATGTGCATAGGGCCAACACACTATTCTTGTACCAGACGATCTACAGTTAAAACTAAGTATTCTTTGTAGATACGTACATGAGAATGGGTGAAGCGAACCTATTTTTGTTTTGATATCAGAATGAAATGGAGACCTGTTCGCACTTTTTCTTAAGGCTATTGTATAAACCATGTCAAAAGATCATACACTCACAAGTCCCCCAACATAGTGTCCAGCAGCATCAACCTTTACTCCTTCTCAAACATCACTAATAGTTGGCTACAGTAATACGTGGCTGATGAGGAAATGTTAGACCACTGCATCCCATTCTCTTAACACCCTCCGCTCATCATTGTGCTATCAATGCTGCTGCTAGTACGTTGGAGCTGAAGGGTAGTTCTGCTGATACGCAATTTTTTGCAATCATCCCTAGCAATGCTCCATGGTCCCCGCACGCCAGTGTTTAAGATCTGCTTGATCCTGGTTTATCTGTGGTTGTTCCTTCGCATTTTCAATTCACACTGACATCCCCAGCAGTCGATCTGGGCAGCTTTCGAAGAGTGGAACATCTGTGAGGGATTTGTAATTCAGGTGACATTGAATGACTAGTCCGCGGTCAAAGACATAAGCTCACTTAACTGACCCATTCTGTTGTTCTTTATGACAACACAATATTCCCCGCCTCCTTCAGTACTCATCCAGTGGAAAGTACCACATGACACAAGCGAGTCCACATACTTAAAGTGAGGAACTGTATGTACTTTTATCTATTTCATTCTTAACTGGCGTTAGGAGTGATTTCTCGTGGCAAAAGTAGCAGGTACCAGGTGATCAGCTACGCAAGAAATTAGTCGGCGTGGCATTATAGAATGGCTGGATGTGACCCTGATTGATATCGCACCATATTCTGTCCAACTGACTCGTTAGATGGTAGAATTCCCCAGATGGTTGGAGGGCTGTGCCCATAATGCTCCAAACGTTCTCAATTTGGGAAAGACACAGCCACCATGCTGATAAAGTCAGGGTTTGGCAAGCACGAAGAAAAGCACTTGAAACTCTTGGTAAGTGTGGACGGCATTACCAGGCTGAAATGTGAGCCAGAATCGGTTGTCACGCAATGCAGCACGATGGGGTGTAGAATATCGTCCATGTACCGCTGTGCTGTATGAGTTCCGTGGATGACTATCACTGGGGACGTGCTATGAAATGAAATGGCACCGCAGACCACTTCTGGTTGTTGAGCAATGTGACACGTGACTCACAGTTGATATCCCACCACAGTGTAGGGCGTCTCCAAACACGTCTTTGTTGGAATCATGTTGACTGGAGTACAATGGTCTTCAGTGATGGGCCCTGCTTCGAACTAAGCCTCGACGACCATCGAAGACATGTCTGGAGACAACGCAGACAGAATTTGGATACCGACCTGACTGTCGCTCTCTATACCGCCGGAGGAGTAATGGCCTAAGGAGCCACTTCGTTTAATAGCAGGACCCATTTGTTCGCCATTCGCGGCACCCTGTAGCATGGCAGTCCGTCGACGATATTCTACGTCCCGTATTGTTACCCTTCATGACAAGCTATCCTTGGTTTACATTTTGGCAAGATAACTCACTTTCACACAGGCTGAGACTTTGTACTGCTTGCCTTCGTGTTTCATAAACCGTTCATTGGCCAGCAAGTTGGTCTATCCCCAGATCCAAACCTTTGGAGAGTTATAGGCAGGGTTTTCCAACGAGCTCGGGATATTGACACTCTAGCATGCCAAAAGGGCAGAATGAGGCACAGTATCCCAGTCCAAGCCAAACCGAATAACTGCTTGAATAAGAGACAGTGGTGCAGCAACGCGTTATTGACTTGCCCAAATTGTGAAGCTCTTTCTCTAGACTAACTCCAATTTTTATGTGACTATAATTATTTGTTTCTTGTGTATTTACCGATTTCCAGACCATTTGGATAATTACTTCGTGGTGCGTTTGATTAATTTGTGCTCTTGCACATTCTTTCTGTCTATACCTGAAGGCTAATCTCATGAGATATTAAGGTACTTCGTTACGATTTTCACTTTTAGATAAAATGATTAACGGAAAGACTGGTGTATATAATTCATCGCCAGAGCACCAGACAAGTCGGCAGGCCGAAACACTTAATGGCACTTGTGCAATACAAAAGTGGTTGGCTAGCCACATCCTAAAAAAATTGCTCTGAGCGCTATCGGACTTAACATCTTAGGTCATCAGTCCCCTAGAACATAGAACTAGTTAAACCTAACTAACCTAAGGACATCACACACATCCATGCCCGAGACAGGATTCGAACCTGCGGCCGTAGCAGTCCCGCGGTTCCGGACTGCTTTGCATAGAACTGCACGGCCACCGCGGCCGGCGCCTTATCGTAATTGACATTCATCACCAGACTCTACGGCATTTGCTCACTCAATATGCAGTTTTAACATTTGGTTCCTTAACAACACATTTTTTGTCTCCGTTACTATACTATCATTTTAAGCATTTAATTTATGAAAGCCCTCTTCTTGTAAAGACGAACTGCGTATTTCACGGTTTCAGTATTCTGAAATATGGCACTCTTTGTGCAGAAGCTCATTGAACATTCCTCTAATCTAAAACGTCAGTTTCTGGAACAAAAGTGTCGGGTATTGCGATACCGCTAGATCGTACCGATACAGTGATTATAGACTTCAATGATGATTGTCAATTTTCACTTGCACGTGCCTCTCCGAGAATTACCAGCAATAGTCGTACACAGGTTGACCCGCACAGTGGAGCACGGAATTGCTGCGCAGCCTACAAGTTGAACAAAGGCAGGCCGTCGGAGCCGACTCCGGACCCGCACGGGCGAGAAGCTCTGCCCGCCTCCATTCGCCCCCAACCCCCAGCCACCACACTATACTCCGTTGTCCGCACCGCCGCCACCCCCGCGTTTTGTTGGCGAACGCTGAGGGCAATAAAGTCTCCCCGCTCGTGCCCTCTCCTCTTGTTTACAACCCCGTCCTGAATATTAGCAGTTATTTCGGTGAGCTGTGGTGGGAGGACGCCAAGATAAAGGCGGGCTGGCTGGGCCTCATGAATTGAGACTTCCCACAGCGAGCCGCGCTACGCTGCGAGGCGCCCACACGGTCCTTGAGGACATCGACCAGAGCTCGTGACGCTGAGCTCTTTCGCTGCTTGCTCTTACACTCTTTCTCCGTAGCTCAAAGATTCTGACAATGTTGTTTGTACTCTGAAAAGTGATACTTAAAGAAAACTGCGACCTGACGTTCCGTAGGCAATAAAAAGGCGTAGCACCACTTACCGTTCTCTTTGCACTAAAACTCTGTTGGCCTGTGAATCACAAAACCCTGCTTTCAATAATAGTAACACTGTACTACCAATGTAATTCCAACAACGTATTAAAAACGATGGCTTTGTCGTAATCCACTAAGGCAACACTATAAAGGCGTTGGGCAAAAATACGGAAACACTAGTTCAGATGGCTCTGAGCACTATGGGACTCCACATCTTAGGTCATAAGTCTCCTAGAACTTAGAAATACTGAAACCTAACTAACCTAAGGACATCATACACATCCACAACCGAGGCAGGATTCGAACGTACGAACGTAGCGGTCGACTGGTTCCAGACTGTAGCGCGTAGAACCGCCCGGCCAGACCGGCTGGCCATGGAAACACTGTGCGAAATGCATGCTTGAACGCAAATGCAGTTGCTTGCTAAACCTGCAAGCTGCACTGTTTTTATTTCATCACGAACGTCGTCTGTGCAAGTGTCGTCGTCAGCACGGTATTCTCTGCTGTAGTCGTGGTGGCTATATCGGAGCTAAGTGAATTCCAACGTGGACATATTGCTTGTGCTCGTATTGTGGGTGAACCACAAGCAAGGTAACCAAAGAGTTTGGTGTCTTAGGAGACACCCTATTGAAGATTCATACCGCATGCAGGCAAAGAGGAGAAACGTCATACGCTAAGTCGCGACGCTGGTAAAAAATGTGTAATGGATGGTCGTGACAGGCGGTCGGTAAAGAGGATTTTGACTAAAAATAAGAGGACTATTGCTGCTGAAGTCACTGGAGAACTTAATGGCACTCTCGCGATCACTGTCAGCAAGAGCCGGCCGGTTTGGCTGTGCGGTTTTAGGCACTGAGGTCGGGAGCCGCGTGACCGCTACGGCCGCAGGTTCGAATCCTGCCTCGGGCTTGGGTGTGTGTGTGACGTCCTTAGGTTAGTTAGGTTTAAGTAAATCTAAGTTCTAGGGGATTGATGACCTCAGATGCTAAGTCCCATAGTGCTCAGAGCCATTTGAACCAAGCCTGTCAGCAAGAAAAGATCAGAAAGTGAGCCCCATAATTAGGGAATCGGTGGACGAGATGGAATTCTAGGACAACTAAAGAGTGATGTGGATGCCTATAGCCACCGAACTTGGACTATGGAGAAATGGAAGAAGGTCATTTAGTCGTTTGAGTCTTGCCTACACTGTTTCCAAGTTCTCGACGAAGGTGCGTTCGAAAACGATTTCGGCAGCCGAATTATGGTATTCCAAGTGCCAAATGGTTGCTCTGCAAGATAGCATTACAGTTAAGGTTCAAATGGCTCTGAGCACTATGGGATTAAACTTCTATGGTCATCAGTCCCTAGAACTTAGAACTACTTAAACCTAACTAACCTAAGGACAACACACAACTCCCAGTCATCACGAGGCAGAGAAAATCCCTGACACTTACCGTTAAGGATTATGTGACCACTCTGGCTCCATTCTAGGGTACATTATTTGTTCTCCAGTGCTGACCTGTTTCCTAAGATGACTATTTCCATGTTGAACAACTGGAATCTTCCATGACTAGTTCTGTGATCACGAGGATGAATTATCGTATCTGCTCTGGCTTCCATGGTCACCAGATTATTAAGCCTTAGTGGTCTATTCTGGAGAGGAGCGCGTGTGTGCAGCGACATTCCTTTCCTGCTGTGAGGTGATACGCATATAAACTATTTGATTAACTGGAAATTCTATTATAAATACCTCCAATGCTATTCTTATGAAATTTATGACATCTGACTATTCTATAACGGCCTCAGTTGAAGAATCGTGCCGCGCGGGATTAGCCGAACGGTCTCGGGTGCTGCAGTCTTGGACTGTGCGGTATGTCCCGGCGTTGGTTCGAGTCCTCACTTGGGCAAGGGTGTGTGTTTTTCCTTAGGATAATATAGGTTAAGTAGTGTGTAAGCTTATGGACTGATGACCTTAGCAGTTAAGTCCCATAAGATTTCACACACATCTGAACATTTTTTGGAAGAATAGGATTGTGTGAGGTCGCTTGCCTCATAGAAAATCAGTTATACGACTGTTGGAACTTAAATAGTGGGAACTATTTACAAAAGAGTTACATATTTGCGCCTGTTACTGTCCCTCAAAGTAATCACCAGCGTTGTGTAGAACCCGTTGCCAGCGATGTGGAAGGCGTAATACACCGTTATCAGAACCTGTTCTGTCGACAGGCCTGGGAAGTACTGTACCATCCACCATATTCCCCAGACTTGAGTTCTTGTGACTTTAAGTTGATTCGGAAGATGAAGAAATCACTTGGTGGCATTCGCTTCAGAACTGTTCCAGAGGTTCGGCAGACAGAAGACCGCTCCATTCGCAGCATCACATCGCTGGCAACGTTTTTCTACACATCGCCTAGATGTGCTACGTGCTACCAAGGATGTTCATGTGGAAGTTTACTGAAGTGTGAAAAAAAATTTTAATAGTTTGTAAACAATTGGACACCAGTTCTAGCCTGAGTTATCAATTTATGTAATCAGGGAAAGACTTTTCGGACACCCTGTACTATCAATTCTGCTCTTATGCTCCACGATAAGGTCCCCAGATGGCTGTTCTCGTCGTGATATCGCAGCAACCACAGCGGAGCGCCCATACGACACAATTATGCGAAACTATCTGGATTTTCGTATAAGGTACACAGCTACTCTGCAAGTACTTGGTACTGCATGGTACTGCATCCTTATCGGACATACGCTGAAACACGAGTGTACCATTTCAACCAACATTTAGTGCGGAGTACCTTTACACTGCTGTGGCTGTTCAGTCGCAACCTTTTTAGCACATTTTTCACCTGTTAGTGCTTGACTGTGAATGGGCGGGAACAACTGCATACGTCACATCTATCTGTCCAATCGTGGTCGCCTGTAGGAATCACTGCCCGTCGGAAAGTCTTTCGAGCCGCTACCTAGGTGCCAGCGTCTAAACGGACACTTCTTGCTCCTGTGTCCCACGCTCGGACTCTATTGAGTGGGATAGTACAACGTCGTCCGCAAGAATTTTGTGAGCCCAGGGTGAGGTGGCCGAGGGGTAAACAGCGTCTCCATGTGTTTTTCACTTTGGGGAGACATTCTGCTTGCCTGCCTGTCAGGCAGTATCAAAGCCTTGACTCTGGAGGCGGCCTGGCGTGGCCAGCACTTTCCGGAGTGCTGCAGGTTGTAAAATTCCTCTGGCAAACGTTCTACTGGTTGCAGGCCGCAAGCTCCTTGGGTACAATCGAACACGAAACTCTGTCTGCAAAAATTATTTGCACTTAACGCAATGCAGTATATTCTCATTGCTCAAATGGCTCTGAGCGTTATGGGACTTAACTTCTGAGGTCATGAGTCCCCTAGAACTTAGAATTAATTATACCTAAATAACCTTAGGACGTCACACACATCAGTGCCCCACGCAGGATTCGAACCTGAAACCGTATCAGTCGCGCGGTTTCAGACTGGAGCGCCTAGAACCGCTCGGCCACTCCGGCCGGCCTCTCATTGCTCTTCTCTTACCCATTTCTGTTAGTATAACGCAATGAAGCACATTTTTTCACATCAGTTCTGCTACTTGTTGTTACTGCCATAATTAATTATTAAGGTTAATGCAAAGTGGCGATTGTTGTGGTCGCAGTACATGGCCCATACAGGTTGCTATCTTGCACTTGTTATCCACCTCCGTCATCGTTAACGGATCTTACTGCCATTTTTCTGGAAGAGTGGTACAAGATCCTCTTGCAAACAGTACAGGACGAAAGTTATAGATTTCAAGATTACTAGAAATTGTTCCGAATGCCAAAAGGTTTATCTGTACCCTATTATTCATAGTAATATGTTTCGTTTTTGGTATTTTCACTTTTTGTGCACCGCTGTTTATTACAGCACTTTGAAGTCATTAACTGCAATGACGCCGAGTGTGGTGTCACCGTATTTAACACACACTATCGCACTTGGCAGGACACCAGTTTAAATTCATTTGCCGTATAGACCTATTTTTTTCGTAATTTCGATAAGTCTCGTAAAGCAAATGTGGAGATGGTTCATTTGAAATGACTTGACCGACTTCCTCCATTCATCCTTCCATAAACCGAGCTAGTGTACAGTCAGTAATGACCTCATCGTAGACGGGACGCTTAATTTTAATCTCCCTTGCTTCTTTCATTAACTTCTATCTCTTAGCTACTGATTACATTCACAGAACGTTCCGCTTAAGCTAGGTGTTCTCATCGACATCTTTGTTAAATAGGAAAAAATTGTGGTGTAATTTATAAAGAAAATTTGTGCATGTGTGCCAGTGGCGTTAGGATTTGGGCGAAATACCTCAGCATCAAAGGGGTCAGAGGTTACACTCGTAGAGGTCTCGTCCGCACTATGTCACAACTTACAGTTTCTGACTGGGCTTTATTTTCTGCTATTCTACTATAACCTAATCACGTACGACGATTATTGCTTGGTCCATGTAGGCTGAGAGAGGATCACTGTCAGCGTCGTGGGCGTCAGAATCGATATTACTTGCTATGCCAGGCCACAGATATATTAATTAAATAAGTTCACAAACTTTTATTTAAATTTTTAATTTAGTGAACTTCGCAAGTAACAGCAAAGTTAATTAAAGTGTATTCATTTACTCCAGTTGAACCACCTTGACCAAATTGCTATCAAAAGTTGCAATCAGAAAGCTTAACAGGCATGACATTAATTTTAATTCTTGCACGCTGCTGAATTTAACAATTACGAAATACTTTCAACATAGCACTGCGGAAGCCAGTTCAGTCTCTACCTCCGCTCCTGGACACACCTATTCAAACAGTTGCATACAGTTTGATAATACAATTAGAAATGCGAAAAATTTCACTATAAAATAGTCACATGATACGACTCGTTACAGCAAATGAACATGGAGCAAAAAAAAAAAAAATGCTGACTCTAGTCAACAGAGAAAAGAAAGACTACTCAAACGGAAAGGTGAGTTCATTTTAATGCGTCTTCTATAATCAGCATGTGACAAACCAATAGCTTAAAATGTCACAGTACTAAAACCATTCTAGTGCTGTAGCAGTAACGTTAAATGTATTTATGAAGAGAATAGTAAAACTTTAACTGATCACTTAATGCAGATAGTTTCGAGTGCAGAACTGATTTTTAAATCTTTCAGTACCACTACAGGAAGCGAATCAGGTAGCGTAAAAGCCAGTGTTTGCAACCCGCTTTTTAAATAAAACTGTTATTCTATGACTGATGATTAAAAATAAAAGAACATAAGCATTTTTATAAAAACCTTATGAAGGTTTTATCTAGAGGAACCTAAGTTGGCTAAAATATTAACCTTTAGTTGTACTATTAATATGCTGATGCATCGAAGACATGTTATGCAAATTTCTTTATTTGGTGATCATCAGAAGCCAGAACAAAAATATTCGATTTGTAAATTAAAACTATTTCTTGTAACATTCAATTTTATTTGTTCCAGATGCGTTTCGCCTTTCAATTTAAGCATCTATATTCAAATCTACAGCGATACAGTTATGTTTTCGTGCCTGATATTTGTAGATTATGGAATAGTTCATGCTATTTTTTATTTAAGTAATTACCCGCAGTTGTAAAATTTTTTGTCTGGCATCTGCTTTTCCTCTCATCTTCTCACATTCTGGAGCTCACACTATAATTTCACTTACGAAACTTCAGCACATTTTCATTTTATGAATTTTTTTCTTCAGAGGTTTTATGTCTTTGCACTAATTGTCGTGGAGTGCTACTATTCTTCTGTTACGAGCTATATATATTTTACTGAAACTGCTATTTGATGTCGTATCTACTGTGTGTTCACTTTACGTCTCTTCATACACTCAATAGTCGAAGAAATTGGTACACCTGTCTAAATTGTGTAGAACCAACGCTAGCACGCAAAAGTGCCGTAACACGACGTGGCATGAACTCAACTAATGTCTGAAGATATGTCGGAGGTAAATGACAGCACGAATAATGCAATACTGTTAATAAATCATTAAGGAGTGGAGATTGCCTCTGAACAGCACGTTGCAAGGCATCCCATATACGTTCAATAATGTTCATATCTGGGGAGTTTGGTGGCCAGCGGAAGTGTTTAAAGTCAGAAGAGTGTTCCTGGGGCCACTGTGTAGCAATTCTGTACGTTTGGGGAGTCGCACTATCCTCTGGCATTGCCGAAGTCCGGCGAAATGCGCAATGGACATGGTTGGTTGGTCGTTTTGGAGAAGGAGACCAGACAGCGAGGTCATCGGTCCCATCGGATTAGGGAAGGACGGGGAAGGAAGTCGGCCGTGCCCTTTTAAAGGAACCATCCCGGCATTTACCTGGAGCGATTTAGGGAAATCACGGAAAACCTAAATCAGGATGGCCGGACGCGGGATTGAACCGTCCTCCTCCCGACAATGGACATGAATGGATTCAGGTGATCAAACAGCATGCATGCGTACGTGTCATCGGTCAGAGTCACCATTACAGAGCCTCCATAGCTAAAACCGCCCCCTGCTGACATGCAGGGTCCACGGATTGATGAGGTTGTCTCCATACCCGAACACGTCCATCCGCTCGAAACAATCTGAAACCAGACAGCAACACGTTTCCAGTCATCAACACTCCAATGTCGGTGCTGACGGGCCCATGTCGATGATGTTTCGTTGAATGGTTCGCACGCTGACTCTAGATGACGATCCCGCTTTGAAATCTGCAGCAATTTGTGGACGTTTAGCACTTCTGTCTCGTTGAACGATTGTCTTCAGCCGTTGTTGGTCCCGTTCTCGCTGGATCTTTGTCTGGCGGCAGCGATGTCGGAGATTGGATGTTTTACGGGATTCCTGACATTCACGGCACACTTGTGAAATGGTCGTACGGGAAAATTCCCACTTCATCGCAACCTCGGAGATGCTGTGTCCCATCGCTAGTGCGCCAGCAATAACACGACGTTCAAGCTTACTTAAATCTCTATCACCTGCCATTGTAGCAGTAGTAACCGATCTAAAAACTGCGCCAGACACTTTTAGTATATAGACGTTGCCGACAACAGTGCCTGCCTGTTTACATATCCCTGTATTGGAATACACATGCCTACTGCAGTTTCTTGTGCTGTTCAGTGTATTTAGTCTGTTTATGTACATGATGCCAACCTAACGATGTATATGTTGAAAACTAATAATAGTGCTCCACAGTAGTTAGTTTTGAGCACGTTGCGTGTTGACTATTTTGATGTGACCTTTCATTAACCTGTCAGATATGGAGGTCAAGTTCTGGAGACCAGTTGCTTAAGAGGATGACACCTTTGAAGAGGATATAGCACAATGCCTATTATTACCTTCTCAGACTTGGTGCACTATGCGCAATGGGCTCATTATCGACGGAAAGTTTACCCCAAACTTGCTACCACAATTTGTCGTATTTGGAAGACTCCAATAATATATTATTCGTAGCTCTTAAGAGTGTCTCCATAATCAGTATAGAAAAAAACTTTATATCCCAATAGTTGCTAGTAAGTCTTACACTAGAGCTAAAAACACTATTAATTTTATTGGTCTCCTCTGTTCGCTGTTAAGACTATCTGGTTGTTATGTCCTTCTGTTCCCTTGTTTGACAGAAGGCTAAATAATACGATCGTAAATAAATATATTAAAGTTAATTGCTTCACGGGACACTTGACAAATTACTTCTGTAAATATTATTAGTTACTTACAGTTCCAGTAGCGCTACCAAAGACAATTACAGCTGCTATTTTTTCCCAATAAAGTACTCCTCAGCTGCTTTCTATTCTGGCTTATAAGACGCTTGCTATACGGAAACTTGGAAACGATAACAAAAATTCGGAAATATAAAGATGCAGTATAATCAATTTCATTGCAATACTCTAAATTTGAATTTTAAATTACAGTCAAGTTCACTTTCATCCCAAAGAACGCCTTCATTTCTTTTGATTAAAGTTCTTCCGTGAATTCCACGTGCAATACGTATTCCTGCATTTCCCGTTCTACATATACAGGGTTATTCATAAGTAACACCAGAGTTCTAACAGACAATTGCACAAATATTACCAGACTTAGAGGAAATATACACGTATCTCTGGACAGAGCATCTCCAAATTTACGTTCACATTACAGGTGGTCAATATTAGCACCATTTGTGATGTGGCGAACATCAATAGTGTCACTACCTAGTCTTTCGCAACGGACTCCTTGCATGAAAATTTCTCAGTTTACCTGCTTTGTCAACTATGGATAAAATCCCGAGCTTTCGATGACTTCCTCCGTTATCTACGTCATTAATGAAACTGTCGTGGATCGGTGAGGCTTCCGCCTTTATAAGCAGTGGACGACTTCTCATTGGCTGGGTGGCGTCACGGTGAAAACGGCGCTTACGGAGGTGGTGGCGTCTATGTCCACAGATTTTGTTTGCTCGGTTTATCCAACGTTGCTTGCAGCACCATCCATCGCAACAGGCGGAGAACTACGAGTAATGTAAGAAGTCTCCCACTGCGCTCTTTCTTTATCAACTACGTGCTTCCATGAATCAATAGTGTAGTCAAATTCTTGCCGCACACGTCCCAAAGAGGCACAGTACGACTATTTACCGTCACAGAGACATGAAACGTGGCTTCCTTCCTGTGAAAAATCCTGTTCCTCCAGTAGCCGCTGCAAGTCGATGCCAAAGTCCCAATGAAGCTCTCTGTATCGTGTACGCAGTATATGTAGAAAACTGTAGCCAGTAAGATTTTACACTCATACATTTCTGTTGAGATGGCGACAAAGTTGTCTGCGATACCTGCAGTTATCTGCTCACGTGCCGCCTATTTCTTCGGGTCCCTGACGAATGATTCCCGCACACCGTCCTCTTCCACTGCCGATGATTACAGGTTGTCTGTTTTATTCGTGCCACATAATCAGATCTCACGTAATGTGTTGCCATCTGTCTTGTCTTATGAAACCCCACAGATACTTATGAATAACCCTGTAGACGTGTAATGATTGCAGTTATGCAAGTAATTACCTGGGTGAAAATAGAGCTGGAGCTGATCGAATTACATTGTTGGCTGAGCACTGTAGGTAAACTGAATTCCAATTACCCGATCGAATATACATTTCTTGATAAGACCATCCACATCAGCACGAAATCTTTCAATTCCTATGTGAAAGACTGCAATTTATCAGCACTGTCTTCTTCTTTGCTAACCTCATTGAGACCAATTTCATTGCATGGTTAAAAATGTTCTTGTTCACTGCGGCCAGTAAAGACTACTTCACCGTCAGTATACTCCCAACGCTTCTCCGCAATAGCTTCGTAATTTTCTGCAGTTTACACACATGTACGAACTTAGCATTATTTTAGAGACAACAAAAAATTTACGCTGTCTGATAGTCAAAAGCCGGTACTACATGGGGGAACGTGTTGAACTGCCTGTGATATTAATGCAGAATGGTTAGAATGTTATCATCCCAAAGTGGATCACTGGGCATTGCTGTATTCCTTCGAAATTTAAAGTGACTTACCAAGCCAATATCAGCGAGGACACAGTTTAAAGTTGATTTCGAACTATACTGAAGAATCTTTTGTAGACGAGAATGTGGTGAATGTCACTGAAAAAAACCCAAGCTCTACACCAGGAGGATGAAAACAAAGAAGCAGTCTCAGACGTCGTCTGGTATTGTATTTGAGCCTAACTGGCAGCGCAGTATTCCCAACAAAGTATTCTAAGTTTTAAAATTATTTGTGTATTTTGATGTTTCTTGTGGATAAGCGCAGATTTCTTTTTCTTGTTTTCACTTTTTTCAGTATTCATAATGTGGTGCTATAACCTCTGAGGTACATTTTGAAGATAATTTTTATCACCTTACATAGAATTTTCTCGAAATAATTGCACGAGTTTTATCGGTCGCTTGACAAAAAATAACGACAATCAACCTATTCAGTGACACTGTGCAGCCCGACTTGTAATGAACAAGTTGATGGACCAATGCCGGTAAAAATTAACGAAACACTACAGTACTTACCACTGTCAGTGCAATACACAGTACCCTTGATAGGAAATTATTCTCCATCAACATTGTGGTTTCTTTCCTTGTTGCAACGATTAACCCACGTAAAATCAGATATTTCACAAAATGCTATCTGATGTAAGCCTTCGGGAAACTTTTAATTAAATACCTCACTGTGATACGGCAGGCAACGCTCCACCCTGCGCACAATATGGGGCCTCATATAAAATTTTATTACCGTTTGCGATTACATGATGTGCCTCTCTCTTACATTCTCAGTAACCAACTGTGGAAAAAATATCCGAGAGCAGCAGTGAAATATAAAATAACATTAAAAACAATGATAGAAAGAGTCTTTAAGACAACAGCAAGCTAGAACACATCACCAAACAATACAGGTAACGTTGCCGTTGTCCGACCAGTTACTTTTTGCATCACGATTTACAAACTTGTATTAAATTATTCAAGATCCATGTTTAATCATTAGAAGTTTTGATTTGGAAAAATCAAAAATCTGTAAGTTACGCCATTGAGAAAAGTCGTGAACACTGAAGTATTCAACATCTAGTTAGGTCGTTTCATGTAGCAGCGTCCATCTTGCCTGATAACATGTTAAGATATTTCTGTTGCAGGTAGTTTTAACAGTGACTATTACAAGATAATTGATTTGATGAATACACTACTGGCCATTAAAATTGCTACACCAAGGAGAAATGCCGATGATTAGCGGGTATTCATTAGACAAATATATTATACTAGAACTGACATGTGATTACATTTTCAGGTAATTTGGGTGCATAGGGCCTGAGAAATCAGTACCCAGAACAATTAACTGTGGCCATAATAACGGCCTTGATACGAGTGGGCATTGAGTCAAAAAGAGCTTGGATGGCGTGTACTAGTACAGCTGCCCATGCAACTTCAACACGATACCACAGTTCATCAAGAGTAGTGACTGGCGTATTGTGACGAGCCAGTTGCTAGACCACCATTGACCAACTTCTTTAATTGGTTAGAGATCTGGTGAATGTGCTTGCCAGGGCAGCAGTCGAACAGTTTCTGTATTCAGAAACGCCCGTACAGGATCTGCAACATGCGCTCGGGCATTGTCCTGCTGAAATGTAGGGTTTCGCAGGGATCGAATGAAGGCTAGAGCCACGGGTTATAACACATCTGAAATGTAACGTCTGCTGTTCAAAAGAATGTCACCTCAACCACCGACATTTCAAAGTATTTTATTCCGAAAGACTTTAATAATAACAAAGGTGGAACCTCAGAATTCTCCAGTCACGCCATCAATAACGAGCGTAGCAGCTGATTTTGTGGGAACGGCGCGTCGTCACATGCAGGATGTGCAAATCAAAACAAAAATGTAAATACACAGAACTTGTGGATCTCTACAGGAGGCCGCGAAACTATAACAACTGGTTGAACCAAGGGTACCATGTAAATCGAAGTGGACACCACAATAGCCAATGGAACTCGATTTATGGAAATCAATGCATCAAAATACAGGGAATCCCGCCACAGCCTGAAAACCATTATCATGACAATAGCCAGGTGACTAATACAGGACGTCCATCGAATCGGGCATCACCGGAGAATCACACTGTTGGCATTGTTCATGTGATAGAAGAACGCCCGACAGGCCACTCACTGACATTAGGAATGATTTGTTTGATGTTTTGAATGACACACAGAAACTCACAAGAAATTGTACAAGCAGCAGTTCTTCTATGCTCCATACAGGTATTTTTAGAAGATTACTGATGTAATAGAAGTGCCCACTCTGGGCGCAGAATTTCATTCTGTCTACTGCTGCTAGCGCCAAAGCTAATATGTGAATATTTGGTGCACATTAATGTAGAATTTGTGAATGGAACCATTAGTGGTGAGAAATTTACCTCTGATTTGCGTAATAGGGTAGGACGTCCTGCGAGGATGAAACGCTAGAATCGACCTTTCTTGTAGGAAGTGCCATTTCATAGTAGATGATAGAAGTGTTGGTTGGAATTTGTTAAGAAGCAGGAAATGTCATCAGGGATTCTGCCAAGGGCTTCAAGTGATTATACAACGTGTGATTGGAAAATTTTTAAGAATGGATCCGCTACTGCTTACTGGTTTGGCGGACAGGTACACGGAGGGTGGGGAGTGAGGGATTGGATTGTCTTATCTTTAACGCCTTCTGACAGGAAACTACATTTCCTTTATTCAGTTCGTTGTGACAGCTGGTTAAGTGCGGGTCTGTTCGGGCTTGATGCCAGATTCTGTCTGCTTCAAAGCAGACGCAAAACCGGAGCAACGTCTTTGTGAGAAATTTTGTTTTAAAAGCGGGATATCAGCTTCTGAGAATTATGAACAATTAAAAACTGCTTTTAGAGGTAACTATATGAGCCAGTCAAATGTTTTGGTCTGGTTCAACAGGTTTAAAAATGGCCGCTAATCATTTGAAGATGAATCACCGCCCGGCCGTGCTTCCACCTCAAAAACGAATGAAGATGTTGTGGAAGTTCACGACTTAGTGCTCTGTGATCGTAGACTTACAATTAGGGTGATGACGAATGAACTTCATTTAATTTTCTATGCAGTCCAGTCAATTTTAACTGAAGATCTCAACAGGCGACGAGTGCCCGCAAAATTCATTCCAAAATTGTTGTCAAGTGACCAGTGACAATAACGACTTCAAGTGTGCCAAGAACTGATTGATTGGACTAAAAATGATTTAGATTTGATTAATAGGTTATTTACAGGGACGAATAGAGGGTTTATGGGTGTGATCGTGAGAGCAAAGGGCAGTCTTCGCAGTGGAACACTCAATGGTCACCGCAACCGAAAAAGCAGAGCAAAGTCGGTCGAAGGTGAAAAAAAGTTGGTGATTTTTTCGACTCTACCGGTATTGTGCAGCATGAATTTACCACTGTAGAACAGGTTTATCTGAGTTTCGCTGTGAGCAAGAATTCCTAGGCTTTGTGGTCGGTGCATACTCTTGTTTTCCTCCCAGACAAGAAAAATCAAAATTCCTCGAAGCCAGAAAAAACCTCCAATCTTGTAATTCAGTAAACGAATTATTTCTTTTATACTTGCTGAAGACTCGGCTTCCAAAAGCATTGGTTTAGTGCACCATGTTTTCCCCTTGCTGATATCGTTGGAAAATCACTACAGCAATCCCAAAGTAGGATCTTTCTGACGCCATGCGAAAGCCCTCCTCCAGGTGGCCGCGCGAAAGAATTGGCGCATTAATCAACGCGGTTTTGAGGCCTTGGAATTCATCTTCGGCCACGTCGTCTCATTCCTACGGCGTATTTTTTCCTGTGAGCTCGTATAGCCAAGGTGTGGTTAATTTCTCCACATGGAAGAATCGTTTATAGAAATTTGTCAATGCCAGGGAAACCCCGTAGTTGTTTCTTGGTTGTTGGCGTGGCAAATTTCGTAATTGCCTGTATTTTGTTCGGGTCTGGTGTGATTCCTTCCACGGTAATAATGTGTCCGAAGAATTTTGCTCCTGAGGTTCCTATGCATGACTTCGTGATGTGGCCGAGCGGATCTAGGCACTTCAGTCCGCAACCGCGCTGCTACTACGGTCGCAGGTTCGAATCCTTCCTCGGGCACGGGTGTGTCATGTCCTTAGGTTAGTTAGGTTTAAGTAGTTCTAAGTCTAGGGGACTGATGAATTCAGATGTTAAGTCTCATTGTGCTCAGAGCCATTTGAACCTTATTGTTTTTTGTTAAATTTCAACTTTATCTCCTCAACATCTAGCTGCACTAAAACTGTTGAACAAAGGTAAGGAAACTGAAAAATATAGAAGTTTCATTTAGAGAAAATTTATGTGCCACACGCTTTAAATATTCTCTATACACAATATAAAATACATACAGTTTATTTTGCTCTGAACTTACTAAAGGAAAATCGTTTCGCATATAGTAATTTGCATATTTCGACCATCTGAGAGAGACTCGCACAGAATTCCAAAGCCTCTTGTGTCCCCACAGTCTGTCACCCAACGTAAGATAGGCAGGCTATGCGACAACTTTAGACACACAACGTGAAATATAGAGCTTCATGTCATGGAAAAGTAGTTACCTTACTGAGGTAGGGTATGGGCGGACGGCTGTGCTGCCATGCATAGACTGGTTTTGCGTATAATTATAATTTGCCTTGATCACGTAAGTTTTTGACTATAATTCTACAACAGAAGTGAGAGAAAGAACAATACTAGGTAATGCATAGAGAGGTTAAAGACAAGTGACAGAATGACGCCGTCCATGGCCCGCAATGACTAAAAGTGCCGCCATCATCTACAGAGCCATGTGAACATGCGGCGCCCGGGGCAGCGTGCCACTCTCGGCAGGAATTTCCCCTATATTCAACAGCACAACAGGAACTATAGCCCGGAAAAAGTAGCATGGAACTACGCCATCTAGCGATTACTGCTGCACTTCTCTAAGCTCCTGCTATAAATTATACTGTCCCCGCTTAGTTTTCATTTTTGTTACTTGTTATCTTAACGTAATTATAAACTGCAATCCAAGAAAGAATACAATATGCAATTTCTCTGAGTTAAGTCCGTCTTGTTCATTTATAAGACTGATTTTAGATCTCAGACGATGTACCGGAACACAGAAACTAATTACCGTACGAATACCAAGCTTGGTAGCGTTAATGTCTAGAGTACGAGGTACATAACTTACATGCCTCACAGCGCCACCTTCCGGTTCCAACTATGGCCAACAGGTGCCGTGATCAGTCACAATGATTCATAGCCTCACACACCTGACCTGTCGCAGTGCACTTGTTGACGCGTCAACATGAGCTTGAACAAAAGGACCAGGAAATTATTATCAAACCAACAGTAATGCTGCTACTGCACTTTAGGAATATCGCCGGCTGACAGGATTACGGAAGGTACTTCTGTCTACACCTGCCTTGCGGAACATGATGAAAAAGTTCCAATCAATTGGAGAATTGGGCGTCGCTCCGTGAAGAGGCCGACGTCCAGATGATAAAATCGCTGTTGCTATGGCAGACCACGTTGCACTTAATTACCGATTTTCAGGCAGTGCTCGTGCTGTGTTACGTCAGTTGAGCGTCCCGTGGTCCTCTGTACTGAAGGTGCTTCGAACCATTCTCAAATGGTATCCGAACAAGACCGATATCGCACATCAGCTAGCAACACAGGACCCACAACGACTTGTTGATTTCCCTCTCCACTTTCTCGCAAGGACTGAAGTTGCCGAGTGCTGGCCCTGGACCACCTTGTGGACAACGATGCTCATTTCTCTCTGACGGGTGAGGTGAACACAAATAATGGCCATGCGGGGATCTTTACCTCCATTCACTGTGCATTACGTTCCTCTCTACGGTGAACGTGTCACCGTATGGTGTGGCTTTACGGCTACATCAATCATCGGCCCATTCTTTTTTGAACAGGTTGGCGCTCAAGGACCAAAAAACTGCTGTGTGACTGACCAGCGTTACTGTGATATGCTTCGCCAGCATATCATATCCGCCCTACAGGAGATCGATGTATTGAACTCACAGTTTTCGCGTAAAATGGGGGTCACCGTACATACCTCTTGAAGTTCTCCTGTTTCTCCGAAACAAATATGAGGCCGATCGTTCCAGATGCTTGTCCCCCACAATCATGCGATCTCACTCTCTGTGATTTCTGGTTGTTGGGCTGCATTCAAAAAATAATCTGATCTGACCCTCACCAGCATAGCCACGGACATATTGCGTTTTGCTGTGCAGAATGCTATCCTGCGCTTTCAGACTCTTCTGGTCACTGATGGGCGACATGTAGGGCACCTTTAGTAGGATTAATGGTAGCAGTACGTAATGGCATTATGTACAGTAGCAGCACATTACAACTGTTTCAATTAAATTGCTTCCAAATTATTTCTCTTCCCCATGTCCTTGGCATTAATGCTACCAAGTTTGGTCCTAGTACAGTAATTATTTTCTCTGTGATAACGTGTTAAATAGGGAAAGTTTAATTATAACGACCCGGTGTTAAATTTTAGAACGATTTGGTTCATGAATTTTTATTTCTAAATGTGTTAGTCAATTAAGAATTAATGGTAGCAGTACGTAATGGCATTATGTACAGTAGCAGCACATTACAACTGTTTCAATTAAATTGCTTCCAAATTATTTCTCTTCTCCATGTCCTTGGCATTAATGCTACCAAGTTTGGTCCTAGTACAGTAATTATTTTCTCTGTGATAACGTGTTAAATAGGGAAAGTTTAATTATAACGACTCGGTGTTAAATTTTAGAACGATTTGGTTCATGAATTTTTATTTCTAAATGTGTTAGTCAATTAAGAATAGTTTAAACAGTCAGTAGCTTGTGGCGTCGCAACTAGTGCGAGCGCACAGTTTTCTATCAAATATTTACTGTGAAATGTAGACAGACTGTAAAGTAGCCATCAGATTAGCATATGTGCTGTAGCGGGCAGATTACCGGTGTCCGTTCGTCTGACGTCACGACCATATGGCATGTCTGTACCGTGAGAATGTAAGACCTGTGCGCTAACTAGCCGCGTGTATAACGTGGAACTTTCATCTTTAATAACTTCTAACTGAGGAACCTGAGGAAATTAAAAGTTAATATACTAGTTTCTGTTATGAATAAAAATAAGTCATCCAAATTTGAGCTTTGAAACCTGCATATTTTGGAAATTAGAAAAATCTTACAGAAAACGCAAATTTCTACAATTTTCGAGTCTAAATAAATACCATTATGTATAGATCACCTTCAGTGACCATCCAACTATGAAACAAAATCACCTTCCGTGCTTTTGTGTTTATTTTGAGAATTTTACTTTTAGAAATTCACCTATAACTTTGTTAAAACCATAAATGTTTTGAATTTTTGTGAACAGTTATTTTATATGAGTAGGTGAGAGTGAATGAGTGTGCCTGAGTGAATGAAAGAGGGACATTCGCCATTCTTTGCAAGTGTATAAAATCTAGGTTGGAACTCGCAAGTGTTCAGACGATGTAACCGTGGGAACAGAGTCGCCAGTGGTTCCCCATCTTAGTGAATGTCGGATGTCCAAGAGTGTATGGTATTGTACAAGCAGCCAGAACGTTCGCGAGTATTTAAATAATTTCTGGAAATAAAGTAAAGTCTAGTTTTCCTTTCGGTTTGTTAAATTATACAGTAAATTTTGTGTAACAAGAAATCATGACGTAAATGATTCAGAAGTCATGACTGGTGCGTGCTAGATTTTGGCGCGAGGCGCACCCAAAGAGTTAATTCTGATTGGCTGTGTGATGTGTGAGCCAATGAGATGCGAGGACGGTTAGCAGACTAGGAGAGTGAGTCGCGAGTGGATGAGAGTCGCGAAGGAACTGTGATCGAGAAGAGACATGCTTGATGTGTCCTCGCGAATAATGTGTAAAATGAAGTCATAAAACGGCTTCATCGGTTCGGTACTGTGCGATTTGAGACTGGAAGAGTCCAGTAACGCGTAGTGTGAGTTTGAGCGAGTTGTGACTTTTCGTTCCGCGAAAGACGCGAGTAACTTTAATAATTAAAAGCGTGGCGGTACTTCGTAAACTTTTACTAAGTGCTTATGGCGAGCATTAACGTTAAAAAACGAACTATTATTGAACATCGACTGCAAACGTGTATGTTAGAAAATCGTCTGTGTTGCAGTTAAGTAAATTCCGTAACTTTGAAAGCTAATTCTGGCGGGGTTTGAGTGTGGATAGAATTGTGAACTGAACTTTCTTCAAACGTAGATTAGCGGGCTGATGATCAGGCTTAAAGACAATAAAGAGCTTAAATAGGATTACCAACTTCGCGTTCTCGTTTGAGTAAACAATTACTACCATTCCAATAACTCAATTTATTTAGGAAGATTGCTCATAGATTGTATTTCAGCAAACATGTATCGCGGCCTCCGGTGAGCGGCTATTAAATTGCAGTTTCTTCAACACTGCTTTTCTGCAATTTTTCCAGTAGCTGCTATCAGGAGAGGCGAGTGCAGCAACTACCTAAGAAACGAGGTAGGTGGATTTTCTTTCAGGGAAAGGAAACTGCGCGATAAGAGCCTGACCCGTCGCAAGTGGTGCATCGGCCGGGAAACAAAAATAGTAAATTCCAGTGAATTTCAAAAAAAAACAGTAGTGACAATTACCGGACAATACAGAAGTGCTCGCTATGTGTAGGAACTGTGTAGCGTACAAATTGATATCGCCACGTGAATAGGAAGGACAGTGAAAGTGTCCGTGAACTGTAATGTGTTGTACGGAACGGAAGAATTTTTCGGTGACTACGCGCCGATTGGAATAGCAGTCTACGACGGCGTCTGGCAGACGACGAGCTACGGAGACTACGCAGAGGCGACGACAGCAGTGGCAGTTGGCAGCGCTGATTCGAGCGGGGGCCCGGAAACTGGTACAGCATTGCAGTGTATGGTGAACGGACCCGCAGTTTCATCTAGCAGCAACGCAGCACGCCGAAGCACAAAGTTAAGTACAGTGCTTTTGAAAACTTTGTGTGTTTGTGGAGTCAAACTGAGAAAAATGGCTGAGTTTCAACCAAGTGACAAAAAGGCGGAACTAAGTTGTGATAGTGGGATGGAGACAGGGGAAAATGACCCCATGAATTTTAGTTTAGACGTGTCTCAACCCAATTTCAGTAGTAGTTTGACGGATTCATCCTATGTTAATTATAGTTTGGAGTCAGATCCAAATATGTCAGTGCCCAGTGAGTTACAGTTACCCATGCCGGTAGTTAATGTTAATAGGGACATTGTATCAGCAAATGAGGGGGCGAAGGATAATGTCGCCAGTATGCTGATGAATCTATTAACTAAGATGAACGTGTTGGATTCCAATATGTCAAGTAAGATGGATTCCAGTATGTCAAAAATGGATTCCAGTATATCAAAATTGGAAACTAATATGTCACAAATGGAAACTAATATGTCAAGTAAAATGGATTCAAAAATGTCTAAATTAGGATCTGATTTAAGTAATGAGATGACTAAAATGGGCGCTGATTTAGATTCCAAAATATCCGATCTCAGAGACTGTTGGAAGCAAGATTTAGCAGTGCTCAGTAGTAAAGTAAATGTTGAAATACAGCAGGTTAAACTAGAATGTACAGAAAATATTGTTCAAGTGCAAAGTGAATTGACGACACGAATCGAACAGGTTACTGAGGATCAACAGCAATTTAAATCCCATGTTGATGTAGAATTAGATAAAGTATGTGAGCACATAAAAGTGGTAGAGAATTCCAATGAAATTAATCATGCCGCCTTAGAATGTAAAGTAAATGATACCAAAATTCGGTGTGAGAAACTTGGAGAGCAAGTTGTAAATAAGGTCAATAATTTAGAGACTCACATAAGCCATTTCAGTGAAAGTGTGAATGAGCAACTTTGTGGGCATGAATGCAGACTAACCAAAGTAGAACAGTGTGTTTCTAACCATAGTGGTAGTATAATTTCCAGTGGAATAATTGAATCTACCGAGGTTGCGTATGTTACCCACAGACAGTTTTTAAAATTTGACCCAAGTAAGAACATGCACCCCAGAGAATTTTGGAACGATTTTGAAGACGTTTTGCCGAAAGTATGGAGCGATAAACAAAAGATAGGCTTTATCACTTCAAATTTGATGGGAGAGGCCAGAGTATGGGGGAATTTAGCCTCTGAAAAATACGCGAAATTGTCAGAATTTAAATTAGCGTTCTTTGAGGAATACTGGGGAAAGAGAAAGCAGATGGATGTTCTTAATCGGTTCTGGTCGGGAGAGAAGTATGACCCCAAGAGAGAGGGCATCAAACGATTTGTTCAAAGGTGGGTAACAACTCTGTCCTACCTTAGTAATAAGTTAGAAACAGAACAGATCATATTAGGGGTAGAAAATAAGCTACCGTGGAACTGGAAAACTAAGATCATATCTGCGCCCCGAGATAACATTGACAAGTTCGTACAGTATTTAGAAAGGGTTGAATCCGTCCAAAAAGAAGAAGAAAACATGAGGAGGGAGCATCGCCCGCCTGCTAGGCAGAATGACAATCGCGCGGATGTAAACATTAATAGGATGGGTGTTCAGAGAGGCGGCGGATACCGTGGCAGTTCACGTGGTAGAGGAAGAACATATGTTAACAGGTTCAATGAACGCGAGCAGTATGACAGCGGCCGACGGATGTCAGGAGGTGAGGCGGTCAGCTGGAGGCATAGTGATGACGCACCGCGCTCGGAAAACCATTAATTGTCTACGAGTGTGCTGGCGATCGTAGGCAACAGCGTTTAAAGTTAAATCCGCTGGCAAAACCATTCATAAGAAAGCAGCCTGAACGACCACCTAACATAAATGTTGTTGCTACAAAATTTAGGGAGGATAACGTAAAACAGACAGAGATAGTAGCTTTAAGTCAAGTGGAGGTTAATGAACCAATTAACTGTAAGAATAATCATAAGAAGCCACTTATTGAAGAACTAAGTACTAGTTATAAGGGTAATAATCAGAAAGACATTATGCACAGTAAAACTAATGAAGAGCTGTCGGATAGGGGTGAGAACAGTAATAATGGCAGGGTTGTGACTGTGCTTGATAAGATAATTGATGTTGTAGATAGTTACGAAGAAGAGGATAGATTAGAGGAGGAGGTAGAGGTTAATGACGACGCCTTGGATAGGGTCGTAGAAAAGGAGGTTAATGAGAAAGAGGGGGAAACATTGGAAAAATGTTTTGACTTAGCAATAGTGGATAGGCTGATAGGAGCTGCCACTAGAATTGAGGGTGATAATAAGCATGAAATAAACCCTGTAAGTGTGAATGTGATTGCCACCCAAAAGACAGGCTTCGAAAGGAGAGAAATTGTGCAAGATTTATTGGAGGAAGCAGAACCCAAAATAAATAAAGAGTACTTAGGGCAACCGATAGTAGAGCTAAGAGTATTAAATGAACCAGTTAAATGTTTGATAGATACTGGATCGGAAGTCTGTGCAGTATCCCAGAACTTGGTAAATGAACTCCCTAACAGTAAACAGATTGTTAAGATGCCAGTAAGTGGCTTGAACATTGTAGTAGCAACCGGTAAGACTAAGAAGACAGTAAAACAGGAAGTGTTTCTACCCATAGCATTTAAGGAAGTAGAAATAAGACAGAACTTCTTAGTTATAAATGGACTGAGTGTAGACATATTGGTGGGGGCTGACTTTTTGAATAAATATGAAGGATGGGTGAATTTTTCTACCAATGATGTTATGGTAAAAATTAAGGGTAAACTAATTACTATACCTTTCATCGGTAAGCAGCTATGTGAGGATCCTGAGCAGAATGATTTTCCTATATGTATTTGTAAAACAGAGAAATTCTTGGAGGGCTATAATGAGTACGGTGGCAAAAAAGTAGAGGATCCGTCTGAGCTTGTGAGTGTCAGAAATAGGATCGAGGAGAAATTACTAGAATTAATTGATATTGATGAAGCAAGGAAAAACGATTTAAGACAAATACTAGTCAAACATGCCGAGGTTTTCTCAGATCAACCAGGGCTAGTAAAGGATTATGAGTGTTTTTTGACAGTGCAGAAAGACGCTCATTTCTTCAAAAAACCATTTGCAATCCCAGAAGTACATAAGGAGGCAGTACGTGACTTAATTCAAAATATGTTAGAGTGGGGAATTATTGAAAGGGCTGTTAGTGTGTACAATAACCCGCTAGTCATAGTTCCTAAGAAGGATGGCTCAATTAGACTAGTGTTGGATGCTCGAGCATTAAACAAAATAGTACTACCTGAGAGTGACCGTCCGGAGAATATTGAAGAACTGCTACAAAAGTTTAAAGGTGCTAAGTTCTTTACATCCATGGATGTGACCTGTGGATATTGGAACCTACCGTTAGCAAAGGAATCAAGAAAGTACACGGCATTCTTATTCGAAGGTAGATGTTATCAGTATAAGGTGGTGCCGTTTGGTTTAAATATAAGTGTATGTGCCTTTGTAAGAGCTATGTCGCAGGTATTAGGGGACCATCTACTAAGAAGAATTACAGTGTATGTAGACGACGTTTTGATATCGACACCAACGTGGGAGGAACACTGTATGTTATTGGATGAAGTATTGAGGGCCATAAAATTGGGGGGTATGAAATTGAAGCTAGACAAAACTGAATTTGTGAAGAAAGAAATTAAATTCTTGGGGCACATAGTGAGTGGCGATGGTATCGTGCCGGATCCAGAAAAGATTAGAGCAATAAGGGATTATGCTGCACCTACAACACGTAAAGCATTAAAGGGGATGTTTGGTTTGTTTGGGTTTTATAGAAAATTTGTGTCTGGACAATTATTCAATGCACCGTGCCTGCGAGAACTCTTAAAGAAAAATGTAGTTTATAAATGGACTTCTGAGTGTCAGAAGGCGTTTGAAGAATTGAAAGAAGCTCTTATTAATAGTAAGATTTTGAACCATCCCGATTTTTCGAAACCATTTTGTCTGGGATCTGATGCTTGTGGTTACGGGTTAGGAGTTGAACTATTTCAGTTGGAAAAAGAAGGAGAAGAGGAAGTCCACAAGACCATAGCCTTTGCGAGCAGGTCATTGCAACAATCCGAGAAAAATTATAGTATATCTGAACTTGAAGCATTAGCTGTTATTTTCGGCCTGAAAAAATTTGAAAAGTACCTTTTAGGACATGAAATTTGGATCTACACAGACCATAGTGCCCTTACATATTTAGACTCATGTCAGCTAAAACATGCTAGATTAAGAAGGTGGTCCCTGTATTTACAGCAATTTAATTATAAGATGATATACATTAAGGGTTCCGAGAACATCGTGGCGGACGCCTTATCAAGAAGTGTGAAAGATACAGGACAAGAAGGGAAATCTTTAAGAAATACCGATAATAATGAAGTAATGTTGGCCATCATGCAGCTCCAGGACGATGGCTTAATTAAGCGCATTTGTAAGAACCTACGGAGGGAACAGAACCAGGATGACAACATTAAATTAGTAAAGAGTAGATTAGGTCATCCAGACTACCCAAAATTACTGGTCTACTATAAAGTGCATAAAGATGTCTTATTTAGGCGCAGGAAAGACAGTGAGGAGAATTGGAAAATATGTTTTCCGGAGCAACATGTAGATGCACTTATAGACTACGTACATTGTAAGTATGGGCATTATGGCGCTCGTAAATGTATAGCTAAGTTAAGTGAAGTGGTAATTTTTGATAATATGTGGAGAAGGGTGCAACAGCGATTAGAATCCTGTGATCGTTGCCAGAAAGTTAGGGCCAACAATAGAACTATCCAAGGACAGATGTATTCAGTAGAACCACAAAATCGGCTGGATTTAGTAGCTGTAGATTTATTTGGTCCACTACCAGTGTCTAGAGGGGGATGTGAATATGTGTTTGTGATGGTGGATGGGTTTACTAAGTACGTAAAATTTTACCCAATTAAGAAAGCCAACTCTAAAGTATTAGTGAATAAGTTGGAGAAGGACTATTTTGGGAAGATAGGAGTGCCAAAGGCAATATTGTCAGACAATGGGCCCCAGTTTATCTCTAAGAAATTTAGTGAATGTTTACAACAGAGAGGTATCGATCACATAAAAATCTCCGCGTACTTTCCTCAAGGGAACATGTGTGAGCGAATTATGAAGGAGTTAAACAGATTGTGTAGAACATATTGTCATAAAAACCACTCCGCTTGGGCCAATTATATTGAATACTTCGAAGAAGTAATAAACCATCTGAAGCATGAAGCCACAGGATATGCACCAGTAGAGCTAATGTGTGACATTAGGCCGAATAATATTTTATTCGACCTGGTCGAGTTTCCAAATCTCACAGACATAGCCATCGAAGAGAAGGAGAGACTGGCACGTATTAATATAAGAAAGAAGGCCCTGGAAAGAAAGAGAAAGCATGACGCAAGAGCTGATCCCACTAGTTTTCAGGTAGGGGATCTAGTGCTAGTGAAAACTAGGGAAAGATCTAAGAAACTTACGTCAGAAACAAAGAAGTTTACCGATGAGTACGTGGGCCCATTTAGAATCGTAGAGAAGCCTCACCCAAATGCTTATAGACTGGAGTTTGTGAAATCACATAAGGTGTTAGGGCTTAGGAACATTGTGGATTTGAAAAGATATGTTCAAAAGAGAGACGTGGCCAGGAGTGAGTAGATACCTCAGAGAGCTTTGCACTCTTTGCAGAGCTAAGTGCGTGACGAGCACTAGGTCTCGAGTCGTTTGACAATATTTCTTCCACTTTCTTTTCCGTATTGTCAACCTACCTCTTCTTTCATTCAGAACTAAAATTCTATCGTCTTTCCTTCTTCTCTATCGTAGTTTTTAAGTGATAAAGTGTTTAAGTAATGAGTAGGAAAGAACCTCAGTGCAGTATAGGTTAAGCGTAAGGAATGAGTGTAAGAGAAAATCAAAAAGGATTAAGATACCTCAGATAAGTAATAAGTCTCAGTAAAGTAAATGTTTGGCCTAAGGTGTGAGTAATGCCCTTAGAAAGGTAAAATAACTAAGAAATGTAAGAGCCTCAGAAAATATGGTGACGAACATTGAAGCTGTTTGTTAAGTAACAGAACGATATGTTAAGACGTAGCATTAAGCTAATGTTTAGGAAAGGAAATGGAGCAGTACAGCAAAACTGTCTGTTCAATGAAGTCAGAGCCTCAGGAGGTGATTTAGTGGTAAAATGAGTAAAGGTACAGTGCAACAAGGTTGACTGTCAAAGGGGTAAAGGAAGTTAAGTTAAAGGGACAGTGCAGCAGGACTGACTGTCAAATGAAGAGAAATATGTGAGAAAAGGAGAAAGAATGAGCATAGTGTTTGGCTAGCTCGATATTAGGAAAAAGTGAGGCTACGAAGGTGAGTAAATAAAAAGCTTAATGTTGGTAACCAGAGGTGGCGTTTGTTGGTAAACAGAGGAGATGTTTGTAAACAAAAGGAAGTGAGGCTACGAATGTAAACAGAGCTGAGGCGACGTTGGTAACTCAGGAGGTGGATGTATGTTAGAAAGTATGGGTAACGAGGTTTCGCAGATTAGTAGGAAACGCTTTAACAAATACTAACCTGAGTGTGTGAAGTATGAGTATGAGAGTTGTAAATTAAACCCGAATGTGACTAGAGAAAACCTGATGTTGACAAGAAATTGAAGTAACTCCAGATATGTGAGATGAGGAAAGTACCCATGACATCGATTCCATTTTTGACCAGAGACACACAAAGCTCCCCAAGTTTGTCGTAGAGATTAGTATAAGGATTGTAGTGTTGATAAATGAATAAGTAAATATGTATTTTTCAGTGTTTAATTTATGATACAGGACTACAGGAGATTGCCTGGAGATAGAATTGTAATATTGATAATTTTGTGTATATTTATATCGTTGTGTATTGTACAGGAACTGGAGAGTCACCAGTGCTGGCGGAGATTTATTATGTATTTGTGAACTATTTGTAGGAATTGTTTTTCTTAGTATTTCTTATGTAACCATAACTTGTTTGATTATGAGATGAAGAAGTAATTAAAGAGTAAATGTGCCACTTCGGTACTGCATTAGGAAAGTCAATTCACTTTTCACTTAAAAAAAAAAAAAAAAAAAAAAAAAAATTGAAAATTGTACATACTGTAAAGTAAATTTTATCAAAAATATGAGACTTTAGAGTCAAGCAGATAGCGCCATTTATCGCTGCTGTAGGTTAAGACGTAGCAGTTAGAAAGGGAACTGAGGCCAGCTGATGTTTCAGGTGCGCCGAAGTAAACAGAGGTGGTAGCACGAGACTTGAAATGGACCTCCCAAGCAGGACCCGGTCGAACTACGAGTGCTATCAAAATCTTAAGTGTAAGTGGTAAAAAAGTGACGCTCACCATAGCGATAGTAGTGTTAGTGTGCGTGTGACGTACATCAAGATAGTATTTAGGTTTGTTTTCTCTTTCAGGAATTTGTAAATAGAATTTTGTAATCTGAAAAAATTTTTTTTGAATGATGATAAAAGTGCATGTTTAGATATAAGATGTTTGTAGGTCGTCAGCCCTAGGTATAAGTGGATGATTGATGTACAGGAACTATAAATGTTAAATAGCTGTTTGAGTAAATCTTTAATAGAAATTTTTTTAGAAAACTAAAAGTTTGTCATGAATGAAAAAATTTAGTTTCCTCAGGAGGTGTGTGGCGTCGCAACTAGTGCGAGCGCACAGTTTTCTATCAAATATTTACTGTGAAATGTAGACAGACTGTAAAGTAGCCATCAGATTAGCATATGTGCTGTAGCGGGCAGATTACCGGTGTCCGTTCGTCTGACGTCACGACCATATGGCATGTCTGTACCGTGAGAATGTAAGACCTGTGCGCTAACTAGCCGCGTGTACAACGTGGAACTTTCATCTTTAATAACTTCTAACTGAGGAACCTGAGGAAATTAAAAGTTAATATACTAGTTTCTGTTATGAATAAAAATAAGTCATCCAAATTTGAGCTTTGAAACCTGCATATTTTGGAAATTAGAAAAATCTTACAGAAAACGCAAATTTCTACAATTTTCGAGTCTAAATAAATACCATTATGTATAGATCACCTTCAGTGACCATCCAACTATGAAACAAAATCACCTTCCGTGCTTTTGTATTTATTTTGAGAATTTTACTTTTAGAAATTCACCTATAACTTTGTTAAAACCATAAATGTTTTGAATTTTTGTGAACAGTTATTTTATATGAGTAGGTGAGAGTGAATGAGTGTGCCTGAGTGAATGAAAGAGGGACATTCGCCATTCTTTGCAAGTGTATAAAATCTAGGTTGGAACTCGCAAGTGTTCAGACGATGTAACCGTGGGAACAGAGTCGCCAGTGGTTCCCCATCTTAGTGAATGTCGGATGTCCAAGAGTGTATGGTATTGTACAAGCAGCCAGAACGTTCGCGAGTATTTAAATAATTTCTGGAAATAAAGTAAAGTCTAGTTTTCCTTTCGGTTTGTTAAATTATACAGTAAATTTTGTGTAACAAGAAATCATGACGTAAATGATTCAGAAGTCATGACTGGTGCGTGCTAGATTTTGGCGCGAGGCGCACCCAAAGAGTTAATTCTGATTGGCTGTGTGATGTGTGAGCCAATGAGATGCGAGGACGGTTAGCAGACTAGGAGAGTGAGTCGCGAGTGGATGAGAGTCGCGAAGGAACTGTGATCGAGAAGAGACATGCTTGATGTGTCCTCGCGAATAATGTGTAAAATGAAGTCATAAAACGGCTTCATCGGTTCGGTACTGTGCGATTTGAGACTGGAAGAGTCCAGTAACGCGTAGTGTGAGTTTGAGCGAGTTGTGACTTTTCGTTCCGCGAAAGACGCGAGTAACTTTAATAATTAAAAGCGTGGCGGTACTTCGTAAACTTTTACTAAGTGCTTATGGCGAGCATTAACGTTAAAAAACGAACTATTATTGAACATCGACTGCAAACGTGTATGTTAGAAAATCGTCTGTGTTGCAGTTAAGTAAATTCCGTAACTTTGAAAGCTAATTCTGGCGGGGTTTGAGTGTGGATAGAATTGTGAACTGAACTTTCTTCAAACGTAGATTAGCGGGCTGATGATCAGGCTTAAAGACAATAAAGAGCTTAAATAGAATTACCAACTTCGCGTTCTCGTTTGAGTAAACAATTACTACCATTCCAATAACTCAATTTATTTAGGAAGATTGCTCATAGATTGTATTTCAGCAAACATGTATCGCGGCCTCCGGTGAGCGGCTATTAAATTGCAGTTTCTTCAACACTGCTTTTCTGCAATTTTTCCAGTAGCTGCTATCAGGAGAGGCGAGTGCAGCAACTACCTAAGAAACGAGGTAGGTGGATTTTCTTTCAGGGAAAGGAAACTGCGCGATAAGAGCCTGACCCGTCGCAAGCTGATTAGAATTTACATAGAGACAAACATTTTAAAAGAATTTTGTTTCGTTATATTCAGCTGAGACTGTTTTTTAGAGTAATACTTTTAATTGAACTTATTTTTAATCATTTGTATAATTATTTGTGCAGTGTTGATTCAACAACGATCTGTAGAATTTCTTTGAATCCTATAAATAGTGGATGTATGCTTGGCAGTTTTAACTCGTGTTATTTTTACTGTTATGGCGTACTGCACCGCAGCAGAATGAAAGGTATATTGATATTTTTATTATACCTTCTATCATTTATCTTTTATCTCTTAAACTGTTACGTAGTAATGTACTATCTCTTACTTCTGCTGCAGAATCAGAAGATCACCGTTACATACACGAAACCTTTAATTCTGTTCAAAAAGTTGCGCGATAAAGACAATGAAATAAAAATTATGTACATCACGTTCCTCTCTCAGTTGTTATTTAATACGAAATTCTGTTCAGGATATGGGGAGTTTCACTAATGAACACAAGCAGTTGATGGCATCAGGTCTTCTAGGATAAGGTCGATTTCTTATCATACCTTTTCTATAATCCTAGCTACAGCGCCAAAGACGTCATCGTCGAACTGACGGTAAGGCTCTAATCTTCCTCTTCAAGGAAATGGTGTCCTGGCAGAAACTGGTATCTCCAATTGGAAGTATGTGTCCAAGAAAACTGGACGAGGGAGTATTCAGTACTCCGTAACCTAAAATACATAGCCGTACCCTTTAAACGAAAGGAAGTGGTGGCCTTAGCTGGAACGTGGTCTATAACTATGAAACACTGTCGGCATGCCAGCCTGTACAAGTACCGGCTTGGTTCCTGCCGTTTGTGTGCAGTGTTCAGTCCCCGGTGGCCCTCCAAGACACGGGGTGACAGAGTGTGGGACGGTTACTTTCCGGCGGGCCAGCCGCCGCGTAGCCTAAGTTGGCCTAACACGGTTTGCGAGCGCCCACGGCGCCGGTACTTAATGAGTAATTGCTCTTCACGCGCCACTTGATTAATGGCCGTAGTTAAGCGTCCGAGTTACAGCGTTAAAGACAACACATTATGAATATTAGTTCAGTCCCCAAACACCTACGTCCCCAGTAATTAACCGGCTATTAACCTCTCAGCGAGCGTCAGCTTCCCCATCGCCCGGCGATGAACGGCGTCGCCGGGAGGCGCGACGGGCCGATAAAGAACTTTTTATCGAACGCCTCCTAAGTGACTTCGGCTGCTCGTCATCTCTCTCTAACTCATCCCACTGCCCTCCACACCCTTACACACACACGCAAACACACACACACAAATATTCACTCAAGTACAAAAATCAAGTTGATGTTCCTCATTACCCTTACCGCAGGTGATTACAAGATAACCAGGCATTTCTGCTCTACCTGTGGGGCCACCCACAAAAGTTGGAGTAGCCGATTCTGTGTTGGGGTACAGCGGCTCCCAAATATGGAATTGCAGTCCGTCACGAGAATGACAGCTCTCGACAGTGAATCGAAATGAAAAGATTTCCTTTATTTGATTGTGGATTTTAGTAAAAAATTTTAGCATGTGTTGACTTACTTATTTATTATTTTTCTGAGAAAAAGAAATACAACAAAATGAAAATAGTACGGCAGGACAGCCTAAGTCAGCAACTTATTGCTTCTCAGCTGCAGATTAATAAGGAAGAAACTGCAGAAATTTTGGAAATAACTCAGAAGAAACCTAGATACCTTGAAAGAACGACATATTTCTAGGAGTTTCAAAGATGGTAATAGGCAACGTATGACTGAAACATGGGTATGATTACATTAGAAGGTGAATTGGCAGCTTCCAGAGGTAGTGAAGACAGAAGCGGCCCAAATAGGCAAACAGACAAAGTGCCGTAGAGACTATTTAACAACAAAGCGGAACTGAAAAAAACTGACGGAAAGAGAAAATATGAAAAATGCACAAATTAAAAAGGCCCAAGGCAATTCAGATGTCTATAAATGAAACTGATACGTCAGAATGGAAATGCAGTACTAGCTACAGGAAAAGTGGAAGCACTAGAAACATTCACAACCACGAAATATTAATGGATCTTTGGAGAAATAAAAAGCAACTTCAAGAGTATTGAGAACACAGATGGCAAGCCAGTTTTAACCAAAGTGAAGCAAGTCTGTAAGGAGTAAACAAAGAAAGAATCTCGACAGGAAAGGAGAAATGGATGGGAGGGAGATCGGAGATAAAAAACAGTGAGGAGAATTACACAGGGGATTGAAAGGATTAAGTCAAAACACAATAATTGACTAGTGACATATTGGACAAATATTGTGATCATTGGGAAAAGTATTCGAACAAGTATGCAAGATATACTTTCTGTACTACACTGTACTATGTTGTAGCAGTTGTACGTATGGCCCAAGCTATGTTACTTTTCAATGACACGTCATGCGAAAGCTACTTTCTTCCAAGTACTACTTTACAGTCCTTTATTAACATATTTTGAACCCAGCTATTTACTTTACAGCTCACTGTAACAAGACAATGAAAATACGCAACTGTCCAAAAGTGAAGCATAACAACGATGAAACTTTAATGAAAAGGTAAAGGATCAGAGATCACTGTAAATGTTTACCTACGAACCGTCTGTATAGGGAATGAGTACTCCGTGTGGTGAATAGTGATGTAACCGAAAGGTAAACACAATCAGCCCACGATACCAGCATGTCTCTCTCGCACTTTGGACCCTGTGTTGCAGGGTAATATACTTGGCCCCTGGAAGCAGACTGGCCAGGCACAGAGCCAGGTCTCAGCAAATTTGGCAGTGAATGAAATGAGGCTTAGGCTCTTCAAAGATGACTCACAATTAAGTTTGCAAATTGATTCTCGTGGCACATTACTCTAGAGAAAATCCAGTGGACGATACAACCTCAGGAATATCGGGGAATTAGATCCGTTTGGAGAAGGTGGTATCATACTGTGGGGAGGCATCAAGTTAAATCGCCGCACGGAGCTGCACGTCTTCGTTGTTGGTCAGTGAATACTGTAAACACGCAGATGTAGAGAGTTGTGATATTGCTAAATTAGGCTCGACTTTTTAGAGATGCAGTTGGTCTAGACTTCCTCTTTATTGATGGTAACGCCCATCCACATCGAGCTGTTCTGATAGACTATTTCTTGAACGTGCATACCTGAGGATGCGAATTGCATCCAGTCAGCCTGTACCAAGGACACTTCAAGACTTACCTACCGCACTTGCTAAGGAGAGATCTTGAATCATCTCATAGAGGGCAAATCATGTCACTGTGGATAATGTGTGGCTCATTGCGGTAATCAAATCCCTCATTAAGAGCTTCTCTTGTTATGCAAGAGACTTTCTAGTTGTGTCATTTCCTTATGAATATATATGTTACCTATCAGAACGTAATGTTTCAAGCACTGCTGGATGTCAAATGTCCAGTGATTAAACTGCAGCTTTTGTAGTGATCTCTTTGACATCCTGATAAGGCAGTATGCCCTCTTTATGTAATTAATACGTATACATCTACATGACTGAAATGATAAAAAATTAATATAGACAAAATTTTGATTAAGATCTCCCAGGGTTTTTACCAGGACTCTTAAAATCTTTACCTCAGGAAGAACACTGGGAATTGACGTTGCATGTGGCTGTGGCGGCTGTGTACCATGTGGCCAGAGCTTTAGCAGCTGTCATGTTGAATTGGGACATGAATCAGACTACAGGTTTACATATACCTAACAGTCATTATGTTCAGCTGTGTCTCCTATAAAAGTATTGAGATGCCTGAAGATAATGACGACATGCCTTACGTCTGAAGTTGGACAATGAAGTCTCACCCAATATCAACTATTCACGTATCATTGTGAAAATAGTTCTATGGGTTTTGATACTCATCTGATCGTCCAGTTGAAATAATACTGATCACTTATCTATTTATATAAAAATGGATGTATGTGTGTTTATGTATATATCCTTATTTTCCACATCTCGGCTTGATAGATTTCAGCCAAATTTAGGACGCATACTCACTGTCACAAAAGAGGAGCTGAGGACTCAGAGGTGGGGATGGGGTCAGAAAAGCTTTGGTAATGCCTAACATTTATGATGCCCTGTAGGAATGGAGTGTGGTGGGTGATGAACAGACAGTGAGGTGAGGAGGATGGGCCTATAGAGAGAGGGAGGTGTAGATGTACAGAAAGAGTGGCAACGAGAAGTTGGGGAGAGGAGGGGATGGCAGAGATGGGGAAGAGTATACACGAAGAGAGAGGAGGAGGAGGACATGAACAGAGAGAGAGAAATTGAGGTGGACAGCTAGACTGGGAGTACGAGTAGTGTAAGGAGGGAAGAGATAGAACTATGGGGTAGGAGAAGATGATTAGGGAGAGGAAGGAAATAGGGAAAGATGGAGTAGGGAGTAATAGTAAATTACAGGAGGGAGTAGTAAAAGATGGACACAGTTACGTGAACAAAGAGATTAGCACATGGAGGAGGAGGAGGAGACAGAGTGAAATGGGACGAGGAAGGGATGGACACAGAGATGTGGGAGGAAGAAGATGCAAAGAGGGAGGAAAGTGGAGAAGACGGACAAGTGGAGGAAGGGAGATAGGTACAACACTTGTTCCTTACACATAAGCGGTCTAAGGCGCTGGCAAAAGGCGAGTAGAATTATATGGTAGCTACTTTCATAAGTGCTTTACATCACTGAGTTTTCTCAGGCTTAGAAGATCACTAACACTCCCCAAGAAAGCTTTCCTCAAAACATGATCTTTCTTTGTGGCATCATTCGTTTTCTCTAATACCTGCAGATATCTCAAAGTCTGAGAAGTAGCCATTTGTCACTCCTTTCTCCGAAATGAATGTTTGAAAATGGTTGCACTGGAATGTTTGACCTCGCTCCAATCCAACAATGTGCTTTATACTTCTCTTCCGATAGACCACCTACGAATATAAAATGGTGGCTGGCCGGCTTCATTTGTCATCTTTCTCGTCCTTTATCTCCAAACCTCAGACAGGTTATGGCTCAGGCGGCTAAAGTTCCAAGTGGCTATCCCCACAACTCTCTCTTGAGTCTGAACAGCAGGTATCTTGTCTGAGCAGACGTCCTATCTTACTAATTAAGGAGCGGGAGCCAGCTGAGAGTCTCGTTGGGCCAATGTGTTAGATAACGAATTAAATCATGATATACTGACGGAATTATTTTAATGACAAACTAAACTAGTATAATTTCTGTCTGCGTTTTGAGAGGAGGAAGATGGCCTATCTAACTGCCGTAGATTGGATTTAAAATTCATACAGACAGTTAGAAGAAAAGTGTTTGTTTGAAACCAAAATATTGGGTTTTCACAAAAGTTTGTTCGCTTTTCGTTACAATGCCGTCACAAAATTCTCCTGGCAACACATCTGCCCCCACCACAGCTGTGACATATTTCCTACACCAGACGCCATTATTATCGATAATGTATTTCCATTTCTCCAGAAACTTCTAAGTGACATTGTTAGAAAATGTGGGGGTTTTCGGATTGATATGCTCTTCGAAGTTCCGTCTGCAGTCCTCCAAGGACGTTAAGCGTTTGCGGTTCGTTAAGTAGAGCATTCTGATTGCGTCTCTACAAGGACACACAGATGGATACGCGCTGAATCAAATTTGCTTCACTGAGATCATGAGGAACCCACGTATCGCCAATATTTACGTAACCTAGCTGCTTCAAGTTCCTGGCAGCACTAGCACGCCGGCCGTTGTGGCCGAGCGGTTCCAGATGCTTCAGTCTGGAACCGCGTGACCGCTCTGGTCGCAGGTTCGAATACTGCCTCGGGCATGGATGTGCGTGCTGTCCTTAGGTTTGTTAGCTTTCAGCAATGCTAAGTTCTAGGGAACGGATGACCTCAGATGTTAAGTCCAATAGTGCTGAGAGCCATTTTGAGTAATAACACGAGCGACAATGAGCTCCAATTACCAAACACGCCTTTCCATTCTAAGATTGTTGACTATCAAGTCACTAAGACAATGCACGTACGTACCCGTTGACCGTCCAGATGAAGGTTGGTCTGATAGAGCCAAATTTTCAGCTCGAAATCGACTAAACCCCTTTTGTCATGCTCGAACCGTTATTGAAAAATAAAAAAAAGGGGGGGGAGGGCTCTGACGTCAATGTCCTGAGCTATTAAGTGACTGAACAGCCCCACTTTCGCTGTGCTCAGCCAACTAACTCAATTTCATGTATTATGTATTATGGCGCTACACCGTGTGACCTTTAGCTACGTAATTTCTGAAGATGCTCCAATATGTCGACTCAAACATCTTAGTAAATGATAGTCACATGCGACTTGTGGCTGCTCAAAGATGTTAGGAAGTCTTCCGTCAAAGCATTTTTCTGATGAGTACCTTCAAATAGGAGTGAATCGTGGATCATAAGAAGTACCGTAAATAGGAGCTTCTTTAATGTGCTTGTAGGCAAAAATGTTAAAAATTAGACAAGTATATTGTATAAGTAATGTACAGATCACTTATTGGATGTATTTTAGTCTCTGTCTTCTCCTGCAACTTTTAGCTTCCACAGCACTATCTACTGCCGTGCTGGAAATACCATGATGTCTTAACACAAGCCCTGTGATCCTGTCCTCTCTTCTTATAAGTGTTTTTCGTGTATTTCCTTCTTCACCGATTCTGCGGAGAACTTCTCATTTGTTATCAGTCCCCCTAATTTTCAACATTCATCTGTAACATCACATCTGAAACGCAAAGATTATCTTCTGTTCCGGTTTTTCCCACTGGCCATGACTGACTGCCATTCAGTGCTGTGCTCCAAACGCACATTCTCAGAAATTTCTTTCTCAAAGTTATGCATATCTTTGAGACCAGCAGATTTTTCTTAGCCGGGACTGCCCTCGCTGCCTCTGCTAGTCTGCTTTTTATCTCCTCGTTGCTTCGTCCGTAATGTGTCAGGTTGTTTCTAAGACAGATTCCCTTAAATTCGTCTAATACTGGGTTTCGCGCTTTCCTCATTTCCCCTACTTAATAATTTTGTCTTTTTCCAGTTTACTTTCAGTCCACATTATGTACTCGTTAGTCTTTTCACTGCATGCAACAGAAGTTTTTATTCTTCTACACTTTTACTGAAAGTGGCATTGTTATCAGCGAAACTTATCATATATATCCCTTCACTCCACATTTTAATGCCACTGTCGAACATTTACTTTGTGTCCGTCATCGATTCTTCGATGGATAGATTTAACTGTAAGGGCGAAAGTCTCTGACCCCGTCTTTCAACAATTTCATCAGCATTCCGCGTTCTGTGTCAACATATCTTATTGTACCGTATTGATTCCTGTACATATTGTACATTACCCGTGTTTGCCTATAGCTTATTCCCATTTTTCTCAGAATTTGAAACATATCGAACCATTTTACTTTCTCGAATCTTTCTTTCAGGTCAACGAATCCAGTCAGAGTGTAGAGTTTCCTTCAGTCATTTTTCCATTACCAAGGCTAACGTCAGAACTGATTCTCTGGCGCTTTCGCTTTACATCGAGCCAAAGTGATCGCTGTCTAACAGGTACTCAGCATTTCATTTTCCATTCTTCTGTACATTATTCTTGTCGGTGAACGAACTGTTAACCTAACTGTTCGATAGTACTCGCAACTTATCTCCCCCTGATATCTTCGGAAGTGTGTGGACGTAATTTTTCCCGAAATTCTCATGGTACTTCAGCAGTATACACAGAAACTCGGATAACCGTTCGGTTGCCACTTTCCTTAAAGATTCTAGAAATTCCAGTGGAATTAACGAATCTTCGAAAGAAGATGATAGGTACGAAACTCACTGAAACGTTGAGACATGACGACGCCACAACTCGGCCGATAACCGGAGAAGAATTCGTCAATGGAATACTCCGAGAAAGATTGCAATTGCATATATCCGGTGGAATTATTGACTCTAATTTCTTTATCCAATTTCTTCTTCTATCATTACATCCGACAATTTCTTCTCTTGATAGAGATATTCAGCACACACCTTCCACATATCCGCTTTCTCCTTTGTACTACATTCCTAATGTTGACATCCTTGCTTTTAATTTCACCAAAGTTTGTTTTCACTCTTCTATTTACTGATTCACTACTTCCGAGAACTTTTCTTTTCCGACTACTTCACACTTTTCCTGCAGTCATTTCGCCTTGGCTACCCTGCACATCCTATTTATTTTAATCCTAATAGCTTTATAATGATGAATTGCTGTCTTTTCCTAAACATTTTTTTGTTCTTCGCTTTTTCGTCGATCAGTTGAATTATTTCTTTTCTTACTCAAGGTTCCTTCGGAGCTACTTCCTTATTAAGTTCCTTCGGAGCTACCTTCCTTATTACGATATTCTGTGCACTATCTGTGACTGTCCTTTTTAGAAGTATCAACTCTTTAACTGAACTGCCTACTACCGCTTATCGCTGTATCGGCGTCATCAGCGAAAGTCAAATGAGTTTCATCAGCCGTAAGTAATTCAGTATCCGGCATATTACCATACCGATTCTTCTGTACGATCCTCTTAAACTTGTCTACCCTTCATCATTACTCAATTGAGCACCTCTGTGCACCATACAGTCCAACATCTGATTTCATAATCTCTGTTTGAACATGGTGCAATCATGCTAGAGTTATTCACATCCCCTACTCTTTGGATCCTTGAACAGTGTATTCACCATTACCACCCAAAATTTATTGCATTAGTCTTTCTCTTCTCTCATTCCTAATACCAAGTCGATATTCTCCATTAACTCTTTCTTGTGTTCATTCCTTTAGAATCGTGTTCCAGTCTCTCATGAGTATTAGATTTTCATCTTCCTTTACATACTGAGTATACTCGCATACATTTTCTCTGACTATTCATCTCCTGCTAATGACGTTGGGATGTGTACTTCAACTATCGTTGAAAGCTTTGGCTTTCTGTCGAATCCGGTGAGAACAACTGTGTCACTGAACTGTTGGCAGTATCTCACTTTATGCCCTACTTTTTATTCATAAGGGATTCCACTAGTGCTATTTAATTTTCTGCTGCTGTTGATGTTGCCCAAAATTCGTCTGACCAGAAATCTTAATTTTATTACCATCTCACTTCATTCTCTCCCTAAAATATCTAGAAAGGGCGTCTGCACTTCCTTGTAGAGGTGTAGTGATACTTGCATGACCTGAAGAAAAAAGGAATTAATTGCATAAAGCGACTAAAGGAACTGGTTGATAATGCACGTCTTAAGGCATCGAACATCAATTTGATAATATGGGGAAGTATATGTATGTTTGTGGGATTGAGGGAGGGGTGCGGGAGGGAGGTTTTTAGTAGGAGACTTATGCTTCATTACGGTAAACAGATTCTAGTGAATGCAGGATACAGTACTGGAGAGATGAAAAGACCGACACAGGGTAGACTTATATGCAGAGCTACAACAACAGCAGTGGCACGTTATGTAATTTTCTTCCTTTCCCAAAATTCCATAACAAGTCCACATATGCGACAGAGTCCTACGTAACACGTTTCAGTGCGCAACGTGTTGTTTTCCACCATCATTACCACCAACTTTAATATCTGTTCAGCACTCTCGTACATGGTGGTTCTCTAAAAGTCAGAAAAATTTGTTTAGTGCTAACCGGGAGTGTCCTACAAATCATTCAACTGTGCAATACCTTAAGATAATAAATCTGGGATCCTTAGGTACACTTAACGACAAGTAGCCACATTGTGGTCTTACCTAACGTAATATATATTTTTGTTCTTACTTGATTTGGTTTTCCAGTTTCAACATGGAGTCATTCATTAGACCCTCTTCAGCTTGAGTTTCAGAAGGTATTTGCAGTTTCGTTTCTTCGTTGTGAACCTGCAGTCAGCACACATGTTGTTCATCGCGCCTATCTTGTGGTATCAGTCAACAGGAAACGCAGATTTTCTTCACTTTTCAGACAAAATGCCCAGTTAATAGACCGTTAACTGTGATGTGTCATTGGTTTTAACGATACGTATTTGTATCACCAAGACCTTCGGGTAGCAATCAGCCTTCTAGCAGCGACTGAGTACGTTTGCGCTAGCAGTCACACAGCACGGTGCTAGCCAGCATACGAGATCAGCTCCCTGGGCAAGTAAAGAGGTTTACAAATGTTGAACGACACGGAGGATCGTGCTGTGGAGGCACTACGGTCTTAAACCTCCTTCCCACACTACACACCTTGTAGAATGAACTAGTACTCATAATTTAAAGAACTAGGTATCATGTGAACCGCACATTAGTTCTGCAAAGTATGTATTCTTTAGTACCCTTTTTTAAAATCTTTATCTCGACAGATTTTCATAGTACATTTTCTGTAATATTTCATATACGCTGATGAACCACAACGTCATAACACTACCCAGGCGATATTCACGACCACTTGTTGGCGTAGCGGGCATGTGACAAGGTATTAAAAGTACCTAACTGCAGCAGAGACGAATAGGGAATCATTTTAGCAGCTATAAGTGCCGTAAGTAGGGAAATCTACTGAAATGCTGACTCCGACAATACACAGATTGTTATGGATTTGTGCCTGAGAACGAGCATCGGGAGCGCCGAAGTTGGTCGAGTGTTCGGCGATATTGTCGCAGTGGAGTGACAGCGTGTCGGACGTCCACCTCTCATCACGTAACGTGGAGATCGGAGATTTCTCTCTGCAAAGTAGAACAGCGGCATATCCGTGGTAGGTCACATAACAAAGAACAGTATTAGTTCAGTTACAATTGTTTTGAAGCGCGCCACTCAGCCCAAATTGGTGAAAATGGTGCTGAGACGCAGAAAATCGCCAACTTAACATCATCGTAAAATAATATTATTCTGGATCACCGAGACAGGACTAAGCCCCATTTTGCCTTACAATTGAATGATGTTCCTTGTTACACAAGCGAGTGGTGCCATCACGATACGCCATTATTCAGGCAAAAAGCAGATTAAAACATGCATTGTTCCGAGGACGCAGGTCTGTGGAGAACATACATCCTACATCTACATCTATCTACCTCTACATCCGTACTCCGCAAGCCACCTGACGGTGTGTGGCGGAGGGTACCCTGAGTACCTCTATCGGTTCTCCCTTCTATTCCAGTCTCGTATTGTACGTGGAAAGAAGGATTGTCGGTATGCTTCTGTGTGGGCTCTAATCTCTCTGATTTTATCCTCATGGTCTCTTCGCGAGATATACGTAGGAGGGAGCAATATACTGCTTGACTCTTCGGTGAAGGTATGTTCTCGAAACTTTAACAAAAGCCCGTACCGAGCTACTGAGCGTCTCTCCTGCAGAGTCTTCCACTGGAGTTTATCTATCATCTCCGTAACGCTTTCGCAATTACTAAATGATCCTGTAACGAAGCGCGCTGCTCTCCGTTGGATCTTCTCTATCTCTTCTATCAACCCTACCTGGTGCGGATCCCACACTGCTGAGCAGTATTCAAGCATTGGGCGAACAAGTGTACTGTAACCTACTTCCTTTGTTGTCGGATTGCATTTCCTTAGGATTCTTCCAATGAATCTCAGTCTGGCATCTGCTTTACCGACGATCAACTTTATATGATCATTCCATTTTAAATCACTCCTAATGCGTACTCCCAGATAATTTATGGAATCAACTGCTTCCAGTTGCTGACCTGCTATTTTGTAGCTAAATGATAAGGGACCTATCTTTCTATGTATTCGCATCACATTACACTTCGCTACATTGAGATTCAATTGCCATTCCGTGCACCATGCGTCAATTCGCTGCAGATCCTCCTGCATTTCAGTACAATTTTCCATTGTTGCAACCTCTCGATACACGACAGCATCATCTGCAAAAAGCCTCAGTGAACTTCCGATGTCATCCACCAGGTCATTTATGTATATTGTGAACAGCAACGGTCCTATGACACTCCCCTGCGGCACACCTCACTTATATGGGACCAACACTGGTAACTGAAGGCATCAAGACAGCTCTGGACTGCATGAATATTTTTGCGACCCACCTGCGCCCCTTAATGGCTGACATCTTTTCAGACGCCTATGACATCATTCTGCGGGGTAACTATACTTGTCATGAGTCCAGAATAGTGCCAACGCGGTTTGAGCAGAATGATAACTGGTGTCTTCAGCACAAAATTCACCTGACCTGAACCCAAAAAATCACATCTAGGACACTATTTGCACCAGGTCAGCGACCAAAGCCCATAGTTCAAGGCAACCATGTGACTTTTCTTTCTAAATATAGATCAAAGCACTATTAAATAGATGAACATAATGTTTTGGCTCACCATTGTGTGTTGTGCGTGTGTGTGTGTGTGTGTGTGTGTGTGTGTCTGTGTGTGTGCGTGTGTGTGTGTGTGTGTGTGTGTGTGTTCGTGTGAAAGAGGTAGTGTGTCTAACGCGATTGCTACAGACACAAATAGGAAGTTATCCTAAAAGATAGGAGGAATGAGAAGGGAGACATCAATGTATAGACATGATATGGGCTGTAGCAAAGTTTCTCGACAAACGCAAGAGAAATTGTCCTGTATCTGATGAATACATTAGCGCTTTAAGTTGATGGTTTCAGAACAACTGAAGGTCATATTTATACTCCTCATCTTCAACGTCACTTCTCAATCTTCAAGGTTACCCTTCCCTCTCAAGTTTACCACCTCCCCCTCAACGTCATCCCCATACCCAAGTTTCCAATTGCTCCTCCATTGCCCCAACCCTCCACTCCCCACTTTATCTGTTTGTATTCTTACAGTCACAGCTGCTGCTCTATCATAAACCACTTGGTACTGTGTTCCCTGTTATTATTCTTATTACTATTACTTGAACAATTCTGAAAAAGGTATTGTTGTGAGCACATCCCTGAGGTACACAGAATAGGGAAAGGATGTTAACTACACCCAGGCCAGTGCTCCTGCACCAGGAGCGCCGTTGACATAACACAGTTTCGGTTCTGTCTACGGCTGTATCATGAATGAATCATTCCACCACTCAGCCCTACAAAATATGCATCTACTGGAATATATTCTAAATATGTGATGAAATTATCACATGAGCTTTCAAGTAACAGTTCATCTTTCTCTGTCAACACCAGAGCACTCAGAGGGCTATTAATTCAACTGAAATATTTTTAACGACGTAACTGTTCCAGTCCATGGTCGTCAATTTACCCGTAGTGTGTTGGGACGCGGGATTCAAGAGACGATTTTTCCGTTTGTAAATAAGAAAGAGGATAAATGGTATTAAATTATACTGTTTATTAATTTAATGCTTATGTGGCTTTATGCGTACTCCCAATAGAATACAATCTCGTTGAGCTATTTAGGAAAATCAGAGGAACCCTAAGTTTGCACGTCTGGAAAGGTACGAATATTTTATCTGCTGTCTTTTCGAATATCTGGTCACTGTCAATTGCTTTGTCACGTCGCTCGTTCTCACGCATGAAGTAGAAGTTATTCTTAAAACAATAGTCTGTCAGCAGTCAATGGGAGTACAGTATATTGAGGAAATTAATTTATTCGATGTCCTAATTTTTATGTTTTATGTCAAACAGTGCCGCTAAAATCCAGTTAACCAGTGGCCTATTTCTGTCAGTTTTAGTGTCTGCTTCCAAATTATGGAATGTAATGTCGTGTGCATATCCAGAAAGAACCCCCAATTTACTATTCAGTGTTTCTCCCTGTCGTATATGTTGCCATAAAAGTAGCTAAGCTGTAAGTTGGCTTACCGTGTGTTTTCTTACACAACTTACGTGATGAACGTTTCAAAAGTGGTTAAATTTGACAGTTTATCAAAGTATTCCTGACACCAAATAGTGGAACGTATGTGGACGTCGCCCATTCACTCAGGTGAACTAAAATTATTTCATTGTGCTGAAACAGTAACCACAACTGCTCTTTGCTAATGAACTTACATGACCCATAGCGGTAAAATGAGTTACTCCTACTTCTCTATTGTAAAACATGTGGATCACTTCGCTCTGTGTGACCTCGTCGAATATCAGGAAAAATGTTAGCAGCACTAGGAAGAATTTCTCCTGTTGGATTATTTTACGTCGTTTTACAGCTTTTATCAAATCTGCAGTATTTTCAGCATCAGTAATAAAATTTTGCTAATGTGCAATGCTCCGATCAATGAGAAACTGGCAAGTAAATGCAATGATTCATAGCTTAATACTCTTCAAACGACATACACTGGTGATCCAAAACACTATGACCACCTGCTAAATAGCTTGTTCGTCCGTCTTTGGAACGATATACATCACTTATTCTATGTATCAGGGATCCTAACGTTTTTTTGGTAGGTGTGGAGTATTTGGCACAGGTCAAGTATTTCGCGTAAATAAAGGGCCGCTAACTTGCGTACTCGATAATGGTGCCGGAAAATGACTGACGTGGGTACCTCAGGATTTATATCTGGCGAGTTTCATCGAAAGACACCAACGAGAGGTGACTATAACGTTCCTCTAACTATTGTATCACTCTTCTGGCTCCGAGACACGTACAATTTTACCGCTGAACGATGACATCCCTTTCGGGGAACACATCAAGAGCACTAAGGAATGCAGGTCCCCTACTACCGCAGGAGAATGTCTCTCATAGCATAATACTGCTCAGACCTGCATGCGTCCGTGGCGAGCCACCGTTCATCTTCATGACAGCGTTTGCGGAGACGAACATCTACCTAGTGCCGCAAATATGTGATTCCCTAAACGAGCCGATACGTTTCCATCGATCGATGGTTCAATCCCGATGGTCCTAAGACCACTGCAATCGTAAGGGTGGATGTCGTTTAATCAACATTTAACACGTAGGGTTGCTCTGGTATTTATCTCCATGTTCAACAATGTACGATAAACAGTGTGCACCGAAACACATGGGCATGGTCAGCATTTCGTTTCTTCGGCAGAGATGGCACAGATTGCCATCCATCCTACTTTACAGAGCAGCCAATCCTCCGAACCCCACGTTCTGTGAAGAGGTGAGTACGTCCAAACATTTCGCTTCTTGTGGTAGTTTTACTGTCCTTGTACCTGTATCCATAGACGCTCACGACAGTAGCACGTAAACATTCGACCAGCTTCGCCGTTTTCGAAATACTTGTTCACAGGCTCTGCGTAATAATAATCTGCCCTTTATCAGAGTCTCTTATCTCAATAAATTTCCCCCTAGCAGCCCATATCTTCGCTAGGGTAATCCCCTGTCTGCATCTGGTACGCTTATATACTCTTGTTACAGCGTCCCTTGCCAACAACACCATCAGGCGCCATCCAGTGTCGCGGTGGCCATTGGTCATAATGTTTTTGCTGTTCAGTGTATGCAGCTGGCGTCTTCGTGCATACATTACCTTTTTATTTTGCAATTGGTTTTGCCTTATATTGCTGTCGTCGTGTTCTGTCAGAATACTGTTTTCATAGAGCTCCTCATACAAGTCGAAACTGTATTCGCCTCTGCATCTCTTCATTGTTACCAAACCCAAAACCTATACCCATTTCATCCTGTTTACGGTGCTCAAGGCTTGGTTTCCCTCTACAATTTCATACACCCCGCCCCTTCTGACTTATCATCCTTCCAATACCAAACTGACAATTCCTTGATGAGCTATGATTTTCCTACGAGCTGAAACCATTTTTTAGTCAAGCTGTGCTATAAATTCTGTTTTCTCTTATTCGATTCAGTACATCCTCGTTTGTTATTCTATCTAACTATCTAATATTTAGCACGTTCCTAAGCTTCTACTCTCTTCTTGACTGGATGACTTACTATCCGATTTTCACCTCCGTTTAAGGTTAAACTCTAGGTAAATATCTTCACGAAAGTCTTCCTAACACATAAATTGATACTATTGTTGGTAACAAATTTCATTGCCTTTCCTGGAATTTTAATTCCCTTTCCTAATTCCTCCCTGGTTTTCTTTATTGCTTCCCCAATGTGCTAACTGAATAACATCGCAGGTTGGCTGTAATCCTGTCGCACTCCCTTCTGAACTAAGACTTTCCTTCTATGAATATTGACTCTTATATCTGGAGTCTGGTTTCTGTACATGTAGGAAATATATCTTAAGTCCAAGAATCTCACTCCAGCCTCATTCAAAATTTCAAAGAGTATTGTCCAGTCACATTGTCAAAAGCTTTTTCTGAATCTACAAACGCTATAAGCGCAAGTTAGTTTTTCCTCAGCGTGGCGTCATTATGGACTCTCGTGTTCTTACATCTGTCCAACACTAAAACTGCTGTTCCACGAACTCACCTTCTACCAGTTGCTTCATTCAACTTTAAATAAATCTTGTCATTATTTTGCACCCTTGACTTGTCAGCACTTACGTTCTTTCGAATTGGAATTGCTAGTTTCTTCCTCAAGTTTGAGAGTATTTTGGCTGTCTCGTACATGTTACGTACCGGGTGCTACAATTTTATTATAACTGGATATCCTGAGGATGCCAAAAATATTGAGGGAATGTCTTCTGTTCCAGATGCAGTACATGACTATATTTATAGTCAAAGTAACGAAAGTTGTCAGTGTACAGAAGTACATCGATGAACACACCAAATTTTCAATTCAGGTCCAAGCGTCATGGCTAACTGTATTCTTCTCCAGCGAACAAATGGAAAATAGGGCCGACTCCGGGCTCGTCCCCAAAGGTGAGGGTGATATCCTCGTGCTTCTTAGCAGGGCACTCTCTTTGAGTGTACCAGAGGGATCGGGGTGCGATGTGGCGCTCTGACACTGCAGCTACCCAGGTAAAGGGACAACACTGAGCGATAAAGAGACAAGTCCTATAAAGATACTGGAAACTCTTGTGTTAGTAATAAGGAAGGGAAGATGCTTACAGTATACAAGTAGAAATTTATCTTATTGCCCTTCACCAAGCTATCCTTTCCAAACTCAGTCGAACCGAATCTGTTTCGTGATATTGAGTTGTTATATATTCGACGGTCACGTTCCCGTTCACGTGTTAAAGACTGTTAATCGTCTGTCCGTCGCACATACATATCTAGGTTGAATCAGTAACTATTGCCACCTAGAATAACTCCGAAAGTATGATAGCAGCTGAAAAGCCTGTGGGACAAACGTTGCGTGGGACAACGGGGGCCATAATTTAACTTTTGTTTTTTGTTACTAGGTGGGGTCACGTTAGAGATATGAATGTCAAGTTTGCTTTTTTTTATTGGGGTGTTGTAGTTTGGTACATATTTTTATTTTTTTATAATGGCTATCGATACGAATCCCGTGATGTGTAAGTAAGGCCTCTCAAAGCCAACAAAGGTCGGAAAGGAGGCACGAGCGACCATTTACAGAAGGTGTTCGAAGTGAAGACCATTGGTATTAATGCAGTGCTGCAATATTCTTATCGTGGATTGAGTGGTATTCCTTGTTATTCCGGCACTTATCGAAGCACATGCTCTGACAATTCTCTCTCGTATATCATACTAATAGTAAATATTCGCCGAATACGGCATATCCACCTAACGTGCCATTGACATGTAAACACCATTAGACGGTTTCGCAATACAACACTAATGGAAACGGTAAGACTAGTATCGCCAAATCAAGCGATTGTGAATTATGTAATCCTTCGAAAACAAGCCGATATGCTCCTCATTTATGGAGAATGCCAACGAAATCCAGTGAGAGCTAGAGACGTATACGCTGAAAGATATACTCAACGCACTCACCGTACACGTCGTAATTTAAATATGTTTGTGATAAATTGAGAACTACTCGATCTTTAACGCATTGGAAACATATCTGGCACAGGAAAATGACTAACGAGGAAACGGAAATTGGTACTCTTGCCTCTGTGCTTCGAAACCCTTGTGTTGAATCACGTCACATCGCAAGGGAATCTGGCTTGAGCCAGAGTAGTGTTGTTTGTGTTCTGCATCGCCGTAATTATCATTACCATATCAGCCTCCACCAAGAATTAACTGGTACGGATTGTATGCGTCACACTAAATTCTGCCGATGGGCTCAACTTAGATTCAGAGGGATAACACATTTAATAATTTGATTTTATTAACTGACAAAGCTATATTCACGAACCATGGAAATGTTAATTTGCATAAGATGCACCATCGGACAACTGAAAATCCATTATGGGTGCGGTAAGGTGCACACCAAAAACTGTGTTCACTGAATGTATGATTTGGGATTCCGTAGGACAGAACCATAGGCCCCTATTTCATCGAAGGGAATTTTAATGGTAGGAAGTACACCACTTTCCTGCAAGAAATGTTAGGTCGGTTATTGGAAGAAATACATCTAGAAGCAAGGAGCAGAATGTAGTATCAAGACGATGGGTGTCCGGCACATTTTTCGCTAATGGCTAGAAATGAGTCACAGAGACAATTCCCAAATGATTGTATTTATCGTGAAGGAGAAGTGTCGTGGCCGCTTCGTTCGCCAGACTTGACGCACCTGGATTTTTTCTTGTTTATAAAAACGTTCCAACTACGTCTCAAGATATGCGAGGGAGAATTGTCAGAAAATGTGCTTCGATAAGGGCCAATTTGATAAGGAATACCACTCAATCCATGGTAAGAATATTGCAGCACTGTATTAATACCAATGGTCATCATTTCTAACACCTGTGTAAATGGACGTTCATGACACCTATGTGATGTTCGTTGACTTTCAGAGACCTTACTGTTACACATCGCTGGATTCGTCTCCACAACCACCATCAGAAAATGTATACCAAACTACAAAAACCCATTTAAAAAAGTTGTCCTTCATATCTCTGAAGCAACGCCACCTAGAAACAAAAAACCACCGCATATTATGGCCCCAGTTGTCCAATACAACTTTTGTCCCACAAACGTTCGGAGTTAATCTTGGTGTAAATAGTTAGTGATTCACCCTGTATAATTTAACGCAACTCACTTCCGTAACTGCGTCTAAAAAACTGATTCAGTCTTATCGCATTCTCGGGAAAACACTACTGCACAGCCTAGCAGCAGACTGATGGCTTGTGGCACAGGAGGCACGGGTTCGAGTACCGGCAGTGGCATTTTTTAACATCTTTGTCTATTTAGCCCAAGAAATAAATCGTCTTAGATATCACGGGGGAAAGGCGCTTACAAATGGCATTGCACAGTGTAGTAGAGACACGTATGGAGAATCCATTTGTAGATACTTATACCTCTGAAGTTGTGGCAAATACCTCTAAGCGCTTTATGTGTGAAACACGTTTTCTAATGATGTAATGAGCGTGAATGGATATTAGAAACATACATTATCTCAAACAGGCTTTGTGAAACTTACGAGCACACACACACAGTTATTGAATAAACTCTGCCCATGTCCTACGATAGACGTGACCTTTTTGAAGCTTGTGGACAGTAAGAAATAAGAGGCGATCAAAAAGTTTCATTTCAAAGGCAATACAGGCCCGAAGTGGTATGCCAACGAGGCAGTATCACTGTGAGTACTGAGGTAACTACCCCACCGATGTAACAGGGACCAAAGACGTGATAATCACATGGGCAGAGATCAGGGCTATAGGGAGGGCGCTCTAGTGTCTCCCACAAGAGTTGGCAAAGCATCTGCGTTAGTACATTTCCGATATGGGGACTTGCGTTACCATGATGCAGCAGCAACCCTCGTCGCAATTTTCCTGGGCGTTTCGCCTCAACTGCTTGCCGTAATTTTCCAGCGTTGCGCAGTACCGTTCCCCAGTGAATCAGTAATCAATAGCCCCGGTTTTCTGTACTGTTAGCAGCACCTTTCCAGCAGATGGTTGCCGCACTATTTGACCAAGGTGGATATCGACAGGTATACTGCTCCTTTCTCTTCATTCTCTGGCGGGTGTCTACCTGTGTTTGACGCTCGGCCGAGAATGATAATACAGTGGTCGTGTTTAGACGCATCTGGTGTTGGGGTATATTTGGTAAAAACATCAGGTTTCCAAATTTACCCCACGCACGTCGGAAAGACAGTAATGTTATACTAATCCAGGGGGTGATGAAATGACCTCACTGAATTCCTCATTCGTTGCAAAATCTCCAAAATAGTGTGGCCTTCTCTTCTCTCTAGATATGTCTCCTCCAGTAAGCATCCGCCAGAACATGGAACAGCACATAGACATAGACTCGAATGATAACGACATGTAAACTGACTTCCTAAACGTAGTTAATTGGTTGAGTGGCCAAATAACAATTTTCCCATGGCTTGTATCGAATAACGGGAACCTCAAATAGCAGACTAATGTAAAGTATTCCATAGGTATGTATCTCAATATGCCAGAAAGGAAAGTGAATAATTGAAACTGCGGAAGGAACAGGGAACTTTAAACGTATCATACCACGAGAAACGCCTCCCCATACTCACTTCTCACCCCTTCTCTTGACGCCTCTCCGACGGAGGTCAGAACAGCGACACCCAGCGTTAAACCAAAGCAGGCTTCTCATAAGTGGCAAAAATTCAAAAAAAAAAAAAAAAAAGCAAGACACATCAGCTTAGTGGAATGAACACTAAAAGGTCTCTTGGAGCATCATAAGGGGCGTGAATGAGACCACTCCTTTCGTTAGTGTGTCCATTTTACACATATGTCAGTCGAAAACGGACGCTTGCATTGCGATAATGAAGACAGCGACGTTTTTGACATCTTTGTTCAGTAACTCCATTCTACGTGATCTAATCCCGTCTTCGCAGACGAGTCATCCTTCTCTAGTGAGGGCCATGGCACTACGACAGCACGTCTGCTGTTTACCAGCACGACGTGCAGGTGAGGATTCATCTGGACATCATTTCCCCACAGATGAGATTGTGGACTGGGTCGGCCATGATATGGGCAGTCATCAGGATACACGAGATAACGTCCTGGCACCTCCAGTGTTAAATCCCCGTGGGTATTGGGGTAAATAGTAGAGGCTGCAGCGTCAGGGCGACGCTTCGCACTTACGCTTGACAGCGGTGGGTCTCATATTTCTTAGGTCATCCCAGATCATTTCAATGTAGCCGAATCCTAGTGATGCAATGGTGTGCCAAAAGTTCTGCCTTAAGCCCAAGTGAACTTGTATAGGATCTATTGATTCGAAACTTTGAGATTGATTCGAAACCCAGCTACGAACTTTTGAGGAATTAGCAGATGGATTACAAATTTTCTGTAACATCCTCAGGCCTACATCAATTGCTTGGTCTGCAGATGCAGTTGCAAACCCCAAGCTCTAATTGCAGCTGGAAATTAGTTGAAATCGTAAAACCAGAAAATATACCTTTCTTTGCCTTTACAGTGGTTCGACCGTGCATCACAAAAGAATACTGTGCCGCTGCAATAGTTGCTGCCGCAAGCAAAACCTGAGGGTCACATCTAGCATATGAAGTGGTGAGTGTACTAGGACACATCTGGTATGCCCGACGGAAGTATGAAGGAGCCAACAGGTATGTCCTTCACTGGAGAGACTTAGAGAGATTCTTCCATTTTATTCATGTGTACGTCAGTGTCACTCCAACTCGCCCCTTCCCCTAACGCCTTGAATACGTCACAGAATGAAAGAACGTTGAATGACCATAAAGTCCCTTATTTGTTTCGGAACACTTTTAGATATTGTCAAATAGTTTACAAAGGTCCACCTTGAAAACCTGAACAAAAATTGCTGTCACGCTACAAAGTACTTGTTTGAGATGACGTTCAGTGGAGTTTCATCCCAGCGCTGTCCTCAGAGAAGGGACGGACCCTATACATACACTATGTGATCAAAAGTATCCAGACACCTCCAAAACAACGTGTTTTTCATATTAGATGCATTGTGCAGCCACCTACTGCCAGGTATTCTATGTCAGCGAGCTCAGTAGTCATTACTCATGGTGATAGAGTACAATGGGGCGCTCCGCGGAGCTCACGGACTTCGAACGTGGACAGGTGACTGGGGGGTCACTTGCGTCATACGTCTGTACGAGAGATTTCCACACTCCTAACCATCCCTAGGTTCACTGTCTCTGATGTGATAGTGAAGTGGAAACGTGAAGGGACACTTACAGCACAAAAGCGTACAGGCCGATCTCGTCTGTTGACTGACAGAAACCGCCGAAAGTTGAAGAGGCTCGAAATGTGTAATAGGCAGACATCTATTCAGAGTATCACACAAGAATTCCTAACTGCATCTGGATCCACTGGAAGTACTACGTCAGTTACAAGGGCGGTGAGAAATCTTGGATTTAATGGTCGAGTGACTGCTTATAAGCTACACATCACGCCGGTAAATGCCAAACGACGTCTCGCTTGGTGTAAGGAGGGAAGACACTGGACGATTGAACAGTCGAAAAACGTTGTATGGAGTGACGAATCACGGTACACAATGTGGTGATCCGATGGCAGAGTGTAGGTATGCTGAATGCCTGGTGAACGCCATCTGCCAACGTGTGTAGAACAAACAGTACACTTCGGAGGCCGTCGTGTTATCGTGTGGTCGTGTTTTTCATGGAGGGGGCTTGTACCCTTTATTGTTTTGCGTGGTACTACCACAGCAAAGACCTACATTGACGTTTTAAGAACTTTCTTCTCTCCCACTATTGAAGAGCAATTAGGGGATGGCGATTTCATCTTTCAACACGATCGACCACCTGTTCATATGTATGACCAGTGGCGGAGTGGTCACACGACAATAACACGCCTGTAATGGACTGGCCTGCACAAAGTTCTGACCTGAATCCTATAGAACACCTTTTGGATGTTTTTGAACACCAGCTTCGTGCCAGGTCTCACCGACCGACATCGATACCTCTCCTCAGTGCAGCACTCTGTGAAAAATGGACTGCCATTTCCCAGTAAACCTTTCAGCCCGTGACTGGACGTATGTCTGCGAGAGTGAAAGCTGCCATCAAGGCTAAGGGTGGGCCAATACCATACTGAATTCCAGCATTTTCGATGGAGGGCGCCACGAACTTGTAAGTCCTTTTTATCTAGGTGTCCGGATACTTTGGTCACATAGTATATGTCAGGAGGGTAAATTTTGTAAAGATTGTCCTCCTGTTGCAGATCGCTCTGTGAACTGACGTTTCGACTGTGAAATGTGTGAAAACGAACACGCCAACGGCAGGCGTAGTTTCATTCACCCCCTTTATGATACTTCATGAGGCATTTCGAGCCGATTCTCGGCAGCGACATGTCATAAGAAAACCGCGTAATTTCTACGCTGTTCTGACCTCTGTCGTAGACGCTTCTAGACGATGGTTGATATGTGACGCATAATATGAGGTAATAAAATCTGCCCATTGTGTCACTCCCCATGGCTGCGTTGGAGAGAATTGTGGTGTTATATGTGTTGCAATTGTTGACACATTGCTGTTTAAAGCGTAGCCGAGCCCGAGACTGATATGGAAGTGTACCATGCTTTTGCACCATTATAGACAGAGGTGGCAGGAATCTCCCAGTCAAACTGCGTCGCAGTGGGAGTCAGTGACGGGGTTTCAAAAAAGTGATCCTTTAATTTTCTCTAAAATTTGTGCATTAGAATGTTTTTTAACTACGACTAGCTCATAAGAGAGAAGAGTGACAAATTTCTTGCATATTTTTCGCGTATTTTAACAAGTAAATCCCACACCTCTTCGTCAACTTCCAAGTATAAAACAGCTTCCGACGAATGTGTAATGTGTTAAATGTTTTACCCTAAGCATGAAGAACCTTTATGGCTTTAGACAGAAAATCCTCACTATTGAGCCATAAAAATAGTACAATTATGTTTAAAGTTCGTTGAATGTTGCTAAGTGCTTTCATTATCTAACACTGTACGAGCCTAGCCTGCGTAATTTGCGTTCCGCTTCAAGGAAACCTGCTTTATCACGCAACTCAATGTGTATACATTATATTTTAAGTACTCACTGTTCTACAATGATAAAATTTTGCAGATAAATTCAGTGGCGTAAGTGTATACTGTCTGTAAAGTGTGTTGCGTGACTGAAGTTGTACTGCATAAACAGCGGAAATGTATGTGAGAAACTTTTATGCTTTTGTTATTATGTTAGGTTTCTCAGCAGTAAAAAAAAATCGGAAACGTTTGAAATTATATGTATAGGTTCTTATAAATTGGTAAGTGATATCATTCTGAAATACTGGATAACTACTGTGTGGGTAATTTGCACGTCACGAGTTACGGTGCCTCATGACATATACACAGATCCTGACTTTGATACTTGTCTTATTGAATTCCACCTTTAACGTAAGATTATAACTCTTAATGCGTAACTGTTGGCCGTATCTTACGTTTTTACATTCGGTCTGGAATTATACGAAAAACTGAGATTAGAACTTTTGCTGCCATGGAAGCCGTAATATAGACAATCTACAAATGGCTTAAGGTGATCGCTTTACCCATTTACTAATACTGAAACAATTCCAGTTACGGTAACTACTTATTGTCTATCGTAAATTTTTTACCTCACTAGTTTTACAACAGCACACCAATAGGTCTTATAATGAACAAGAGCATTAGCATGAGAGCTGTTATGTAAGATATAGAAAGGAAAGACCTTTTAAACACCTTAATTTATCTAACACACGTCTAAAACAATGTTTTCCACTTCTCCTGTAAGATGATACTTTTGTGGCTTTCACATTTTCAAAAATATTTTTTCAGGTAGCTGTAATCTGCGCCGATATAGTTGCAGAAATGCATGGTACGCACTCTGCTTTCTTACAGTACATTTTTTCACTAACAGTGGCGGTCATTAATAGCATGCGAATACCGTATTAAGTAATACTGTATGCAGTATGCATTTCCCTATTTGTTTTCACTATTTGAATCCTAAAACCTCTGATATGGATTTGATGTTAGAGTTGTTTTGCTGCTATTTGTCTGAATAATCCGTAGTAGTTGAGTCGAAACATATAACTGTTCATCATTACATGTCTGTGCTTTGTTTTTATCATGTGATCCCATAAAATCGTGTGTCATTATAATAGTATTATGTGTCTATTATTTTACATAATATAGTACAGAATAAAAAATCCTTGTACAACTGTATCTTTTTCTATTGCATTTCTTCTTTTGTATTTTGAGTGCATGCGTATCTATACTATGATGTAACAAATGTACCAGACGCCACCTGTCGGTAACAGTGTTATAATTAATATAAATGACGTCCATTCTGGCAATCAATTTTATGTGAAACAGCATGTGAAAGTTGCTGGATTTTAACGGGTTACTCCTGTAACCAAAAGATCAGGTACGTTCTGGTACATTTGATGTTGATTAGACAGGATAAAAAAGATTTGCATTCTTGAAATTGTAAATTAGTATCATTATCGCTACAAGATCTGAAGATGGTTCTAGATGAACCAAAACCATTCATATGAATAAAAATTTTGCATTCAAGACGGATTATAAGTAACATTGTAAAATGCACTAATTGCTGCTATCCTATCAGACGTTGTGTCTGTTTTTGCAAATAAATGTACTGTAAGACAGCACAGTGTATATCACGCATTTCTCCATGTTACACGTTTTCCTTTCTCATCGCCTCAATTGTTAACGAAATTTCAAGGGAAATGATGGTGCGAGGGGGCCTGCGCAATACCGTCGGAATCAGGCATTTTAAGACAATTCGTAAGCTGTCACATTGGACTTGTACCAGATTTTCCATGTTTAGCAGTCCATACGGTAACCACGAAACCTGCCCCGATTTCCAGCACCTCTGTTCGGCTCTCGATAGCGCAATGTAATAAGAGCCCGCTTGGCCGACGCATTTAACGTATGAGTTACCGGGCAGCGATTCCGCACTGCAGAGCGCCAATTCGGTGCCTCTGTGTCATATTGCTGTGTTGTCTGCCGACGTCATTAGCATTAGCAATCATGCGAAACAACTAAGCCGCTTGGCATTGCTTTTGACCTCAGCATCCGCAGTTTCTATTGTCACCTCCAGCCGTTGACGGGGAGTGGCTATTTGTAACCGGTGCTGTTACTACAGTTCAAGTATCCTCCTGTAGTGAGGGCCTTGGTAAATTCGTCGGCTGCAGATTTAACTGTAGTACAAATTACTGACACATTGTAGCTGAAGATCGGAGGAGTACATGTATTCTGCCACCCCAAGACATAAAAAGACTCAACTAGTGATTGAACGGTATGACGAATCTCAAAGCCAATTAACTATATGTACACTGATTCCGTAGTGATGTTACGAAATTTCGTGGGTGATGGAGACGAGTCTTGTACCACTTCAAGGCACAGGAACCTGGTCCGAACACGATCGATTTGAAATATATAAGTGAAATTCTTTTTTATGCCTCTGCCAGTGGACCTCTTCTACTGACATCTTTTGATTCCATATTTTGGGAAGAGGTTCAAATGGCTCTGAGCACTACGGGACTTAACAGCTATGGTCATCAGTTCCCTTAGAACTTAGAACTACTTAAACCTAACTAACCTAAGGACATCACACAACACCCAGTCATCACGAGGCAGAGAAAATCCCTGACCCCGCCGGGAATCGAACCCGGGAACCCGTGCGTGGGAAGCGAGAACGCTACCACACGACCACGAGCTGCGGCCTGGGAAGAGGTAATGTTGACCGAAACATGGGCTATAAAGTACATACCGTGAGAGTTGTAAGTCTCTGTTCATCTTAGCTTCTATGAATCACGTCTGTACTACTGAACAAGTGCTCATAGCAGTTAAGGGATGCATTTTAGAGCCCATGTCCAGTAGGCCATTATTTTCTTTTTTCTGTCCTTAGTACCTCCACCCAAAACATGGAAAACGAAGAGCTTACGGTAGAAGAGGTCCGCTGTCAGAGGCATGAGAAAGATTTTCGCTTACAACTTTCAAACCGATCGTTTCCAGGCCGGGGTCTTTTACTTCATATTGATAAATTTACCCTGCTTCAACGTTCCTGAAAGTCTGTAGCATGGTTACAGAACCGCGTTTTATACAAAAATTGGCAGTAAGATGTCATCGTGATGACCGACAAATTTGGTGCAATGGTTAACGCACTGGATTAATGTTTGTGCCTAGTGTGTATCTCACCGCGCTAGAGTCGACGTTGCTGCTTTTCTGTGGTGTCACTATTCATTTGCACTGAATATTAGGATGGTTCTGTTCAAATCATTTGCTTTATATTGGACAAATAATTTCTACATGAACCTACTGAAATTACCCTGCGAGTCGGTAAAATATGATATAAAGTGCAGACATACGCATAATATGAAGTATCGCTCCCTCATGAGCGTAAACGTCTTGTAAATGACATCGGACTGCGGTTGCAATATTTATAACACGCTCTAATATAGCCGTTGCCTACATTATTAATAGCATGCCTCACATCAGAGAAACACTTTAACAAGTGCGAATAATTAAAGTATCCATTGTCACTGTTTGCTGCTAGAATGAGTGTATCAGCTAGCTCGATAAACATATGGGAGTGCAAGCTTTATTGGCGATTTTCGTTGGTGAAATCTTTCAATTATTTTTTGACTAAACTCTGACCTCCAGAATTTTCCCTATTGACTAATTACCCACAATATACAAACCCAACGCAATCTGACTGCTATATATTCACAACATGACTTATAATAATTAACACAAAAGAATGGCCCTGAATAGCAAAAAAACCTAACAAAGAAACAAATCCAAAAAATATGAAACTAAAAAAAATATGAAACTACCTCCAACTCTGTTAACTGCCTAAGCTGATTTCAATCACGAATCCCGGTTCTGGAAACTCCATTCCTTTTCATAAGTCACTTACTTCACAGAAAATCTTCATAACACGAACTACACCAAGTACCAACAACCTAGCAGAGACCGAAACAGAAGCATCACGTGCCTGAGCATATCCTTGTTGATTTGCAGTACCCAAAGTTTCACGATGCATTGACTGCACGCACTCTCACGCAGATACAGCTAAATAAAAAGATTCTAACTTCTGTATACTCAAACTACTAGGAGTAATATGGTTAGCAAAAGAAAGATTTTGTTGAAGGGCAAACAATGTATTTAGGAAATTTTACCTTATTCATGAGACATCCATTTCCAAAAATTATATAGTTGTCAATAATTCCACTACCCAAACAATATCAACAACAAACTTCGTCAAACTTTTCCTTACATATGTTCTTTTAAACACACATTTCATCTGACTTTACAATGTATGTCCTACCAATCCACTAACAATATCATGTACAGAGACGTCTCTATCCACTAGCTAACTGTAAGTCCACCCATCCAGAAAAATCTTTTGCCGAGGGCGGTGAGCGCTGTTAGCGATATTAACACAGTCTATATCGCTGCCGACATACATACAGGCTACATACAATCTTTACAGACAAACGGTCCAGTCGTGTTGTCATGTCGTCGCAACGTTTCGACGCGACTCATGTTCGTCTTCTGCAGGAGAAATGAATGTCGGTTTCATATCTAGATCGTTCCTTTACAGTTGCTGGATCGCGGACTCCCCTGCCTAAAATCCAACAGGTCCGGCAATCGCGTTAGCTAATGCGACATCCTACGCTGACCTCAGCTGTAAAACGCTGGCGCGTTTCAAAAATTCGTCGTGCCTCACCGATGGGTCCTAGGTTTCAGTCAGCAAAGACATCGTGGATATAAGGGTCCACATGGATTTTGTCAACTTGAACAGTGGTTTCGAACCTAGCTCCACGGCTGGTCCCGGCGGAGGTTCGAGTCCTCCCTCGGGCATGGGTGTCTGTGTTTGTACTTAGGATAATTTACGTTCAGTAATGTGTGAGCTTAGGGACTGATGACCTTAGCAGTTAAGTCCCATAATATTTCACACACATTTTTTGCACTTAGCTCCACATGGGATGTGGCTTTAGAAATTGTTTATCAGGAATGTGAAACCGGTGGAGGCAGCAATGAACAACAGAAGGGCAGTACCATGAGCTGCGACTTTTCTTCCAGAGGCCCGAGGTTGTCCCACTGGTTGGGCGTTGGGCACAGGCATCCGCGATGTAGTGAATTTACATTGATCAGCCAGAATGCTACGACCAGCGACCTACTATCGACATAAACCCACCCACACAACAGCAGCATGACCTGGCGAGGAATGACTGTTAGCCAGACACACGCATGGAAGACGTAGTATCAGTGAGTGTGCTGTCCGTGTGTAGAAAGGGGAATGAGCGCGATCTATCTGAGTCTGACCTAGATTGTGATGGCCAAAAGACTCAACACAAGCATTTCGAAAACTACGTGTCAGGTGTTCGAGAAGTGCTGTGGTGAGCTTCTTCAACACGTGGCCAAACCAAGGTGACACCACGTACACACACAGTGGGATTGGGCAGCCACCGCTCATGACAGATGTCGGACGCCGTAGACTGTGCAGGCTGGTAAAACAGGACAGGCAGCGAACTGTGGCCCAGCTTCCATTGGTTTTTAATGTTGTTCATTTCCTCTGTTAACATGACATCGGCAACTGCGATACAAATGGGCACTGGGTCTTGTCGCAGTGGCAAAACACTGAATGGTCTGACAAATCCCGATACCTTCGTCATGGTTCCCGGGGAACACCTTATTCACATCTGTACTGCGGGATGGAGACAATCTGGTGACGGCTCCAGCGACATGGGCATCCGTGGGTCCAGTGGAGCTCGTGCTAGGCACCATGATGGGCAAGGAGTATCGCAGACTGATTGCAGACTACGTAATCCCCTTCATGACGATCATGTTTCCCGACGGAAGTGGCATTTTTTAACAGTCCAGGAGTATGATGGAGTAGCTAATTCCAATTGATGTGCTGCCCCCCTCCTCAACAACTAGCAAGGTAAGAACCCGACAGAACACATCTGGGATGTGATTTAACCTGGTATCAGAGCTCATCGCCGCCTCCGTGATATCTATGGATATTAGGTGACTTGCGTGTGCAGATTTGATGCCAACTCCCTCCAGCGAACTACAAAGAACTCATTCCTTCCATCACACTAAGCGTTGCTGCTGCTTTCCGTGCCAAATGTGGACGTAGCACCTATCAAGCAGGTCGTCATAATGTTCTGGCTGATCAGTGAACAACACTGAGCCGACACTGCGACTCCAGCTGATGAGTAGGAGACTCGTCGAAATGTAGCGACAACATGGCGCAACGACTCGGCTGATAACCCAGAAGATTTGAACGAGAACAAATTACTGACGATGTCAATAGGCGCAATGTAGTTTACCTTAGACCAGTGGTTAGTATGATAAGAACAGCAAGCTGTAATAACACATTTGGTCTCCCTCACTAGCGGCAGCTCCAAGAATCACTAATTTGTACAATATACTAAATTTTTTTTAAGAATAAAATTATTCCTATCTGATCACCTATGTGAAAATATGGTTGACTCTTTACGGGAAAAGTTATAATGTAACAGCTTATATTTGATCAAAATTCATTAAAATTTTCGATTGAACTGTCACTGGGTAAATGGATACATAAAAGTATTGATTTTTTCAAACAATGTTAAATATCTCTATGTTTTCTAACTACACTCATGCTCATTAATTAAGGATAACTGCAGAATGTGGTGCCACACAATGTGGCACTACACAAAATAGCATAGCTTCATAGGTAACACACACGACATAGATCTGTAAGTCCACGGTATTGATAATAAGTTGAGAAAACCGTCCCGAAACACGTGTGCTACTAAACGCCACTGTTTCTTGCACATGTACCCCGACATCAATATGGGATATGATCACCATGCACACGTACACAGGCAGCACAAACGGTTGGCATACCCTGGATCAGGTGGTCGAGAAGCTGCTTGGGTACAGCCTCCTATTCTTGAACCAGTACCTGTCGGAGCTCTTGAAGTGTCCTAGGGGTTTGAAGACCAAGAGCATCCCATACGTCTTCTATGGGCCTTAGGTCTGGAGAACAGGCAGGCCAATCCATTCGCCTGTTATCTTCTGTTTCAACGTATTCCTTCACGATGGCAGCTCGGTGGGGCTGTGCGTTATCATCCATCAGGAGGAACGTGAGACACATCGCCCCCTGAAAAGGCAGACATACTGGTGCAAAGTGATGCCCCAATACACCTGGCGTGTTACAGTTCCTCTGTCAAAGACATGCAAGGGGTGTGCGTGCACCAATCATAAACCCACCCCACACCATCAAACCACGACCTCCACACAGATCCCTTTCAAGGACATTAAGGGGTTGATATCTGCTTCATGGTTCACGCCCGATGAAAACCTAGCGAGAATCACTGTTCAGACTATACCTGGACTCGTCCGTGAACATAACCTGGGACCACTGTTCCAATAACCATGCACTGTGTTCTTGACACCAGGCTTTACGGACTCTCCTAGGACCAGGGGTCAGTGGAATGCACCTTGCAGGTCTCCCGGCGAATAAACCATGTCTGTTCAGTCGTCTCTAGAGTGTGTGTCTGGAGACAACTGTTCCAGTGACAGCAGTAAAGCCCCGTGCAAGGCTACCTGCAGTACTCCTTGGCCGTCTGCGGGTACTGAAGATGAGATGTCGGTCGTCCTGTGATGTTGCAAACTGTGGACGTTACGTGCTACAGCGCCTAGACACGTTTCCTGTCTGCTGGAATCGTTGCCATAATCTTGTGTCTGTGTAATGTTCTGCGAATACATAGAAATAAAGATCCTTTATCACTTAGCCACAATAAAGCAGGTCAGCAACTGCAACCACTTAATTCCATAAATTATCTGGGAGTAGGCACTAGGAGTGATTTAAAATGGAATGACCATATAAAATTAATCGTCTGTAAAGCAGATGCCAGACTGAGATTCATTGGAAGAATCCTAAGGAAATGCAGTCCGAAAACAAAGGAATTAGATTACACTACACTTTTTCGCCCAGTGCTTGAATAATGCTCACCGTTGTGGGATCCGTACCAGACAGGGTTGATAGAAGAGATAGAGAAGATCCAACGGAGAACAGCGTGCTTCGTTACAGTATCATTTAATAATCGCGAAAGCGTTACGAAGATGATAGATTAACTCCAGTGGAAGACTCTGCAGGAGAGACGCTTAGTAGCTCGGTACGGGCTTTTGTTGAAATTTCCAGAACATACCCTCACCGAAGAGTTAAGTAGTATATACTCCCTCCTACCTATCCTACGTGTATCTCGCGAAGACACCATGGGGTAAAATGAGAGAGACTAGAGCCCACACAGAGGCATACCGACAATCTTTCTTTCCATGAACAATACGAGACTGGAATAGAAGGGGGAACCGATAGAGGTACTCAAGGTACCCACCGCCACACACCGTCAGGTGGGTTGCGGAGTATGGATGTAGATGTTGATGTAGATCTTCAGATCACACTTGTGGCACAAGGAGGGTCCGTGCTACGACCTGCTGTGTTTGACCAACCTCCAATCGCACTAGTATTCCACCCCTCATAACGTCATCAATACGTGTTCTTTGAGCCATGTTCAACACACAGTAACCATTAGCACGTCCGAAAACGTCTGCAGACTTAATCGCTGCATCGTACTCTGACATGCATCAACACACCTCTGCGTATGTGGCCTGCTGCCAGCGCCACCGTACGACGACCGCAGGCCTAATTCACCACATGGTCATACCTCGAGACAATTTAAACCCGCAAACTGCCCACCAGACCGTTGTTTCACCATGAATCAGCATTACCCTTCATTTATGAGCATGATTGTGCGTTAAATGTCTGTGAGAATTTGTTAAACGTACATAAAATAGCAGATATTGTTCAACGAAATCAGTAGCATAATAATGAATGCTATTTATAATTATAGCGACTGTGTTGTAATATTATTTGAAAATGTATTTTACTTTTGACAAAGCAAATAACGAAGTCGGGAATCTCCTCTGGGTTTTCTGTCGGAGGTTTTGTTGGTAACCTGGGAACTATGTGGAACGTAATGGATGGAACGAAACGAAAAGGAAACAGTTACATGCATGTTGAATGGGTTGGTTGGGTGGGGGGGGGGGGGGTGGAGGACCAAACAGCGAGGTCATTGGTCCCAATGAATTATGGAAGGACGAAGAAGGAAGTCGCCACGCCCTTTCAAAGGAACCACCACGGCATTTGCTTGAAGTGATGTAGGGAAATCACGGAAAACCTAAATCATGATGGCCGTACGCGGGTTTGAACCGTCGTCCTCCCGAATGCTAGTCCAGTCTGCTAACCACTACGCCAACTCGCTCGGTTTGTAAGCAGTGTAGCCCGGAGTGTCTACGTAGCAGTGCCATGTCTGACGATGTCAAAATTTTGTGAGTGCTAAAACTGTTCGTAATTGAGCGAAAATTGATGTGGCAGTGGTAAAAAAGGAAATTTGTGGTGAGGACTATGGACCAATCTGCTTGGATCATTGGTCCCTAGGCTTACGCACTACTTAATTTAACTTAAGCTAACTTATCCTAAGGACAACGCACACACCCATGCCCGAGGGAGGACTCGAACCTCCGACGGGGGTAGCCGCGCGAACAGTGGTATTTTATCGTATATTCGTCTCGCGAAATTTTGGTTTTTGAAAGCCGGAAATATCCCACTTTAATCTACGGTGCTGCCAAGTATTGGAATGAAGCACTAGTGAAACGGTTTAAATTAACGAAATTCAGGGAGATAGGGCACTGTATGTCATTATAGTTTATTTTGAGTGCATAAGTGGCTTGAGGATCGCATAGTGAATTTCCGAAACCGGTTGTCGTCAGAAAAAAATAAAATAACATCCTTGTTACACGACTGTTGCAGAATTTCATTTATACTTATATTTGCTTAACCAGCTGATGTCGCCGGTTCGTGATAGATCAACAGAGATAAAATTACCTGGTCGCTTGGTCAATTTACATAATGCTGAAGTTTTTGCAATTACTTTCACTTAATCCTTTGTTATTCAATTTTCATTCACTCATAACGGCAAATTTTAAAGATGGCAGCCACTGAGCTACGACACAATCTCACAGTTAGCATCCATCTTGATTGAAAACTAACATAATCACGTTTCAGTAACAGTTAAATAATTTCTGACTGAATAATTTCATTTGCTCCTTCAGAGCTTACGTCTTCAACTTTCGTAGAATTAATATCTTTTTCAGACGGACTATCATAATTTAATATAATACCAGTCTACAATCCGTTCGCTATCACTGTGAGAATAAACTTACAATGTAGGCAATGAATTGTTGATTCACAGTCATATCCTTTATTGCGTGCCCAAGTAATTGTAAATTGAGGTACAAAAGAAGTTAGTTGCTCAAAATTAATTATATACCTGTCGGCTATGCATAGTCTACTCAGTAATTAAATATTTTTTAGTATCAGCAAAATAGCGACACTTGTGTAGTGCAAATTAAACGTCAATTTCAGCAGAGCGAAAGGAAGGCTTTCGTTGTCTGGGAAGATAGAGAGATAGAGAATGGCGAGTAATAAGGTATTTTGTACCGATACGGTGTCGAAGCATTTTCTTTCCAGTAATTTACAACAGTATTCTCTACAATATTAAACATCAAAGAAAGCAAACACAGCTATTACAATAGCTAAAACTGGCTAGTTTTGTAGTTAAAGAAAAGATATACTTTCCTACTACGAAAACATTAGAAAGTTCGATTTCACTGCTTCTTGTACTTAAAAAAAAAAAAACATTGAATCGTTCCAGGTGGAATATGTAGTTTCAATTACAAACTAAAAGAAGCATTGCTAACGTCTACTGTATTGTCTTTATTATAATTTTAAGTATAATCTTCTCGTTATGTCTAACAGTCGCTGGAAATATATTTCCCCTTTTAAGTCCAATGCCTCAAACACTGCAGCAATTAAGATGATCAACCATTCCAGGTAGACTTTCCACATATTAAAACTGATTCCTAGTGCAGTGGAAGCGTATCGTGAAGATAGCCCTGATCTCTTCTATACTGATTGAACCTTTCGTGGAAAAGACTACACGAAGTCTAATTATATACGTTGTGCGTGACCCGAGGAACTTAAAGAAGACGACTAATGACCTTATTAAACATATATTCTTAAATATAGATACTATTTGTGGAATGTCAGTCGGTACTTGGAGGAATATAAAGATATTAGGGACAAAAATACACCAGATTGATATTCCACAATAATAGTTATTTAAAAGTTCGTTATTAACCAACTAGCTTCCGAATTTGTAGGTCATCCTCAAATAACTGACTACTGACCAGGTAGTCAACATGATAGTCAAAATTCTAACCTTGTTCTACCACAAATACGCAAATTTGTACAGGTACATGCTGCTACAAACACACAAGCATAATGAAACTCACAAAACTGCTCTGAGCAAATAAATCTTATAATATGAGATTAAAAGTACAAAAATGTACGAGATTAAAACATTGCACAAATGAGTTACGACGCAAACTAACTTAACAAACAGGTGAATGTAATGAGCAGGCCGAGAAATAGTGGGACGGGAGAGGATGGGACAAAGGAGTCTATGTCGTGTCTGTGTGGAATAGTTATAACAAGCGTGTTATCTAATGGCGAAAAAAACCATTAACTGCTTGATGCTACTTAGTAAGGGTGATTAATGAACATGTGGTCACTGAGGCTCAGCTAAGGATTCTTTGGTTGGTTTTTATTAATAATCAGAACGTCGAGAAATCTCACATTCTGTCTTTATTTCCTCTATGGACAACATCACATTTAGTATTATAGCAATGTCATTCAATCATAGTACGTTCAGTAAATGTGAAATCTTTCTTTTACTGTCTCCAACTCCTTATATGCTCAGCGAGTCTTACAGTTACGGCTGTGTACTACTTCTAACATGCCACAAAGATTGCAGGAATTCTCATACGTTCCACTCTATTCTAATGGTGGAATGTTACGTGTACTGTTGGAGAGAATGTGGGCAATAGTATTCCTAGTATAAATAGTCAGAGTATATTTCTCGAATTCCAGTTTTCTGGGAAGTACCTCTGCATTCCTACCCAATTTGTTATGAGGGTGGTTTAGTGCTTTATGAGGAGGATACGGAAGTATTGTTTTGGTCTCTGTCTTCTATCTACTGAGTCTATTGTATGTAAGGGAAGAACTATAACTGTAGCTTTATGCTAGTTTTAAAACTATTTTTAATTCATTTCAAAATCTTATTTTGTGTGTAGTATAGACTGGAAGCCTTTATGTTGGTGTGTTATGTGATGCTAGAAATTGTTAGGTATTACCGTGTCTGTAGACGTTATTTCTCTCAGCATATCTTAATGAAATGGTTTTGCTTGCTTATGTCAAAGGTGACGTATGAAAAGCTGGTAGAGTCTCCTTCTATCTCCATTGTAAGTTTAACGTTATTGTGGAGTGAATTTAAATACTGAAAAAGTGCCTGTCGACAAGTAGAATAGATCGTCCACACACCTATTCCAGATTTGAAGTTTACAGCATTAGACTATCTATAAACACTTCACGTCTCAGTTGCCAGTCTTACATCCTCTATCTTCACTCGATTTGTTTTGATATTATATAACAATTCCGTTAAAATTTGTGTAGCCTCTTCGACAGGAATATTTGAAAAAGACTGCATAAATCAAATGAGATTGGCTTAGCACAAGGTGGAACTTTTTGTTTATTCACTAATGCAATCGAATTAGGGTTTCCAAATATTGGCTGACATTTAGTTTTTTTTAATTAATAAATCTAATTCCTTTGCTAATTTGTGACGAGGTGCTGAAACTGAAGAACTGCAGACGTTATTGGAATACCTCCTTTGTGATGGTAAGGTAACACATACAATGTCGGTTATAATGGATTCATATTTCTGTGGTATCCGGAATCACTATCAGTAATTAGGAAGTAGGAGGTTTTAATAACGCTCTGCTCTTTGATACCATATTTCATTGTTTGATCATTAAGTAACTTGGGAAATTCCACGGGGTTGCAGAATTCAAACATTTTTTCATGTATTCTTACTTTTTTTTGTCATCAGTCTACTGACTGGTTTGATGCGGCCCGCCACGAATTCCTTTCCTGCGCTAACCTCTTCATCTCAGAGTAGCACTTGCAACCTACGTCCTCAATTATGTGCTTGACGTATTGCAATCTCTGTCTTCCTCTACAGTTTGTGCCCTCTACAGCTCCCTCTAGTACCATAGAAGTCATTCACTCATGTCTTAGCAGATGTCCTATCATCCTGTCCCTTCTCCTTATCAGTGTTTTCCACGTATTCCTTTCCTCTCCGATTCTGCGTAGAACCTCCTCATTCCTTACCTTATCAGTCCACCTAATTTTCAACATTCGTCTATAGCACCACATCTCAAATTCTTCGATCCTCTTCTGTTCCGGTTTTCCCACAGTCCATGTTTCACTACCAAACAATGCTGTACTCCAGACGTACATCCTCACAAAATTTCATCCTCAAATTAAGGCCGGTATTTGATATTAGTAGACTTCTCTTGGCCAGAAATGCCTTTTTTGCCATAGCGAGTCTGCTTTGATGTCCTCCTTGCTCCGTCCGTCATTTGTTATTTTACTGCCTAGGTAGCAGAATACCTTAACTTCATTGACTTCGTGACCATCAATCCTGATGTTAAGTTTCTCGCTGTTCTCATTTCTACTACTTCTAATTACCTTCGTCTTTCTCCGATTTACTCTCAGACCATACTGTGTACTCATTAGACTGTTCATTCCGTTCAGCAGATCATTTAATTCTTCTTCACTTTCACTCAGGATACCAATGTCATCAGCGAATCGTATCAATGATATCCTTTTACGTTGATATCCTGAACCTTTCTTTCATTTCAATCATTGCTTCCTCGATGTAAAGATTGAAGAGTAGGGGCGAAAGGCTACAGCCTTGCCTTACACCCTTGTTAATACGAGCACTTCGTTCTTGATCGTCCACTCTTATTATTCCCTCTTGGTTGTTGTACATATTGTATATGACCCGTCTCTCCCTGTAGCTTACCCCTACTTTTCTCGGTATCTCGAACAGGTTGCACCATTTTATATTGTCGAACGCATTTTCCAGGTCGACAAATTCAATGAACGTGTCTTGATTTTTCTTTAGCCTTGCTTCCATTATTAGCCGTAACGTCAGAATTGCCTCTCTCGTGCCTTTACTTTTCCTAAAGCCAAACTGATCGTCACCTGGCGCATTCTCAATTTTCTTTTCCATTCTTTTGTATAATATTTTTGTAAGCAGCTTCGATGCATGGGCTGTTAAGCTGATTGTGCGATAATTCTCGCACTTGTCAGTTCTTGCCGTCTTCGGAATTGTGTGAATGATGCTTTTCCGAAAGTCAGATGGTATGTCGACACTCATATATTCTACACACCAACGTGAATAGTCGTTTTGTTGCCACTTCCCATAATGATTTTAGAAATTCTGATGGAATGTTATCTATCCCTTCTGCCTTATTTGACCGTAAGTCTTCAAAAGCTCTTTTAAATTCCGATTCCGATACTGGATCCCGTATCTCCTCTAAATCGACTCCTGTTTCTTCTTCTATCACATCGGCAAATCTTCACCCTCATAGAGGCTTTCAATGTATTCTTTCCACCTATCTGCTCTCTCCTCTGCACTTAACAGTGGAATTCCCGTTGCACTCTTAATGTTACGACCGTTGCGTTTAATGTCACCAAAGGTTGTTTTGACTTTCCTGTATGCTGAGTCTGTCCTTCCGACAATCATATCTTTTTCGATGTCTTCACATTTTTCCTGGAGCCATTTCGTCTTAGGTCCTCGGCACCTCCTATTTATTTCATTTCTCAGCGACTTGTACATCTGTATTACTGATTTTCCCAGAACATGTTTGTACTTCCTCCTTTCATCAACCAACTGAAGTATTTCTTCTGTTACCCATGGTTTCTTGGTAGTTACCTTCTTCGTACGTATGTTTTCCTTCCCAACTTCAGTGATGGCCCTTTTTAGAGATTTCCATTCCTCTTCAACTGTGCTGCCTACTGCGCTATTCCTTATTGCTGTATCTATAGCGTTAGAGAACTTCAAACGTATCTCGTCATTCTTTAGAACTTCCGTATCCTACTTCTTTGCGTATTGATTCTTCCTGACTAATGTCTTGAACTTACTCTTTATCACTACTATATTGTGATCTGAGTCTATATCTGCTCCTGGGTACGCCTTACAATCCAGTATCTGATTTAGGAATCTCTGTCTGATCATGATGTTATCTAATAGAATTCTTCCCGTATCTCCCGGCCTTTTCCAAGTATACCTCCTCCTCTTGTGATTCTTGAACAGGTTATTCGCTATTACTAGCTGAAACTTGTTACAGAACTCAATTAGTCTTTCTCCTCTTTCATTCCTTGTCCTGCAACCTTTTCTTCTACTCCTTCCCCTGCAGATGCATTCCAGTCGCTCATGACTATTAGATTTTCGTCCCGCTTTACATACTGCATTACCCTTTCAAAATCCTCATACACTTTCTCTATCTGTTCGTCTTCAGCTTGCGACGTCGGCATGTATACCTGAACTATCGTTACCGCTGTTGGTCTGCTGTCAACTCTGATTAGAACAACCTGGCCACTGAACTGTTCACAGTAACACACCCTCTGCCCTACCTTCATAACGAGTCCTACACCTGTTATACCATTTTCTGCTGCTGTTGAAATTACCCGATACTCATCTGACCAGAAATCCTTGTCTTCCTTGCACTTCACTTCACTGACCCCTACTATATCTAGATTGAGCCTTTGCATTTCCTTTTCAGATTTTTTAGTTTCCCTACCACGTTCAAGCTTCTGACATTCCACGCCCCGACTCGTAGAACGTTATACTTTCGTTGATTATTAAATCATTTTTTCATGGTAGCCTCCCCCTTGGCAGTCCCCTCCCGGAGATCCGAATGGGGGACTATTCCGGAATCTTTTGCCAATGGAGCTATCATCATGACACTTCTTCAACTACAGGCCACATGTCCTGTGGATACACGTTACGTGTCTTTAATGCTGTGGTTTCCATTGCCTTCTGCATCCTCATGTCGTTGATCATTGCTGATTCTTCCGCCTTTAGCGGCAATTTCCAACCCCTAGGACAAGAGAGTGCCCTGAACCTCTATCCGCTCCTCCGCCCTCTTAGACAAGGCTGTTGGCAGAATGAGGCTGACTTCTTATGCCGGAAGTCTTCGGCCGCCAATGCTGATTATTTATCAAATTTTAGGCAGTGGCGGGGATCGAACCCGGGACCGAAGACGTTTTTGATTATGAATCAAAGACGCTACCCCTAGACCACAGGTCCTTTTTCTTCCTTCAGTTAGTGTAGGATATGTCTGCAGTTATAGTTTTTGGTTCACAACTACCAGCTCCATTCACATTGCAGGTTAAATACCAGGGGACGTTTCAGTCAAAAATAAAATCAAAATGTAGCTTTCACCCAGCATATGATTGTGAGCTGTTTTAGAGCGTAGTGACGGATGAGGACTGAAAATTACAATCATCCAATTAGCAATCAGCGTAGTCGCTTACAGAGCTTCTCAGTACCCATGATGCATCCTCACAGCTTCTTCGTGGCAACCTTTCTTCCGGGTATTGTAGTTCAGAACAATGTGTATGTGGAAATACGATAATGCTTTAGGAAATCGTAAAAGGATACTGGTGGATTTAAAACTGCGAGGACTAGTGTAGGTTTGTACCTGGATATCTCAGACAATAGTGGTGTTGCCCGCAAAAGGCAAGAATCCCGACTGCGATCCCCAGTCTGGTGCACCGTTTTAATCTGCCTGGAAGTTATTAGAGAAAGTAAGATTCTAATGGAGGTAAAAGGTCATGATGCAGGATCTGTGTCTAACAAAGCATAATCGTTAAAGCATCTGAAAAATGCAAGTTTGGTTTTAAAATTTATATTTACTTATTCAGACCCATTGAGAGTTCAAGTTACCTGAGAAGATGCCAGAGAGTCCCCGTTGAGCAACTGTGCAGGTAGGGCCTGTTTTCCTCGTGCTGTTTAAAACAGCACGTTTCATCACACGTCACAATACAGGGTTACAAAGCAGTGATTATTTATGACGGGAAGTCACATACTCGTACATGTACAGCGCGTGCATCCTCTGAATCAGCTGCATGTATAATAGCTGACAGTGATAAATAGGGCACGAATGGTCCTCGATTGGACAGAAAGCCGACTAGGCGTAATATCGAATGACAAAACACATGCCGTAAGGGTAGGCACAAAAGACTGACGCCAAACAAATTGTGGAAGGCGTGCGAAAACAACTTTACATTATTAATGTTTCATACAAACTCAGTGGTAAAATAAATTCACTTCAAAACTTATCCTGCTAGTTGTGAGGCTCTGGAAGTTTCTCTACTGATTAAAGAGAATCAATACGTTTTTCTTCAGTCACAGAGCAAAAAACCGAGATTATATTCGCTATCTTTCCAAAGCTTTTAAAACAGGTCGGTCGTGATAGAGTCGACCACAGCTGCGGTAAGGATTGTGAGGTAAATTCCCTGTTCCACATAAAACCGTTAATATGTCACAATGGTTGAGGTCTGGTGATGATGGTGGACATCTGCACCACATGTTATCAGGGTCTGCACAGCCGCTCCATCGTCCTCTCAGTTGTATCTTTACTTGTTATGTATAGGGATGTGGATACGAGGAGGTGTACTATCTTATTGTAACATGATGTTTCTGGAGTTTCTTGAAAATAAGGAAGAAGCCACAATGAAATCATGTCGAGGTAGCAAATGCCTATGACTGTTTTCACTAGGAAAATGAAGTAATCGTAAATCTTGTCCCTCGACACTGAGCGGAACACACGCGTTGAATCTCGTTTGTGTTCGTTGGAGAAGTGAGGGTTTTATTTTGGGAAACTTCTGAAATGTTGCTTCGTCGCTAAATGTTAACCTCTTGGAATATCGTTTACTTTGTCCATCTTGTCAGTGCAAAAGTCAAGTAGCATGATCTTGTAGAGGCAGTACCTAGACCAATTGCTACCTGTGTGGCTTCATGTGCAGGCGTTAACACAGGGATATGGAAATGGTTATTTGGTGACCTGAAGCTCATGAACTGCTTACACTGTTGACTGGAGTGGGTTTAACAGTGACGTTGCTCCGCTGTAATGTTGCTCGATAATTATCACTGTTTGCTCCGCCACAAAAGGACGGCCAGGAATTTGGCCTTTCCAAATTCAGGCCTACTCTTCGAACTGTCTGCAACAGGCATAAACAGAGACTCTGCTGGATGGCTGCTGGTGAAACCGTCTACGAAGTGCTACTTGAGCAGCAGTTACCATCTTTGAACCAGATGGACACATCAGCTCTTCTGTGGGGGTGTCTTTGCCATTTTCCTCTTTATTACTCTACGATGGCGGCACCCTGAAAGAAAAGAAATGCACCGATGCTTAAAAAACTTCTAGATAAACTGAGTTAACGTGTTACGATACCGAGTGAGGTGGTGCTGTGATTAGCACACTGGAATTGCATTCGGGAGTACGACGGTTGAAACGCTCGTCCGACCATCCTGATTTAGGTTATCCGTGATTTCCCTATATCATTTCATACAAATTCCGGGATGTTTCTTTTCAAAGGACACTGCCGATTTCCTTCCCCATATTCCCCCGATCCGAGCTTGTAGTTCGTCTCTAATGACCTCGTTGTCAACGGGACGTTAACCGCTAATCTCCTTCTCCACCACAGCACAGTTTGAAGCGAGTAGGCTGTATCGTTTCATTTCTATGTACCTACAAATTTCTTTTTTGCTCACCCACACTGGTGTTACTCGTTGTGTAACCAAACAGAACTGCAGCATTGGATGATTTGAGAGAAATAATTAAGGTAATCAGAACACCACAGAAACGCTACTTTTAGAAGAATCGAAGGGAAAAGAAACGATAGACCGTTCAGACAATCGTTAACATACCTGAGACACACACGACTGAGAGCCTTTAACAGACTTCCGTTGAGTCACAGATCGTGAGCAAAGATCCACTCTGAGTCAGGTGGTCTTCTGTTTTAAAGGGGGAGTGTTAGGAATTCATAGGAATGAACGAAGACAAATGTATCTCACTGCCTTTCAGCAGCCGACTGCCTACTCTCGTGTCTTTGCTGACATGTCGATATGGGAGGCCAACGGTGGATCAACGAGCACTGCCTGCGTGTAGCGTGATATGTGAATCATGGATTCTGATGCATCTGCGGTAGGGAGTGTGTAACGAATGCACAAGTCAACAAGGTTGTGTTCAGGCAGGTGGTGATTCCGTTTTGGTCTCTTCTGTGATTACTTGATCGCAGTTAGTCGTCATTTTCCAAAACAGGGACTAATAAGACACTGTACTACTGTTGTTGCTGACCATCTGAGTCTCGTTCCGGAATTAGTGTGCCCTGATGGAGGTGCTATGCCGCAACAGTTCACCGCTCTTTGATTGAACAGAGCGGTTTTTATTGATACTCCCAATAGCTCACTAACGTCTACATCAACATCTCCTGGATACTCGGTAGAGTATCGGTGTAAGTTTGGATTTCCCTTACTGTAAGTATCAACTAAATATTTTCGCATTCGCAGGACAAAGTTGGTTAGTCAAGTCTCGCGAGGAGATTCCACGGCAACGAGAAACGTCTTTATTTTAATGATATCCACCCCAAATAATGTATCGCATCCGTTGACACTCTCTGCCCGACATCTCGATAGTAAAAAACGTGCGGCTCTTCTTTGAACATTCTCTAAATTCTCTGTTAAGCCTATCTGGTAAGAATCCCACACCGCACAGCAGTAAGCCAAAAGAGGACGGGCAAGCGTAGCGTAGGCAGTCTGTTAGATAGACCTGTTGCATCTTCTAAATGTTCTGCCAAAGAACGCAGGCTTTGGTTCACCTCCCCCACAACATTTTCTATGTGTTCTTTCCGATCCAAGTAGTTTGTAATTATAATTCCTAGCTATTTAGTCGAATTTACGGCCTTTATATTTGACTGATTTACCGTGCAATCGAAGTTTAACGGATTCCTTTTGCGACTCAAGTGGGTGTCCTCACACGTCTCATTATTTAGGATCAGATGTCAATTTTCGTATCACAAATACAACTTTTCTAAATCTCTTTCCGATTTCTTTTACCATCTAATGCTTTACTAGACGATGAACGACAGTATCGTCAGCAAATAACCCAATACGACTGCTCAGATTGTCTCCTAAATCATTTATAAAAATGAGGAGCAGCCGAGGATCTATAACACTATCTTGCAGAACGTCATAAATCACTTCTGTGGTACTCGATGACTTTTCGTTGGTTAAGCGTATTGTGACGTATCTGACAGTAAATAACGAATCTAGTGTCCTGAGACGATATCCAGTACGCACGCAATTTGATTTCAAGCCGCTTGTGAGGTACAGTGTTAAAAACCTACCAGAAATTTAGATACACGGAATCAATACCTCCCCTTCCATATGGCGTGACTATAACATATGTACGATCACTGAGCCCTGAAGAAATTAGACAAGAAAACAGTCAGTAGCTCTGCTAGATACGTCTGAATATAATCTCTCTAGATCGATTACAACTTCTCGTAGAGGCCAGGCCTCAACTAGTTGCAGTTCTGAAGGATCGACCATGTGCGGCTGATTATTAACGTTACATCCAGTGCATTCGCATGACTTTTGGTCTCTGCATGTACAGCGGTTTCTCTGAGGACGAAGTTGTGCAGTATTTATTTGTCTGATTATTTTGCTGGATCCCCTGATGACACACCCACAATACACACACATGTGGCGGGAGTAGCTGCACTTTGGCTAGCTACCAACAATACCTCTGGAGCTCACATGGAAACCTTACCACCTTGACCTCATATTATAAGGAGAGAAAGGTGCGCTGGCAATATACCAGTTAAAGCAGTCGATTGTGCACAAAAATATGGCCCATAATTCTAACAGTTCATAGTTACGACCTTCTGAAAGTACCGATTTTGAAGATGTGTGCGCACGGTCTGTTTGTCACTCACTCTGCCCCACAAAAGCCGGTTCTTTGGCACTAGAGCTGCTGAGGGGAGCGGTGGGGTGAGGAGGGGAACTAGATCTGCCTCCATGTACTGCTTTCGCGCATTGCACACAACAGAAACATCTCTCTTAAACTTCCACAAAAGCATCTATGTGTAGGACAGAGTTAATCGTTCGTTAAATACTTCGCGCTATTGAAATTCAGATCACAGTTTGTACTGGCACATTAAATAAAGGCATTAAAGTCCTAATGTATCAGTTACCATATCAAAATAAGTGCGTAATTAGAAATAGGTTAAAGAACAATTTACGACATTAAGAATGAAAGGTAACTTACTGTTTATTTTTTACTTTACTAGATGCCACACATTTCACCAAAGCTATAATAACATTCAAGGCAAACGTGTAATAAAACAAGAATGAAACGGGCCAATTTTGCTGAAGCTTCTAATAATTCCGATGCAGTAACTGTTTCACTTTTGCACATAATCATTTTCTCTGACACATCACTAGTATCTGAAGTGCTGACATCGACTAAGAGGTTGTCATTGCCTACTTCAATCACACCATCGTGCCTTCAGTACCCCTGCTCAAGGTGTTGTACCTTTTTGCAGTAACTTTTCCAGCCTTTCTCAGTAACAGCCTGAAAACAAGCGCTTGCAAGACTCAACAGATTTTGAGATGAATGTCCCCTGTAATTCTGCGCTCAAAAAAGAGTCTTTTAATTTTTTCCCACACTAGCTCAAAGGGACTAAAATCACAATTGGATGGCGGCAAGCAACTTACTTTGTTGCCCTTAATTGTTGCCAGTATGTTAGCTTCATACGACTGCGCTGCCGCCCTATTCTCCCGAATCCGAGAGTACAGAGCATCCTTTGTCATACTCTCATAAATTGGACTTTTTTTATTCTGCAGCCACTGAATCATAGATATCTTCCTATCGTAGATGACGGGAGGTTTGCTGAGTTGTCTGCTGTGACAACATTGTTCATGATTATTACAGAGTGCGGAGGAACCGGTACCGCCAATGCACAATGTCGCTACGTACCAATAGTAATGTCGTTTTTCGAAATTAACAGAATTCATCTGCCCGTGGAATCTCCCTTGATTGTTTAGTCCCAGAACATTAGCTCGACCGGTCTAACCAATCCGTTTCTAGAACGCACACTTCCAGCTATTAGTCTTCGGGAGACACTTCTCCACGCAGTAAAAGCCGGAACATATTTTTTTGTCAGTATTTGCCGCATGTTAGTTTACTGTTCATCCAGGATTCGCCCAAATAAATAATTTCTGTACCATCGTCCCTGATATTTTAACTCGACGAGGAACCGGGACCGTCAATGCACAATGTCGCAACGTCCCAACAATAATGTCCTTTCAACCTTTCTCCACACGAAACAAATGGAGTTTAACATTTTTCTGAGAAACGTGGTACTCGATCTCAAACCAATCTACTGTTCAAGAACCGGAAAAAGTTTTTGCACAGTGGACACAATCTCTTGCCGAGAGTAAAACTCTTCTATTGTGTCCCTGATGACTCGTTTGTTGCAGTCATCAAAAACTGCTTCAATTTCCCCGCTTTTAATCCTAAGTCGAAGAGAATAAAACGCCTCTTTCACGAACTGAAATTGCATTCGAATATTTTCAGAAATGGGTTAAAGTATACGATCAGTCGTTACTGTAAACATCTGTCATTCTACTGGGTCTATCAGTAAAAGAGTACAGAATTTAAATTAATTATATCCAAATGTAGAGCTATTTAGAAATAACCTCTAATAGTATTATAAAAGAAAGTAACCTGTTTTTTCCAGGAGTTCCTAGGGACACGTCTGGGTGATACCTGGCAGGTTCTCTAATGCTCGCAATACTACGTAGGGTGTTTCCAGTGTACGTCGCACCTCTGAACGAAGACTGCCAAATCGGGTGTAACAGCGATTTTTGGTCTTCTTCTTCATCGCAACACTTCACATTCATCATCATTTTACGACAAGACCTCCTTATAACCTCATTCTTTTTCCGAAGTGGAATCGACGATAAGTCCCGCATTGAGCCAGCAACCGGATCATCACTCAGTTTCGAAACTGTAGAAACACAGCTACTACAGACTGACAGCAACAGCATAGCTAAGCGACAAAGTTAAGCAACAAAGCACACGACAAATGCAGTCTACTCCGTACTCCATGAAATCTCCCGACTGATGCCGATAGTTGACCATTCGGAACTAGGGGGCCCGCATGCGAAGTTATAGTTCCCATACAGTAATCCATGAGAGAAAAGAATTGTACAGTGGACTGACTCAGAGGTCTGTATAATACTGTCTTAACAAAGCTAACATGCTTTGTTCACTGTGTTACACTCTGTGGTTTGTAACCAGTAGCTGCCAACAAAGAGAGGTATCTTTTGTTTGAATTTCTTTTGTTGCGATTAACAAATACACAGTAAATGCACGTCATTCAAGAAGCAAAGTAGCACTGTTTAATTATTGATATCGGTATTGTACGTTATTTTCTTCTTATTTTAAATCTAGCACTCGTAATGTAAGTACATTTGTAGGAGCTCCGCTGTTCTTCAACGTGACTGGTATGATTAATATGTAAATCGGAGTCATTACCTTCATTTCATAATAATTTTTCAGCTGCTTGGGTTTATTCATTTTTACTTTGAAGCTTACAAACGTAAATGCAGAATATCAGTGCGACCATATTGTAGAAATAGTACTGAATTATTATGTGTGAGAGACTACTTACTATTTTTCGTGCAGAATAACGTGTTCTCGAACAAGGTTTCAAACCACGTTGGGCGCATGTGGCCACTTCCACCTTCCTCTTCCTTTGCTTCCATTATATTGGGTATAAGAATTTTTAGCAAACTGCAGCCCCGTCAGCAACAGTGGTACACTATTATTTTCAGGAATCAGCTTCAGTTGCAGAGATTTTCTTTGGCTAAATTAATCTAGCCTTCTTCGGAAGCATAAAATTACTATTACATGCCAGAGTAAGTCACAGTCAACATTAAAGTTAAAACCTATAGTACCGTGGTACCATGTTGAATAAAGCTACTTAGCTGAAGTCTAACCCCGGCATCTCTTCACCAGAATATTTGTGCCACGGAGGTTGATTTCTCAATATATTATACTGGATATAGGCGGGCCCTGGCTGACGCTCCGCTGTACAGTACTTCGCACTCGGCGTTACGTGAGTGCTCTGGGATTGAGCCACTGACAAACAACCAATTTGCATGGAAGATTGACAGTTCTCTAAAGAGATACTTTACAGATCAGAAATTATGTGAATGCTCAGCCTAGTTACACACGCATTTAAAATAACTAACATGACCCTCAACCTAACGCAGCAAAAGTAGTAGTTTCGCTCTAGAAAGCAAATACACTGGTGATAAGAGGGCTCGAGTCGATTACCAAATCCAGCATTTGCTACAAAGCCAAGAGAGACCTTCCGAATTTCCTTCGTGAAATTGTGTTAGAAACAATTTATATTGTATTTCGGTCCAACGTTATCAACGGTTCGGGAAAACACAATGTGTTTGTGTGTGTGTGTGTGTGTGTGTGTGTGTGTGTGTGTGTGTGTGTGTGTGTGTATGTATGTGTGTGTGTGTGTATATACACTCCTGGAAATTGAAATAAGAACACCCTGAATTCATTGTCCCAGGAAGGGGAAACTTTATTGACACATTTCTGGGGTCAGATACATCACATGATCACACTGACAGAACCACAGGCACATAGACACAGGCAACAGAGCATGCACAATGTCGGCACTAGTACAGTGTATATCCACCTTTCGCAGTAATGCAGGCTGCTATTCTCCCATGGAGACGATCGTAGAGATGCTGGATGTAGTCCTGTGGAACGGCTTGCCATGCCATTTCCACCTGGCGCCTCAGTTGGACCAGCGTTCGTGCTGGACGTGCAGACTGCGTGAGACGATGCTTCATCCAGTCCCAAACATGCTCAATGGGGGACAGATCCGGAGATCTTGCTGGCCAGGGTAGTAGACTTACACCTTCTAGAGCACGTTGGGTGGCACGGGATACATGCGGACGTGCATTGTCCTGGTGGAACAGCAAGTTCCCTTGCCGGTCTAGGAATGGTAGAACGATGGGTTCGATGACGGTTTGGATGTACCGTGCACTATTCAGTGTCCCCTCGACGATCACCAGAGGTGTACGGCCAGTGTAGGAGATCGCTCCCAAAACCATGATGACGGGTGTTGGCCCTGTGTGCCTCGGTCGTATGCCGTCCTGATTGTGGCCCTTACCTGCACGGCGCCAAACACGCATACGACCATCATTGGCACCAAGGCAGAAGCGACTCTCATTGCTGAAGATGACACGTCTCCATTCGTCCCTCCATTCACGCCTGTCGCGACACCACTGGAGGCGAGCTGCACGATGTTGGTGCGTGAGCGGAAGACGGCCTAACGGTGTGCGGGACCGTAGCCCAGCTTCATGGAGACGGTTTCGAATGGTCCTCGCCGATGCCCCAGGAGCAACAGTGTCCCTAATTTGCTGGGAAGTGGCGGTGCGGTCCCCTACGGCACTGCGTAGGATCCTACGGTCTTGGCGTGCAACCGTACGTCGCTGCGGTCCGGTCCCAGGTCGACGGGCACGTGCACCTTCCGCCGACCACTGGCGACAACATCGATGTACTGTGGAGACCTCACGCCCCACGTGTTGAGCAATTCGGCGGTACGTTCACCCGGCCTCCCGCATGCCCACTATACGCCCTCCCTCAAAGTCCGTCAACTGCACATACGGTTCACGTCCACGATGCCGCGGCATGCTACCAGTGTTAAAGACTGCAATTGAGCTCCGTATGCCACGGCAAACTGGCTGACACTGACGGCGGCGGTGCACAAATGCTGCGCAGCTATCACCATTCGACGGCCAAGACCGCGGTTCCTGGTGTGTCCGCTGTGCCGTGCGTGTGATCATTGCTTGTGCAGCCCTCTCGCAGTGTCCGGAGCAAGTATGGTGGGTCTGACACACCGGTGTCAATGTGTTCTTTTTTCCATTTCCAGGAGTGTATGTGAGAAAAAGAAAGAGGGGGGAGGAGTGCATATAACTATATTTCTATGAGTGAACATGATTTAACTGTACTAGAGGCGTTGACCTTTTAAATAGTCAGTAACCTACAGCGAAAATAAACAATACGTGCTTCCCCGTATTCGTTGGAATAATTGTAGAGCGAAATATGAGCTGAAGGCTCCCTTCGAAGCAATGAATCATATATTACTCATTCAGGAATAGTTGTGAAATTAACTTTCCGTTCCCGTAGACGTGAAAGTGCTAGCACATTAGTTAAATTTGTGGAAAAACTTTTTCATTTCATACTACCCACATGACTTATGATGTAAGAGGCAAGTGCAACAATTGTCTGAAATATCTCGTACCGGAATTACTCCGAGAATATCTTAGGGGCCCCTGCTGTGGTGTCATATCACCTAATCGCCGACGTTTCCGCCTATTTTAGGGTCATTTATCTCCTACGGCAAAAGTATCAGTGTTCAGAAATTACTGGCTTTATTGAGTCATTTCCGCTTGGCAGCCCTCACTTCTGTTCGAGTCCTAGGTTTATGATAGTACTCTGAGATGTTTAAAAGTCACTTTCATCTGCATAGAAAGTAGGTAAACATTCAACTTCGTTCAACGAGAAATATTGGAAAATTGAGAGACCTTAACAATCGTCTGTCTCACTATTCGGTCCCGGCTTATATTTATATACGATAAATCAGCAACAAATTTCAATAAACCCCAATATTTAGATCATACTACTTGATACGTCACAGATACTAAGTGCACAGTCATGTGACTCAGCCATGTTGAATGAGTATTATAACCAAACACAAGAAGTACAAGTGTCAGTCTCGCATCTACATATAAAGAGGAAACAAGAAGTAACATGTATTATATGATGAGGCCAAAGTTCAGCGTAACTTTCGCTCTGAGTACCTAGGTATCACCCTCTCCTGGATACTGTCATTTAAGCAGTATTAAACAACTGTTGGGCACTTTTGTTCTCTCATTGCAACTACAAAAGTGCGTGCTTTTTTTCCACCAAATGCGTTTCGCTTTATTGAGGTAAGGCAACATCAGTAGCTGTAACTAAGCTGTTTACCTTCTGATTTGTTTTAAGATCGATAAACATTTCGTTATCAGTATGTTGGTTTGTACTTGCGGCGATTTTCACTTGATTTCTCGCTTTCGTCGGGAAATGCCGTCTGCTAGCACATCGTTGGTGATTTTCGATCTTAAAGCAAATCAAAATTACAGACCACAGATGGTGCTTTACCTCAATAAAAGCGAAACCATTTGAGAGAAAAAACACGCATTGTTGTGGTTGCAATCACAGAACAAAAATACCACCAATAATTGTAAAACAACTGCAGACACCATGGCCACAGAAATAAAGCACTAAACGAACTTTTGGAGAAAGCGTGACGCAAGACCATCAGCTCTTCAAAATAACAGGAATCAGTTGGCGGAGGGGGGGGGGGTAGGGAAAGGGGGGGCGGGGCAAATTTAGATACTCTGCACAATGCTCCAGTTTCACTTGTGTACTAAGCTGTTGAAATGTTTGTCCATGTGTGGGATAGCAGCTCGCAAACAATTTAGCCACATGTACATAATTCTGGAGAGTTTGGTGGTCGTTTCACTGACGGTCAAATATTTTGACTATTTTGGCCACGTCAAGTTACTCCTTAAACTTCTTCCGCGATCAACGATTCTGCTTATATTTTTTTAAAGATTTTTGTTGTTCCTCGGTATCTGAACACACAGCCATCCAAGAAGATCAGTAACCGTAAAGAAGATCTTAACTGGTGGATCGAAACGCCGAGCACTGAAAAAAGTTTCTGTGGGATACTGTCAAGGTGCAGATTCCTGAAGAGGAAAATAATGCCGTAAGAGTTCTCTTCTTAAGAGTGCTTTCCAATATCCTCCAGCTATCACACAGAAGGCACGTAAGCCTTCCCTCAATAGGTCTTCGTCCACAAACGTCTTCGATGTCTTCGGAAGTACGCTGGAAGGAACACCCACTTAAGAAACCGGAGTTATTTGAGAACTCGATGAGGAAATGTGCAGGGTCTGATCTACCCCGTCGCGACCACCATCAGAAACGGATGTGGGAACTTTGTCTATACCTTGAGGAAGTACGTATGTATCTGTGTATATTGTGTTATGCAACAGAAAAATAATAACAATATAGTGATAGTAATAATAACAATAATAGTAATAAATCGAGGGAGCTCATGGACTGACTAGAAACTGTTACATTGTGAATCTCCTGGAATGACGTATTAAGATAACATAATACTGTGGTCGCAGCTGAATACCCGCACGCCAATAAAAACCTCTTGATCACCTATAAACTAGAGGAGTCCCAGGAAAATAGAGTCTTACAATAAACTATGGATACAATATGGACTGCACACAGGAGCAACAGAGAACGCATCAAAACGTGGAAAGACCACGGAAACCGTCAGGAAGAGGAGGCTGGTACTCTTGGATACCAATAAAAGATGGCCAAAATACACTACCTACACGAATACTGGTTTATCTGTGGAACAGGTATACCACCACAGCGCATATTATAGAAGCTCGGAGTGACGTTGAGATGTCCTACGTCTCGTAAGACCTGGGGGGACGTGACAGGTAGGAAAGGTATCGAGTCGAATGAAGAACTGCGTAGATCCGATCGAAGGAAACACAGGAAACTTCAGATGAAGATCACATAACGAAGTTGTAGCATGGTCAGGTCCGAAATAAAAAAAATGTTAATAACAATAAATGACAATTACACTTCATATCCATCAACTTAAAATTCATAATGCTCAAGGAATAACACATGGAGAGACAAAAACTCTTTTTACGGCTTGAGAAGCATTGATAAACTGGCTTTTTGTTCTGTAGACAAGAGAACAAATAGTTACCGAAGTTTACCCTTAATTGTGGTAAACGAAAAATAAATGATAGACGATTGGCTAAGTCAACATACAGAAAAGTCAAAATATTCTCTATTGAAATTAAAGGGAAGGGTACTAACACTAACGGCGCCATGGGAACCCCACCGTTAGACGGAGAGGGGAGATCGTATAGTTAGAAAGATTACAATGAACGCCTCTTTGAGGGGGAACACTCTGTTGACGTGACAGAAGAGCAAACTGGTGTCAATATGGTAGAAACAGGGGATGAAGTGTTAGTGATAGATCTGAAAAGGGACCTGGAAGACTTGAGGTCCAATTAGGCAGAAAGGATATAAAATATTATATCGGAATTTCTAAACTCATTGGGGCTGGTGGAATCCAAGCGACAGTTCCGAAGATAGAAAGGGCAGATAGTGGCGAAAACTATAGCGCAGTCTTCTTAACAGCTCATGCATCGACGCTTCCGTAACGAAAGGTATGAAGAAGAAAGGAAACTGGAGTCTTGCTGGATGCCGATAAATTTGACTTAAGAAAGTTAATGGTGTAAAAGGGCAGTTCTCTTGTGGCGCTTGATAATGGAAGCTAGACTGAAGAAAAATCAAGACGTGCTTGTAGAATTCGTCAAACTAGAAAAAAGCGTTCCGCAGTGTAAAATGGTCTACGAAGTTCGAAATGTAGAGGAAAACAGGAATAAGATATAGTGAAAAACGAGTAATATATAATACGTAAAAGACCCCATACGGAACAATAAGACTGAATGACTATGAACGAGTAGCTTGAATTAAAAAGGGTGTAAGGCAGAGATGCAGTCTTTCATTCGTACTGTTCAGTCTGCACATCGAAGAAACAATGACGAAAATACGAGAGAATTTCAAGAATGGGCATAAAATTCAGGACGACATGATATCAATGATAACAGTGCTAATCGCAGTGAAAATAAAAAAATAATAATTACAGGATCTTTGACGAAACGAAGAGTGTAGCGAGTGGAGTATAACGATTGTGAGTAAATCGGAAAAAGACAAAGGTAATAAGATGTATCAGAAGTAAGAATAAAGCTACACTTAATGTCAAAATTAATAATAACGAAGTAGAAGCAGTCAAGGAACACTGCTAACTTGGAAACAAAAAACGCTTGAAGTTAGAAACGAAGAAGTAAGAGGCAAACTAGAATGAACATTTTTGGCCAAGAGAAGTCTACTGTTTTCAAACATAGGATTTAATTTTAGGATGAAATTTCTGAGAATATACATTTGGACAATGGTAAAACTATAACAGGAGAGAATCGAACAATTTGAGACGTGTTGCTACGGAAAAATGATGAAAATTTGGTGGAATTAAGAGGCTCGTCGCAGAGTCGATGAGAAAGGAAAATACTGAAAAGGAGAAGGGACAGGCTGATAGGACATGTGTCACAACGTTATTGAGTGAACTCTATGGTACTACAGGCAGATTTAGAAGCTAAAAGCTGCAGGGATAAAGGGAGATTGGAATCGACCCGACAGACAGTTGAGGACGTTGGTTGCAGTTATAACTCTGAGATGAAGAGGTTAGCGGAGGAGAGAAATTCGTAGCGGGACGCTTCAAACCAGTCAGAAAATTGACGACTTTAAAGAAGAAAGATGACGTATGCGCCATTTTTCTTTGCTCACAGTCAACAGGCATAATCGTACTAATTGGGCCTTTCCTGTTTTCCGCAGAAGCGTGTTTTCCCCGTGCGCCTGCAGAGGCGCAGATACGGGCGGCCCTTCATGTGCCCTCGGCGGGCGCCCTCGGCGTCTTCGCGTGCGCCAGTCACGTGTGATTGATGCGCTGTCGCCCGACGAGGCGGCAGTTCGTCGTCTGTCTTAAGGCGTCCGGACGGGACAGACGGAGAGGGAGAGAAAAAGACCGGCCGAGTCCACGGCACAGCGAATAAGGGAGACTGGAATTACGGAGGAGCGACAGCGGCGCTCAGTTCACATCTTCCTCGCAGTGCTCGTCTCGACCTTTCTGTCCTCCTCATTTGCTATATTTATATCCACGTCAGCTGAGTATTAAGAAATGTCGATAGTGTCCCCAAAGCAATTTTACTTCAGCCTTCAGTTTACTGCCTTTTATGTCGAAATACAGAGTTTGACGAGGGAGAAACAAAGAGCTGCAGGTTGGGACACACTTACTAACGGAAACTGTTTGATGGGAATCAGAGGTCGTAGCTGGATTATTCCAGTGACTGACCCATGGCGGAAAAGAATGTTCTTTTTTATCGGGGGGGGGGGGGGGGGTTCTTAGGAAACAGTTGTACACAGACACTGCATTCATTTCAAGCAGTAAAGATTACAGTAATCAGCCACCCACGACGTTTGCTGCATATCTAGATTTCGTTCACAATGTGGACATCTTCAGAATAACTGTTGAATAATCGTTGGATTTCGGCCACTAAGCGTCGATCCCAAACACGCACTGATCTGAAGATAGTGACCTTGTTATGAGTACACGCTCCTCCCAGATCGAATCTGTGGTTGATAGTTTATTAGTTTTGACACCTAAAACTGTAAATTATAATGAATTTGTATATGGACCTTACAATTCAAAACAATTTGAAGCAGACAGTTTTCCACCTTTCGACAAACCGCTGATTGCACAACAATCTTACCTGTTCCAATTCCTCTACTGTGCTTAGCTTCTAGCACGATTTTAATAAAACTTAATTTCATTACAGTGAATCAATCATTTTTAGATCTTTTGGTAAATTTAAAATATGTTGACTGTCACGTAACTGCTGTGAGTGCCACCAGCGTGTGTCCTCTGCAAATGTTGTATGCAAGCCTTATTCCATTGCCTGTGTGCTCGCTTGACGCACCTGCCGGGAAGTTACTGCGTCAGCACTGTGTATTATGTTTAAATGTGTACATTATATTGTGAGTGTGTTCCTATCATTGCCCTATTCTGGCCTGATGGTTAGAATTTGTTGATGTATGCCTCATTTGGTTCTTTTTTAGTTGAGCATTCGTTCCCGCAGTTACAAAATATTACATTAGTTATTTTGACTAGGTCTTTGTGGGTTCATCTGATACGATGTGTGCTTCATTCTAGCACAGAGTAGTTCATGTTCTTTAACGTGTTGTAAAAGGAAAATTTTAGTATCAGTACACACACGTATATATGACGTACACTCAAGTGAGATGTGCTATAACTGCAAACAGCAGCCTCCGTACCAACTCAACCTGTGACATCAGTAGTCCAGTTGGGCCTGTGCTCATACACAAGTGGTTTTAATGTTTTATTTACTGGTGTGTATTTTATAGCTGACTTACATTTAAATCTTATGAAGCTGTACATTTGATAAAGCCGGCATGTCACCTAATTCTAACCCGTTCTTTACATGTGTCTTTTTAGCGTTAAAGATGGCGACACAGTTACTAAAATCTAAATATGGAATAAACGTCATTTGCGACTGACTGCTGTACTTTTTGCTAACTCAGAATGATCTTGCTAACTAAATGCAGCTTTCTCCCTAGAAACGTGCCAATAGTCCTAAATCAGAGACATAATTCTCTGTGACAAAGTACGCTGCGGCATTCTGCACAATAGAGAACTATGAAGTCCCCTTAATGCCTCTACATATCAAAGGCATTTTTTTTTCATAGGAAAGGCAATGTCGATTCAGTTTAGATACTTACAGCTGTGGTATACTTCGAAGTATTAGCGCAACATATCAGGAAATTGGAAGGAAGGTCAGCGTTGGCCGTAATATTGATGGTTTATTCATAGCAAAATCGATTTTCAATCACATAGTTATTGTTATCGTTTCTTAGCTTTGGTTGCTGATAACAACTTGATACCAGTGCCTATGAGTTTAATTTGTACACCACAGCACTGAAGACGATCACTATGTGATTGAAAATCGATTTTGCTATCAATAAACCCTCAAGATTACTGCAGACGCTGACCTCTTTTCTAATTTCACGTATATGGTCGTTGCGCACACAACACTTCATGGAGTCGCCAATCTACATTAAGAAATTACCTCCACAGATAACACTTTCAAATTAATTTGACCAGCTGCCGAAACGTACGTAATCAAGCCTCAAAGTTAACAGAATCTTATGCCTAACTCGCGTAATACTAGTCGCCTAAAACAGAATTGCTCGGAGGAAGATTTTCGGAGTGAATCGGAATCATTCGTGGAAAGATACGGATATCGTAAATGAAAATGTTTTATTTGTTGCAGCAGAAAATAAATTCAAATGTGCCAAAAAAAAGAACTTGCAGCTGCAGTTGACACGATTACTGGAAGGCCTGGTATCAAGAGAAGAAAAGCAATGAACGTGTAATAGAATTCTTCTTTCCGCTTTCAAAATCTCCCCCAAACCTAACCGAAAGCTTTAAGGAAACCATCTGCTCACTAATTCTCCCCACACATTCAGTCATCATTTGAGGAGACTTTAATGATCGAAAATACCACAGACATGACCACCATTTTGCAAGAGGTGGGCTTGATAGGACATCTTCTAGAGCAACACAAATAATTTACTAGAGACGTACTCAGGACATATAGCTTGGAAAAGAAAACAAATGCACCTTCCATCATTATGGATGTCCATATTGAAATATGTTTCAATGACTTGGTGGCAGTGTTTATAACTGTCATTTCCGAAGTTCAAAGGTACAAAATAATTACAAAGAAGAAGATGTAGGGGTGTAATAATCGATGGAGGAACTTCAGAAATTTATCTCTGGGTGGAACAAGTAGAGGAATTGTAAAACATTAATTAATCACAAGGTTTATTGATGATTATCCATACTTAGACTTCATAATGGGGGACTCCATATTCTATAAAATCACTGTAAAGATATTTCTAAACAAAATTGCGCAGGATATCTAAAACAAAGCTTAGAACGAAATGTATAGAGATTCTCGATGAACCAATCTAAGTATATGTTAAATGTCCTCAGTTAGTCCTGTTTCGTATGGGCTCCAAACATTTGAACAATTCTCTAGGATGGAACACCCAAGTGACGTTAAATCAGCAATTCTTTTAAACTGCCAATGAACCGGCACATGCCTTCCACACAATTGAGCCTACATGGTCAAATCCGTTCCACATCTCTCTAAAACTTTCTACCGAGACATTCACATTAGTTGACTGATTCCATTGGTTATTCATTGACCTTGTAACCATAGGATTACGCATTTGTGCGTTTTGCCATTACGCCGTGGTGCTCCACTTGGAAATTATTTTCAAAATCTGACTATATATTGGAACAGTTATATTTCAGCCAGTACTCTTTTGTAGATAACTACATCATCTCTTCTAATGAGTATGTGGTTACTATTAATTTTCTTTGCATAATAATTAACATACAACATGAATAACGAAGGTCTCATCACACTTCCCGATCGCACACTTGAAGTTGTTTCTACTTCTGTCCTGACCCTTAGCCCAAGGAAACAATTCGCGTTATCCCTATTAAGAAATCTTCCATCCAGTCACACATGTTTGAGACTCCCTACGGCCGTATTTTTGTGAGCCATTAGTGTGGTTATGAGTTAAATGCTTTTCGGAAGTTAAGGAAAACTGCATCCACCTCAATGTCTTGGTACACTGTTTCCAGAGTGTCGAGTGAAAAAGTTTGTTAACCGTTAGTATGATTATGAGTCAAATGCTTCACGGGAGGCAAGTAAAACTGCAGCCACCTAAATGCTTTTGTCCATTGTTTTAAGAGTGTCTTGTGAATAACGTGCAAGTTGGGTTTCACATAATAGATGTTTTCCGTATACTTGTTGGTTTAGTTAGCATGGAAGAGGTCATATTGAAGATCAGAATATGTTCTAAGATTCCACACCAGGCGAACGGTAGTTCAGCGGATCACTTCTGTTACCCTTCTTGCTGACGCGTGAGGCAAGTATTTCATTTGTATATGAGGACACAGTTTCTCCTTCGATTTTCCGCGGTGTGTTATCATAAAAGTAAGTGCTTACTCAGCTGCATATTCCATGCGAAAACGAACAGGGACTCCATTTAGCCCTATACCGTTGCTTAATGTTTGAAATTTCTTAACCTCGGTGAAACAGGTGTATTACTAATTTCTGCAAAGGCACCAGAAGTTAAGTCACCATTTTTGTTAATGATCCATTGTGAAGGAATAGTGGACAACTGAGTGCAACATTTCTGCTGTAGCGTTGCCACACTAAATTAAAATTCTTGTTCCTTAATTGGGTGTCAGGACAATATCTTCGAGTACAAGTAACAGCCTTTACTGCAACAAGTATATCTTCGGATTCCATGAGATCTTTCGATTGGATCCTCTCATATTCCCTGTCTACAGTGTTCCATGCAGCTTCTCTCCGTTTATAGCCATATGCTCAGTTTTACATTTATTATGCATTAATCACTGTTTCTTTACAGAAATTGTATGTCAGTGAGAATCCCTCCCATCATTAATTTCCTAAACACCGTCTGAAGTCTTTTGTCACCGAGTCAGCAGATTGATTGTTTGCATGTTTCCAGGAAGGAAATTATAGGTTGAATGTGAGGATTTGTCGCTATCTCTTTACCTGGTTTTGTGGAATGGGTGTGATTTCGATTCCGAAGAAATGACCGACAACTTATTTGATACAAACTCATTTCTAGTGAAGGTAAACACTGTACAGCTCTCAAATAAAAAAGGAAGTTACCATTTTCTACAAATGATGTTACTGGTGCGCAAGGAAACTATATTACTCTGCTCCAATTCATTCACACTTGCAACGAAGCGCATCTTAATATCCGGTTTGACATAATGTGCAGTTGCGGAACTGTTTTAGCTAACATAGGAAACACTAATTAAATATTGTCTGCAATGTCATCCTCAGTATGTACATTTCTGTGTATATGTATTACTTGTAGAAGTCTCTGAAATTTGTTTCTGAAACTATTGTTGAAAACTGGTACGAATTTCGAAGAGTATTCAAAATGACTATTTGAATAACGTATTTCATAAATACTTGCTGTCATACACAGGTCTGGGTGATGAATGATACGCACGGGCTAACTGAAAGAGAAAAAGGAAATGAAAGAGAGAGGAACAGAACGGCTTTGTCTTTCTGTCTTTTTTTTTTTGAGAATAATACACTACTGGTCGTTAAAATTGCTACAGCATGAAGATGGCGTGCTACAGACGCGAAATTTAACCGACAGTAAACAGATGCTGTGATACGCAAGCATTCATACGAGGTTGGCGCCGGTGGCGACACCTACAGCGTGCTGTCATGAAGAAAGTTTCCAACTGATTTCTAATACACAAACAGCAGTTGACCAGCGTTGCCTGCTAAACGTTGTTGTCATGACTCGTGTAAGGGGAAGAAATGCCTACCATCACGTTTCCGAATTTGATAAATGTCGGATTGTAGCCTATCGCGATTGCGGTTTATCGTATAGTGACATTACTGCTCGCGATGGTGGAGATCCAATGACTGTTAGCAGAATATGGAATCGGTGAGTTCAGGAGTGTAATACGGAACGCCGTGCTGGATTCCCGTATCAGTAGCAGTCGAGAAGACAGGCATCTTATCCGCATGGCTGTAACGGATCGTGCAGCCACGTCTCGATCCCTCAGTCAACAGATGGGAACGTTTGCAAGACAATAACCATCTGCACGAACAGTTCGATGGCGTATGCCGCAGCGTGGACTATCAACTCGGAGACCATGTCTGCCGTTACCCTTGACGCTGCATCACAGACAGTAGCGCCTGCGATGGTGTACTCAACAAAGAACCTGGGTGCACGAACGGCAAAACATCATTGTTTCGGATGAATCCAGGTTCTGTTTACAGTATCATGATGGATGTATCCCTGTTTGGTGACATCGCGGTGAACACACATTGGAAGCGTGTAATCGTCATCGCCATACAGGCGTATCACCCAGTGTGAGGGTATGGGGTGCCATTGGTTATACTTCTCGGTCACCTCGTGTTCGCATTGACGGGATTTTGAACAGTGGATGTGTTACGACCCGCGGCTCTATACTTCATTCGATCCCTGCGTAAACCTACATTTCAGCAAGATAAAGCACGAGTGCATGTTGCAGGTCCAGTACGGTCCTTTCTGCGGCCATGACATTCTCCAGATCTCTCACCAATTGAAAACGTCTGGTCACTGCTGGCCGAGCAACTAGCTCGTCACAATACGCCAGTCACTACTCTTGATGAACTGTGGTATCGTGTTGAAGCTTCATGGGCAGCTGTACCTGTACAGGCCATCCAAGCTCTGTTTGTCTCAATGACCAGGCGTATCAAGGCCGTTATTACGGCCAGAGGTTGTTGTTTTGGGTAATGATTTCTCAGGATCCATGCACTCAAATTTCTTGGAAAAGCAATCACATGTCAGTTCTAGTATATTATACTTCTACGGGTGCTGATAACGTCGGCGTTGATCTCCCATAAACTCCAAACACACACACACACACACACACACAAACACACACACACACACACACACACACACCTGCACACACACAAACATACTCTTTGGAGAATGTAAACATTCTTATGAATATTGTGTATGTTGTTCCGGCAGATAGCTGCCATTTCGTTTTCACATTGTGTGCTAGTAGTTTCCTCGAACAAATTCAGCTCGCCACGTCTCTCATGCATTACGTAGCATTTACGGAATTTGTCAGTGTGCTTCCCAATACGGTCAAAACGATTTTTAAAAAGTAATTTTAGTAGGAAATTTGAAAGAGTGGCTCAGATTAGTCTAGTGCGGCATTCTTTTTTATCGACACATATTAGCCGAAACATTAAATCTCTATGAGAAAGCAGTACCTCAGTAGCGACTGAGCAGCGCTGCTATATGCTAACAGAAATACTGCAAGCCCAGACCCCACGTGAGCCACTGCTAGATTATTGGTAATTCATAGTGTTTGAATCTTCCTGCTGATATATGTCGATAAAGAGAAGGTGGCCCTAGACCAATCTCAGCTGCTCTTTCAAATGTGCACGTAAAATCCCACTTTAAAAATAATTTTTCTGGTAACGGAAAGCAAACCGATGCTTTCTATCGACGCTGCAAACGCGAAATTGCTAATTTCTTCCGAAGCATCACCAATAATGCGCCTGGGAACACTTAGGTATATTGGTCCGTTGACAGTAAAAAAAAATTAGTGACGATATTAACCGACGCTAAATATAAATGAAACATTAGTAAAACGTAGTGCAAACAGGATCACCCTTAAGACAAGAAGGCAGAATCGTGCCATTTACTTGGTCATAATGCGGCAGATGCCGCTGAGGGAAAAATAAATTACTTTAGCGCTCATCAGCATATCCTAATGCAAAGTCATCCATATGATGATTCTGGTATCGGAAAAATTGAAGACGGTTACTTTACAGTCAACAGAGTATATATATATACTGCACATGCAATACGGATCTCAATATCATACAATAGCTGTTCAACGTACTCATGCGGTTTCTCTTATCTGCAAGCGCGTGTTACATGAAATCACTTATCAAGGCATGCTGAATAGTGCTTCTTCGGAGTAAATACAAAACTATGTGTCCAAATGTCCAGAGAAATCATCATTAATATCTTAGAACTTGCAGTTTGATGTGAAAGTGTTAAATTATTCATAACATGGAATTTGTGAAGATGAGAATATAGTAGCTTTATTAGCTTCTAACTCACCTTTGAACTAATAACCAGTATTGCGGTTTTCTCTGAATTTGTGTTAACCTGTCTTGCTTTTAGGAAATGTTACCCTGCGTCAGAGTTCTTTTAGTATAGTTCCATAGTGATATCCTTTCAGTTTACTTTAAATCATCATGATAAGCTTAAAATACCTTCTCGACGAATTAAATTTTGGAAACAATATTATAAACGATTAAGCATGACAAATAAATTCCATGTTTAGTTTAAAATTCTGTTTTCTTTTCCTTAGCTTTTTTCTGGTTAACCAAGGTACAAAACAGATATTTTCAAAATTAGGGCAGCCACAGCTAAAGTAATGATACATAACTGACTGATCAACCAAACAGTATAACACTGGTGTTTACACACAGGTATTAAAAAATGAAACTGAATGAAACGCCCACTTGTGCACAATATCTGTGTTTGTTAAAGCCGTTTATACACTCACACAACCGGTTGCGCAACTTTTAAATTGCATTTTCTGGTCTATACAATGCTATGTCATACGATGAAGGGAGCTATTTCGGAATGCCGAAAAGTAACAGATAGCGTAATTGTGCCAGGTTGTCAGCCCTCTTCCATAGGTAAAAACCATCATCATTAGTGAATGTCCATTGCTTAATATAGGCACCTGGAATACAGTTTAATATGTCAGATGATGACCGTTCATCGTGATTTTAACACAGGCTCACCATTTACCTTTGATTATGGTTTTTATCAGTTAAACAAGACTCAGAACTTTGCCTAGCTATGTTGTTACTTTGCGGCATTCTGATATGGCTGCTATACCAAATTACACAGTATTATATACACCAGCAGAGGAAACCAGGTAGTGGCAAAACCAGTGGTGTCTATCTAATCGACTTCAGTATACACAACTATCACCGTCTATAGGACTTTACATTCAGTTTCATGCTTTAAGGGCAGTCGTACCAACCTAAATAAGTAGATCTGGCAGTTTAACTGTTATGCACGTTCTGAAAGTGTGGGTATTTATGCTTACGTTGGTGTGTGATTCACTGAAATTTTCAGATATTTACTATTTTAAATCAATATTTGAAAGTAATCTTCCACAGATATTTCTGCGAATTTTGTTTCGCATCAATGGAGGAGAGTAAACCGTATGGTGAATTGTCAACTATAAAACTAGAAAGCATTAATTAAGTGCAGAAGAGAATGGGCAAGAGACTGCGTAGACTAGAACAGCAATTAGTAAGTACTAAGTTATCAGTGATCTAAGTAGAAGTTGTCTAGTGACTGATAAAGAAATTGATCAGATTAGACAATATTATGGTATGGCTACTAGACCTAACGGGGTATGAAGAGAGTTGTTTGGGCAGCTTACTTCCACAAGCTGCCTACAGATGCTGAACGAATCCCCAATCTGAGTTCCACTGAGTTTTGTAAATACCTGAATGCACAAAGGGGTAGGTAAATTAGACACTTTCTAACATACAATTATTATAACAAATGCTGTTGTGGTTGTCATGCAACCTGTGATTCAGGATCTTGCCCTTTCGGAACTATTCAAGAAATGTCTGAAAGGCAAAACACAAAATTTCAACGAATCTTTTAACAATGTTATATGGTGAAGGATACCAAAGAATGCTTTTGTTCGAAGGTTAGTCTGTGAACTTGGTGATTTTGACGATGCTCCTACTTTAAATGATGGATGTTCCAGGAGACTAAAGGTTCTGGAGCTTCTTGGAATAGATAAAAGTTAAAATACCACAGGGTGCTATGGGCTTGGATCAGCTGCAAATCATGAAGTTGGAAATTGCAGCAAATAATATGAAAAACAAGCTATACCTAAGGAAATGAGGGCAACAGAAAGGGAGGAAAATGAAAAAGATTAGGAGTACCAGCCACGAAAATTCTAACACATTTTTTATGTATCAGTTGGCTGTGTGTAAATTTTCTTCTTTAAAACGCAGTTTTCTCAAAACTATTTTTTGGTAAAATGCCCTTTTTCTCAGAAACTTCGAAACCCACTCCTATGAATTATTTACCTCAGCATAGTACAGTGTTGCTGTAGGACTACATTAGTAGCATTTACTCTAATAGTTAGCATTCAAGAAACTAAAATTGTGAAAATTTGCATCAAAATATATGAGTCAGTAAAAATATCGTACCTTTTCCCTAAGGGTCACTTTAAAGTGATTGTAGAGCCATACTTTAACAAAACATGATAGAGAATATGGTAAAAGTCTCATCTTTATACACGGAAAATTTCCTGACAAAATGGGGCAGCTATATAGTTAGTTCAACATCGTATAGGTGGGATGGGACGATTCCCCTTAAAAAGTTTCAGTACCAGCATATAAACACCTGTGTTATGCTGTATACATGATCAATCAGTTATGTACAACGGACAAAAGTAATGTAATGTATTAAAATATTGGGGATTTTGTATTTATTATTTTCTTTCAAGAGTGTGACAGTTTATTTTTCTACGAATCTGCATATACGATTTCAAAAATCTTTTGTGCCATGAGATAGATAGGTCTCCCTTAATGTTACACTCCTGGAAATTGAAATAAGAACACCGTGAATTCATTGTCCCAGGAAGGGGAAACTTTATTGACACTTCCTGGGGTCCGATGAATCACATGATCACACTGACAGAACCACATGCACATGGACACAGGCAACAGAGCATGCACAGTGTCGGCACTAGTACAGTGTACATCCACCTTTCGCAGCAATGCACGTTGCTATTCTCCCATGGGGACGATCGTAGAGATGCTGGATGTAGTCCTGTGGAACGGCTTGCCACCCCATTTCCACCTGGCGCCTCAGTTGGACCAGCGTTCGTGCTGGACGTGCAGACGGCGTAAGACGACGCTTCATCCAGTCCCAAACATGCTCAATGGGGGACAGATCCGGAGATCTTGCTGGCCAGGGTAGTTGACTTACACCTTCTAGAGCACGTTGGGTGGCACGGGATACATGCGGACGTGCATTGTCCTGTTGGAACAGCAAGTTCCCTTGCCGGTCTAGGAATGGTAGAACGATGGGTTCGATGACGGTTTGGATGTACCGTGCACTATTCAGTGTCCCCTCGACGATCACCAGAGGTGTACGGCCAGTGTAGGAGATCGCTCCCCACACCATGATGCCGGGTGGTGACCCTCTGTACCTCGGTCGTATGCCGTCCTGATTGTGGCCCTCACCTGCACGGCGCCAAACACGCATACGACCATCACTGGCACCAAGGCAGAAGCGACTCTCATCGCTGAAGACGACACGTCTCCATTCGTCCCTCCATTCACGCCTGTCGCGACACCACTGGAGCCGGGCTGCACGATGTTGGGGCGTGAGCGGAAGACGGCCTAACGGTGTGCGGGACCGTAGCCCAGCTTCATGGAGACGGTTGCGAATGGTTCTCGCCGATACCCCAGGAGAAACAGTGTCCCTAATTTGCCGGGAAGTGGCGGTGCGGTCCCCTACGGCACTGCGTAGGATCCTACGGTCTTGGCGTGCATCCGTGCGTCGCTGCGGTCCGGTCCCAGGTCGACGGGCACGTGCACCTTCCGCCGACCACTGGCGACAACATCGATGTACTGTGGAGACCTCACGCCCCACGTGTTGAGCAATTCGGCGGTACGTCCACCCGGCCTCCCGCATGCCCACTATACGCCCTCGCTCAAAGTCCGTCAACTGCACATACGGTTCACGTCGACGCTGTCGCGGCATGCTACCAGTGTTAAAGACTGCGATGCAGCTCCGTATGCAACGGCAAACTGGCTGACACTGACGGCGGCGGTGCACAAATGCTGCGCAGCTAGCGCCATTGGACGGCCAACACCGCGGTTCCTGGTGTGTCCGCTGTGCCGTGCGTGTGATCATTGCTTGTACAGCCCTCTCGCAGTGTACGGAGCAAGTATGGTGGGTCTGACACACCGGTGTCAATGTGTTCTTTTTTCCATTTCCAGGAGTTTATTTTGTGTATGGTTGCATTGGTCATTTCTCTCTTGGGAGACGGCGTAACAAACGGAACACCCGTTCATGACGAAACAAAAGTAGTTACACATCATCAATAAAAGTTTTAAAATTATTAACGTGTTATGGCAAGGACCGATGCAGTGAAGCTACGGTATAAATGGAAACTTTAGTTTTTCTTTCCGTTTGACAGAATCACATTTTGATGCTGCTTGTGTACTCAGCAACCAGATACCTTCTTCGTCTATAAGCAGTCTTGTGATAGGGATCAATTAAGGCATAACAGTTTCCGCAGTCCAGTCCGTGAACTCGTCAAAGACAGCTGGTGGTGGCCGCCTAGACCAACAGACGTTAAGGCTCATTCAAGAGAACAGCATTAGCCATGCACGTGACGTAGTCTTTGGCGGTCTCAATTTTGCCCGCCTCGCGTATGGCTTGTTTATCCGGTGTATTGGACCTGGGTGTGTTGACAGTTGAGGGAGACGCTGGTTGAAGGGATGGTGCCTGGAACAGAATTGGCCACCACTTGTAGGGGAAACATTATGCTTGTCTGCACAAGAGCGAGAATTAACTTAAAACTTGGTTTCCATATCTCACCACTGCCTGAACCTCATTCTCCGTTTAACGCCTCGTTAAGAATCTCATAGATCTGCTACCACGTGGTGAAGAGAGAGAAAGGGCTTTGGTTGATCTGATGAAAGATGGTACGGTTCATGAAAATTTCAGAACATATGAATGTTGTCTTGGCTGGTATCTTAAGTAATACCTATCTGGCTTAGTTTGGAGAAGATTATAGTTTTATATCAAATGGTTCAAATGGCTCTGAGCACTATGGGACTTAACATCTGTGGTCATCAGTCCCCTAGAACTATTTAAACCTAACTAACCATAGGTCATCACACACGTCCATGCCCGAGGCAGGATTCGAACCTGCGACCGGAGCAGTCGCACGGCTCCGGATTGAGCGCCTAGAACTGCGAGACCACCGCGGCCGGCAGTTTTATATCATTTAGGAAAATCAAGGCCTTCGTAGCAAACATATATAGGGCTTCCTATAGTGCTTTCTGTAGTATCATTGAGGGCCATATCTGATCCTTATAATACACAAGTCAAATGAAGATATATATCGTGAACTTTTCTTAGTGAATCCCTTGTTCGTGATTGTTTCATCATGTGAGATTTACATATGAGATTTTATGAACACGTGGCCATTTAGATGAAAGTGTTTCAAAAGTAAATTATCCCACGCCCGAATAATGCTTTCCAGTTTTCTCATATTTCCTAATCTACAACAACTCTCTGCACTCTTGTTAATTACGTGCCATCTATGCAACTTCTACTGTTTTTTATTGTTATTAAAAAGGCGTTCCGCCTAAATACCTTATTATCGCTTCGAGAAATGTTGTTCAGTATTGCCATAAGATGTCTTGGTAACGACGTGGTTAGGACCATGTTAGTCTTTTGAACGATCGTTGACCATAGAGTGTAGAACAATATCTTTCTGTTTCATTTTAGTGCATGAAGTATTGGGATCAATTACGGAACTGAGTACAAATGGCGTACGAAATTTACAGTCATTTTGAAACATCTAACAAGTGCTTGAAAAGGGCATCCTAGGGCAGATAGCAGCATTGTGTACAATGCAGTCACAACATATCTGTAAGCACACTAAGCAGATTCAGAAGGATATAGGTTGCGGTAGGTACTGGGAGATGAAGAAGCTTGCACAGGATAGAATAGCATGGAAAGCTGCATCAAAACAGTCTCAAGACTAAAGACCACAGCAGCAACATGCATTTAACATTAGTGTTTCCGTCGAAATTTGATACCGAAGCCTGAAATGAGAAGGTGTATGTAAAATAAGTATAATGTTAAGTCTCGCTCTTGTGCACACAAGCACAGTATCATGCATGAAATGCCGGCCCATTGGTGACGACGTCTGTCCCAGGCAGACTTCCTTAAAACAGCATCTCCCTCTGCAGTCAGCACAGGGAAGTAAATGTGCTTCTACGAGACTGCCAAAGAGCTTGGCACAGAGTTCTTACATTCCTTACATGACTAATTCTCCTCTTTGGTATAAAACGTACAGTCAGCTGGCCTCTGCTGGCATTGCCAGCTACGTGCGAGGCCGCCTATAAAATTGGGTGCGTGAGGTTTTAACTGCTGATTGGGCAGTTTCGCTGGACCTGTTTGGACGACGTACGCGTCTTTTTGTTACAATATTTTACTTACAGTAACCTAGAGTTTCAACAGTAATCATCCTTATCCTGTACCTGTCGTGATAGTAACTATGGCAGCTAAGTGTTCGCAGCACCTAATGCTAAAACAACAACATTATTGCTGATACCCTATGGAAGAGTGTGACACTTTTTCAAATCCTTAAATTTTAGAGGGTAAAACAGAACTAAGAGTTTCCAAGTGTATTGAGAGATATTTTATGAATGCATTTGTTTAAGAGACACGTCAGCTAGGGACGCTCATCACAGGGTTATTGCACTCTACTCCAAAGCCACATTTTCATAAATTTCGTACTCAAATTCAGGCCTACTTTTGATACTGATAGACTTCCCTTAGCCATAAATCCCTATAGACCAGTGCTAATTTTTTTTATGTCCCCTAGCTACGTTCGTCTAGAGTTATTTTGTGCCTAGTTTGGAGAATTCCTTAGCTTCATTTACTTCGTGATCACCAATACTGGTGTTAAGGTTGTTGATGTTCTCTTTTCTGGGACTTCTCATTACTGTCGTTTTTATTCGATTTCATCTCAGTGCACATTTTGAATTCCTTAAACTGTTCCTTCGATTCAGAAGACACCCTAACACTTATCCATTCTGCTGAGGTTAGCGACGTCAAAATTGAGGCTTGTCATTTGATACTTTTTCACCTTGAACTGTAATTACGTCACTGAATCTTTCTTTAATTTCATTCACTGCCTTTTCGATGTATAAGGGACGAAAGACAACATTCCAGTCTTACACATTTTTAGTCCGAGAATTTCACTGTTGATCTATTCCTCTTCTTCCTTCTTGTACATATTGTACGTTACCCGTCATTCCTTATAGCTTAACTCTATTTTTTTCAGAATTTACAATATCTTGCACCATTTGAAAATGAAGAGCCCTCTTTCTTGTTCGACAAATCTGACGAACCTGGCTAGATTTATCTTTAGTCTTGCTCCCATTACCAACTGCAATATCAGAACTACATCTCTGGTCACTGTACATTTTCTAAGGCCAAACTGGTCGTCAATCAACATTTCTTTAATTTTCTTTTCCATTCCTCTCATTATTATTGTGGTCAGTATCCTGGATGCATGAGGCGTTAAGCTGATTGTCCGAAAACTATCTCACTTGTCGGCTCTTTCGATCTTCGTAACTGTGTTGATGATGTCAGATTTATATCGCCAGACTCATACATTCTGCGTACCAGAGTGTATAGTAGTTTTGTTAACACTTCCCCCCTATGATTTTAGAAATTATGAGGGAATGTTTCATATCCTTTCGGCTTCATTCGATCTTAAGTCTCGCAAAGCACTTTCAAATGCTGATTCTAATACAACATCTCCTATCTCTTCTATATTGACTTCTGCTTCTTCTTCTATCACGTCATCCGGCAGGTCTTCCAACTCACAGAGACTTTCAAAGTATTCTTTCCACCTATCTGTGGTCTGCTCTGCATTTAGCAGTGCGATCCCCACTCCCGCTTTTAATTTCGCCGTAGATTGTTTCCACTTTTCTATATTCTGGGACACTCCTTCCGACAGTCATTTCTTTTCCGATCTCTCCATATTTTCATTGCACACATTTTGCCTTAGCTCCACTACCCTTCGTAAAACTATATTTTCCAAGCAGTTTGTTGTTCTTTATATCTGAATTTCACTGGAAACGTCTGTACTAGCTTTTCTCATCGATCAGCAAACGTATTTCCCTGTTTCACATAGTTCTTTAACAGTTACCTTCTTTGTACGTGTATTTTCCTACCAACTTTAGTATTTGCCCTTTTTTGAGGTTACCATTCATCTCCAACTGAACTGCCAACTGAGCTATTTCTTATAGCAGTTTCCTTAGCCTCAAAGAACCTCAAGCGTACCTAATAATTACTTAGTACTTCCGTCTCAAACGTCTCTGGACATTAATTCTTGGTGACTAGTCTCTTTAACTTCAGCCTACTCCTTATCGGTACCTAATTTTGGTCTGAGCCTACATTTGCTCCTGGGTACCCCTTATAACACAGTATCGGATTTCGGAATCCCTTCCTAACTATGATGTAACCTAACTGTAACCACCTCGTATCTCCCGGCCTTAGCCAAGTGTACCTCCTCCTTTTGTGATTCTTGAACAGAGTATTCGCTATTACTAGCTGAAATTTGTTGCTAAACACACTCTAATCTCTCAGCCCTACTACGAAATCCATATTCTCCCGTAATCTTTTCTTCTGCGTCTTCCTCGACAACCGCATTCCAGTCCACCATGATTATGATGTTCATCTAACGTACTAAACTACCCGTTCAATACGCTCGTACACTTTCAGTACCTCTTTATCTTCGGCTTACAACGTCGGCATATACAAGTGAACAGTCGTTGTCAGTGTTCGTTTCTGTGGATTCAGATGAGAACAACCGTGCATTTTCTCTGACTTACCTTCCAATTCTTAACGAATCCCGCTCCCGTTATACCATTTTCTACTGCTGTTGATATTACCTTACAATGACCTTGTCTTATTTCTATTTCAGTTCAATAATAGCTGCTATAGCTAGAATGAGTTTTAGCATTCCTTTTCTTGCTTTCCCATTACGCTGGAACTTCTTATACTTCACGTCCTGGAACGTAGAACGTCGTTGTTTCCTTGTGTATTGAATCTTTTTTCCTATGGTAATCCCCCGATTGGGATCTCTTCCCGAATATCTGAACAGGGGACTAGTTCTAAATCATTTGCCAATGGAGAGATCTGTGGATACACATGATGTATCTTTAATGCTGTGGTTTTCACTGCCTTCTACATCCTCGTGCCGTTGATCATTGTTGATTTTTTAGCCATTAGGGACAGTTTCCCTGCCAAATGGCAAGGGAGTTCCCTGGACCTGTGTCCGCTGCCCCATTGCCTTAGATAACGCCGTTGACTGAAGGAGGGTGACAACTTTTGTCGAATGTTCCCGGACGCCATTGCTGATGATTTCATTCAAAAATTAAGCAGTGGTGTGTTGCAACCTGGTACCGATGAGGTTTTCATCACTGAGTAGAGTAATCACTCCTAGACCTCTCAAAATACACCTCTTTTATTCTAAGCTTTCTGTTACCCAAAAAGCAGTAAAACTGCTTGAAGTGTTAGGTTATTTCTAGTGCTTACTGTTAGATTTCGACGATTGGCTGTTATTCTTCTGTAAGGGGTTCTCCACTACCGAATGTTTTGCACAAACTAGTAACTACGTGCTTTGAATTTTAAACCAATATACCCTTGTTCTGAGGAAATGACTTTATTATTTTTTTAGAATATGTTCAGTCCCCACTGACTAGTCTACTCCATGACATTTCTTGCGTGTAGGCAAGAGAAAGGATATAAATAACTGGTGAATACTAGGGAATAGTAACATCACCAGATAACATGGTAGAAATTTCAGGTGCAAAATAAATAACGGAAGTAAAGTTCCCTTATATACCGTTAATGTGCCCACGTTTTACCACTGACTTGTCGTGTATGTTCTAAGAAATGAAAACCACAAATCAAATAGTGGTGAAGCCCAATAAACACAGAGGAGGTGATTTGAAACAAGTGCATTGTGGAATCTCTGTATGGAAGCAGCATACGGAAGAAATGCAGTCGTTACAAGACACTTTAAAGTATTAAGGTTCCTGAAGAAAAACAACACAAAGCAAATGACTGTCGCCTGTAATTTACAAGAAGCCCTTCGAAGTCAGGGCAGATAAAGATTCCAATATTTGTTCACTTTCATTGACTTCATCACTCCAATCTGTTTTTCCATCTTCGTGGACACGAACGTTTCTTGTTCTTCTCTCGTCTAATAACGACTCATTTGAAAACAGCAAAAATGTAGAATACCGCAGGAGAGAGTTTCAAATCACTGAGAGTCCGCACAAAGTAAAGTTAGTCAAGTTTGCCCTAGACAAATTAAGGTGAATGTCGTCATCGTTCCTGATAAAAAATAAATAAATACAAAAGTAAACAATTGGACAATTAACCTGTCGATTCTGATAAAAAATAAATAAAAACAAAAGTATGCAAATAGTACAATTAGCCTGTCAATTCTCATGCTATCCCAGATCGTCCACAGTCATTAACGACATCTCTGATGATGGGATACTAATAGTCACTCTTATATTTTTTCGTATAGAAGCGGCAAATTGTGATGATACGCTTGTGTATGTTATGATACACTTAAAATAACAGTGATACTGAAAACAGCTTGTAGTTAGTTGCATATATCACCTTTTATTCAGCAAAATAAAGCCCTGTAGAAAGAAATGCTTCTACTGAAGAAATTAATTTATAAATTATTTTCGTCACAAGTGGTAAGTAACTATCTGCAACAACACTACGGGCGATAAGAAGAGCAAATTGATGATACTGCACGAAAAATGCAAGTTCACACGCATATACACTCTCACTCACATTCACACCAATCCACAACGCACGCACATCCTTCGTACACGTATATCGCGTTCGAATGATGCCCTCGCCTTTTACTTTGACACTTCGTATGAGTTCCAACAAAATACAGACACAAAGTATGTATTGGTGAAATCCAATAAAGAGACAAGAGCAATTCTAAAGCAAGTACCGGACCTGCGGTGAAAACAACAAATCTTATTGGAGGTTTTTGAAGGAATGCTGGAAAAGAATCGACGGAACATATGAGAGCCACTTCCTTTTGTTGTAAACACAAAAAACCGCTCCAGATAGTTATTCTAACCCTTAGCTAGATGACGGTTATAGTAATATAAATTTTATCTTTACAAGGAAACAAAATTAACGTTTTCATCACTAGTCTTATTAAAATTAATCTTGAAAAATCGATTTGACTTACGTCACGCAGAATCATCCACAACGAGCCATGGGCGGCATGCTTTCTCTTAAATGAACAACAACTAGGATATTGCAGTTCTTTGAAAGTGGACGGACAGTCCTAATGATAAAGTTCAATTCCTCTTACAGTAATCCTGAGTCAAGTTCACTGAGTTTTCCGTAATTAAATTTGGGTGACTGTTGTAACGGTTCCTTATGAAGTAGAAGCTGCAAATTCACTTCCTCATCCTTCTCCTCTCAGAGACCGTACTTAATCTATCGAGACTCATGATGGACAGTACATCAAAATTCGATTTTTCTTATCTTATTTTGATACGCGAAACTCTGATCGTACATTTGTGTGAGTTATGACACAGTTAGAATGAATGTGATAGTCGAATCTACACTTTCGTTCAGCAAAATTACGCCAGAAGAAAAAAAGATTCTACTGCATAATTAATTTGAAGGATTTATTCGTTGTAAGTGAGCAATATCTATGTGTAGCCGCTATGCTTGCAATGAGGAGCTTAAACAAGACTCTCCATTAACACAATAAAGAAACTATACAGTGGAGGCACCAGCTTTTAAATTTACTTGAAGTCTGTGTCTAGGATAAAAGTGGCTGGTATTTAAAATTACCGCAAGAGCCTTGTTACGTCGTAATTCATTTTCAGAACTTTCTTCGTACATTAACGTCTCGACACTGGCTAAATGTTTTTCTAAAAGCGCTCTTTCCATCCCGGGTAACGAGCGTGCATTATCTGGCCGGGTTTCAGTGATACACGCAGCCTCCGTTGTTACATGTAGCGGAGACATTATCGCTCCGCAACTCCGTCGCAGCTGCTCCCTCTTCCACAAATGTTTACCGACAGGCGGCATGTAGCCGGCGCTGCTGCGGATGTAGCTTATACAACTGGTGCGCGATCTCGTGTCGCTCCATGTGTGAACGCGGCATTCAGCGGGGTCACCGCTGAGCGTATTTGAACAGCGCTGTCTCTTTGTCGCTGAGAGATTGCCAGCTGCTAACTCAGAACGCTGCTAGCCTAGCACGTATGATAGAACCGCATATGCACTGGTGCGCTGGTTGCAGCGTCACGCAAGCGATGTCAAAGAACATTACAGTGGGAGCTCTCTTATCTCATAGTTGCAACAACAGTCACACACAAGAGGAAAGTCAGCTGACACACGTTTATAAGCACAGATACCTCACAGAATTTACTTACTAATATCATAAATACAAGCACAAGACAATAAGTTTGTAGCAAACGCCAGAATAGGAAATATCGATTTAAATTTTCGTCAATACGTATCGAGAACGTGGAAGCATATTTAGCTTGGAAGTCAGCCGAGACATAGTTTTCTGTAGCCATTGATTAATGACCTGCAGTTCGATCGAGGTGGCAAATATGATTTCAGTGTGTAACCAACTCGAAATGCGGTTTTTGTGAGCCTAAACACTGTCCGCTGAGCATCTCCACTGGGGAACCTTTCCGGATATGGAAAAAACTGTATGCCATGGAAATTTCGGTTCAGGAAGATACAGGAACTCAGCAAAGAGCAAAAAAAATCACTAGCAATGAGCGTTCTGGCGGCCCTGGGTATCCCGTGATGGCAGATTATTTCCCCGTCTAAGGGCAATTCTCTCTCTCAGGACACATCGGTCTTGTTGGTTGTAGCAATTCAAGGAACGAAACATCGTGTTATACTGCGGAACTAGGAGGAGGAGGAGGACATGAGAACTTAACGTTCCGTCGACAGCGAGGTCACTAGAGACGAACCACAAGCTCGGATTAGGGGAGGATGGAGAAGAAAATCGGCCTCGCCCTTTCGAAGGACCCATGCTGGCCGTTGCCTTAAGCAATTTTACATTTTTACATTTTCCTTTGAGGTGAAGTCATATCCGAAACAACACTTATATCATTTGATTCATGCCTCTTTTACTGGCATTAAAAACTTTTTATTCAAAATTATTAAGGAGTAATTAATCAAAATGGCCCCCAAGATGGTAATGCACGCCGTACACCTGTAGGCGGGTAGACCTGGTTCAGATAACTGGGTGGTCTCAAACAGACCAGACAAAAAAAAAATTAAAATATATGAGTATAACTATGCTCATAAGCATCGAAGACAGAAAAAATTGTAATTCTTCGGAAATTGGCTACTATTTGAAAAAAAAGTAAGAAAAATCGACTTTGTTTGGCCATTGAAACGTACATAAGAAGTCGATATTTTAAAAAATTGTTTATCTTCTAAGGGTTCCCCCCGTAGTCAGCTCAGTTCTATACAAAAATAGCTAAGCGCCATCAAAATCGTGAAAGTGCTTTTCAGCAATTGGAAGGCGCAAGAAAAACATATTACTTTTAGGAAATCGCGTTTAAAGTTTATGAAAGGGTTTTCGTCGGGTTTTTTGAGACTTATCATCAGTTATAGACGCCTAGACCATTCAGTACGCCTTCCTCGATGTCGTAAATCTCGTTCGCATGCACCGCTTCCTCCCCGGCAGCAGATCTGGCTTCTTTACTGGATATAGATGCGTGTTGCTCTGAGCGTGTACAATGCGGCCTGCGTTCCATCTTCTGCAAAATTCGAACGTCGTGTTGCCAGGTTGAATGCCCATGACATTCATTGTCTGTGCGAGTCCCATGAAGCTGTCGTTGAAGATAACTGTAGACAAATTGTTTGAAATTTTCTTTACCCGAAAATATGTTTTTTGGGGAAAGCGTCCAAATCAGTGAATTTATCGACTCGCAAATTTGAGTGTCCGCGCCAGTACATCTTTCCGGTAAACTGGCGTTCTGTAGGTCTTCGTATACGGTGCGGAGGTGCCGGCCCTGTGTTCGTATTTTTCGACTGTGTTCATGGATAAAACGGTTTCGCCACCATAATATAGAATATCTCCTCTGTCCATAACATAACTCGTCTACTATGTTTCAGTATTTTTTTGATTTTGCAGGTCTTTGCCACTGCCACAATCACTTCTCTCTTACTATCTGTGAATATGTTTACTTGGTAGAACTTTTGGGAACGTTTTAAAGGTGCTGGAGAAAACTGGACTTTTCAGTCAGAGTCTTTTAAAAAAACACGAACACATTTGCTATTTTTGTGTTCTGATAGAAGCAATTTTTCTACTGATCCCCTACATTTCCCTTGTGCAGCAAGGCATGCCACTCATATGAAACAAAATTTATTGCTCAGTAAAGTACTGATAGTTTACTCCGGTGAAATTTAAATAATGCAAAATTTATTTTACGCCTCAGATGACAACGCAGACACTCTACAGCATATTTCTCCGTGCTACGTCACTTTAGAACGACGCTTTTGCGTCTCAGCCGATTTTACGTGCACATTTTACGGGTACAAGTAAGGTATGTTTGAACCTCTGCGCCTCGAAAATGGATAAAGATATTAATAATATTTTCAAAGTTGTTCGAGATCAGGGTCTCAGGAAATCGCGTCTTCGGATGTGTTTTGGTCCACCAGTGACGGCAAAAATATACTGACAGAGCCCTCTTTTGGGGTTTTCTGAGAAACTACATGTTTCTTCACTAAAGGTGTCTCCATCAAACACACCGTACACCATATCATTTGCCCAAGCTGGAGGATGTGTATAATATTCATACTTTGAACCAGTACTATATGATACTGACTCTAAGACGATCCTTCTTTTGGGTATACAAATTCTCTCGAACCCAAGGACTTCTCAAAACGCTAGACCCAATCTTTTTATCATAAATAGAAACCGAGGTAGGAACGAAAAATCCAATTCTTATGCGCTGCGTTTTAGAACATAGTACGTACTCATGCTGCCGGATGCGTACCGACAAGCAGAGCATAACTACGAACCGTTGGGAAAATACTGGGAAATGGGTTGAGAATTGTTTAGCAGTGCATCCATACCCTAGATGTAAGAGAACTCCATGAAGTAGATCCAGAGCCCACAGGGACACAAAGTCATAATATGTGGCAATAGCGATGAATCCATTGGCGAACAATGCGTTTTTTCTAAGGTGAAAATTCTGTATCGTAAAGTATTCGTACCAGGAGGAGTGCGCATCGAGGAATAGACCATAGAAGAGTGGATTTCGTAATGGGATGGTAAATGTGTTACGTAAATGTTTTGGATATGTTTCGTGTGGGTATGGAGAAACGTTTCGTGGCCAAAACGAGAATTGCACCCTGGTTGGTTGCAAAATCGGCGGTGGCTGGTGGACATTACGAAAATCAACCCACGTCACGCCAAATAAAATTGTAACTAGACCAAGATTATGCGTACAAACTCTTAAGGTATCTGGCCGTAAGTTGTAATGGATTTAAACTATGTTACAGTGAAGTAATTAATATAAGTAGGCCAAACGGTTTGTCAGTTTGATATATTGAGACACTGAGAGCTGTCGCGGGCTATGAAGGGTCTTCAGTCTTACTTTTATAGAAGGAGTGGTTTCGGCGAGAGACTGTCATATCTAGCAATTTGTGGTAACGTAGTATATGAAACAAATACCGCTTTTAATGTCTTGAAATATTGTTGGTAGCTCCTGACCTGGTAGCTTGTGTAGCAAAATACTAGAATCAGACGTGGATAGAAAGATCGTGCCGGAAATGATTTAGTATTTTCTGTTTGGTGGATGAAAATGGAGCCTGAAAGCATAAATTATTAGTGTTTTGTTATTTTATAGAGAATCCACTTACAAAAGGCTACAGTCTTACTTGGGGATGAATTATGTAAATCCTCTAGAATGTTATACCACTACTGAACGAAAAGAAAGTAATAAAGGAATAATTTCAGCTTCAAACAGAAAAAAGAATGACACTTCCACAAGTGGTCATCCACCCAGCATGGTCTATTATCCAATTTTAATATTTGTGCGATTATAGTTACTTTTGTTTCCGGCTCATACGAACAGATTAAAGAAATTGTGATTTACGCTATTACAGATTCTAGCCAGTATGGCAACAAAGTGTAAATGGTCTTATTGATTAAAATCCAGATAACTGTACGTGACGAAGACTGTCTTTCGTAGAGAATATCCAGACGTCTGTCACATTCTAACAGCTAAACCATATTTATTTAAATATACGTAACCAATTTACGAAAATAGTAGTCCATATGCAGCTTGAAGACTGAGTGCATTTAGTTGTTATTAAAGCACATAAAGGTAACGTCACAGATGATTCTTGCAGAGTAATTGTAGTGACAAGATCACAGCGGCTTGTGTTATTGTTACCAATTACCTCTATATTGCCGCAGGCGCCTGTGATATACGTGTAGTCTCAAAACAAACGTACGGCGTCGAGTAAAGAAAGAATTATCCCGAAATATATATTAAATCTTAACCAGTGGTTACTTCACTCGTTCTCTTTCTGGGACATATACATTGGTAACGCTGTCACAGTATGCCGGGCAGTACCTTACCGACTGAATCCAGAAAACTGAGCCCCCTATGTGTGTTGAGTTTAGATTACGCTAAATGAAGATGGCTCAAGTACATTAGGACATATTTTTATAAAACAAATCTGAAGATGCTCATTATAGACCGAAACTGGCAGTCTGATGACAAAAAAAATTGTGATCACAGTCGTAAAGTAGAGGAAACGTAATCAGAAGAGATACCCAGAAAGACAAGAATGGTATATTCTGTCCTCACGCCCTTGTTTTTCAATGGGCCTAATTTTAGCAGCGCACTAGAATATAGTAATGAAATGTCGGACTCACGAGCCGCAATAAGCCAGGCACCGAGTTCCAATAGGAAACAAGGAGAGAAAACCAGCGTTTAGTTGACTCGATGCCACAGACGCGTTTCTGTTAGCTTCACCAAAAGTGTTCTGACTGTTAGCTCACTGCGGAGCCGTTTAATACATTGGGATCCGGCAGAGAGCGCCAGTTAAACACCCAGTTCTTGAGCATATTTGTCGTGTAAACGTCAACCCTGTATAAGTGTTCCTCGCGAATGTTATCCATATCGATTAGAGACAAATAGCACACTCGATCAAGATAAAATATAACTACTCCTACCAATGCTAAACAGAAACTTCTTCAGTCTCCTGCAAGGTCTCCTGATTTGACACTCACAGAGCATCTCTGGAAATTGAGAGGAAGAGGTATGCTTTTGTGTCACCTACCGGCAATTCACACAGCATTTGTTTTGAAAAAAGAAATAAATTCTTCAAGATTCCATTCGGAGACGATTTGCTTCCACCTTAGATCTCTGAGTGAGCCACCCTTGCTTAGCTCCGTCACACGTTGAATTAATTTGTGATCTTGGAATATTAATACACACCCGGAAAAAATAGGTCACCTGGACGGACGATATGGATTTGGACCTGGTTGTGGCATACGCCACCTGGGGGATAGTAAATATACTGATAATGGTTTCAAAATCGTCCGACAACAGATAGCGTAGTGGCATTGCTACCAGAGAGCTATTTGTGTCTATCCTTTTATAAGGAATGCTCACAGCCGCAAGTCTCGGTGTTGTGCAAACGTGGGAAGAGAGCGGACAACCATGTCATGGAGAGACATTCGTGCTTCCTACAGCCAACTGATCAGTTTGAAAGGGAAGAAATTGTGGTCTTCCCAGTAGCGAGATTATTTTTTCACAAAACTGCGACGTAACTCCGACGTGATGCGTCACTTCGTGCAAGATTCTCGTATCATGGGTCACATGAAGATTCTCACTTCAGTAGACGAGGTTCTAGACGTCCACGCAGCGCCAGGATCCTCGTATTTGAAGGGCAACAGTGGCGTATTGTACAGCTATCACAGCGCAGTACAATGAGGTAGGAAAAGTCTTGGGATATGTCATAATATCGTGTCGGACCTACTTTTGCCCAACGGAGGTTGGTTGGTTGATTTGGAGGAAGGGACCAAACAGTGAGGTCATCAGTCCCATCGGATTAGGGAAGGATGGGGAAGGATGTCGGACATTTCATTTCAAATGACCATCCCGGCATTTGTCTAAAGGGATTTAGGAAAATCACTAAAAACCTGAATCAGAATGGCTGGATGCGGATCTGAACCATCGTCCTCCCGAATGCGAGTTCATTGTGCTAACCACTGACCTACCTCGCTCGCTTCCCAACGTAGTACAGCAACATTGTATGAAGTTGCTTGAACAACTCGATGGAAGTCCCCTACAGAAATAGTGAGCCAATGTGTCTCTACAGTCGTCCATAATAGCGAAAGTGTTGCCGGTGCAGAATTTTGTCCCATGAATGTTCGATGGGATTCCTGTCGGGCGATTTCGTTGGTGTAATCATTCGCCCAATTTATCCAGAATGTCCTTCAAAACAGTCGCTGACAGTTGTGGCCCAGTTACTTGGCGCATTTTCATCCATAAAATTTTGTCTTTGTGTGGGAACATCTAGTCCGAGAATGACCGCAAATGGTCTCCATGTAGCCGAACGTAACCATTTACAGTCTATGGTCGGTTAAGGTTGAATAGTGGACCCAGTTCACTCCGAGACAACATGGGTCACACAATTATGGAGCCACCACCAGCTTGCACAGTGCCTTATTGACAACTTGGGTCAATGGCTTCGTGGTGTCTGCTCCACTCCCAAACCGTACCGTCAGCTAATACCAACAGAAATCGAGACTCATCAGTCCAGGTCACGGTGTTGACGTCGAACTACCCAGGAGAAGCGCTGCAGCTCATGTCGTGCTGTTGGCAAAGGCACTCGCGTCAGTCGTATGCTGCCTTAATCCATTAGCGTCAAATTTCGGTGCACTGTCCTAACGTATTACTGCGGTTATTTCACACAGTGTCACTTGTCTGTTAACACAGATAATTCTGCATAAAATATGCTGACCTCGGGCATTAAGTGAGAGATAATACCTGAAATCTAGTATTCTCGGAATATTCAATTCCTCAACGATTTCTGAAATAGTATGTTACAAGAGTCAACCTCCAACTACCATTCCGTGTTGCAAGTCTCTTAATCCCTCGTGTGGTCATGATTACGTTGGAATTCTTTTCACCTTCATCATCTACGTACAAATGACAGCTCCGTCAATGCATTTCCCTTTTATACCCTGTGTAGGCGATACGGCCACCGTCTGCTTATGTGCAAGTCGCTAGCCCATGATTTTTGTCACCTTCGTGTAATAGGGTAACTTTGTGAACGCCGTCTCGTAGAGTACATTATCCAAAACAGACTGGCCCAACCCCATGCCTTACGGCCTGGGGTGCGATAAGTTACAACTCGCGTTCACCTATGGCGTCTCTGGAGGGAACGCTAGCCAAAACTCGGTACGTTCCGTATGTTGTTAGACCTGTTCATCTCCCGTTCTTCCAGCAGGAATGTGATGTGTTTTTACAACAGAAAATGCTCTCGCACAGGCTCCCTGTGAAGTAAACATCCTCTGCAAGACGTGTAGCTTCATCCCTGGCCAGCACGATCTCTGGACTTGTTTCCAATCAAGCACATGTAGGATATGATGAGACGAGGAGTGACTCGTGCGACTCGTGCGACTCGTCGACCAACAACTGTTATAGAACCACGTGAACAGGTCGAATAGGTGTGGCACAACGTATCCCAGGACAGTATTCTCCATATCTATGATCGAATGGATGCCAGGGCTGTGCCTGTATTCCAGCCCGTGGACTCTGCAGCACGTACTAATATGCGTATTTGGCAGGGGTCGATATCTGATATCTCAGAACCGCTTGTGTTATTAATCTGTAAGTGGAATTTCTTCATGTGCACCATATGCACCGTTGCAATAAATCATGAGTCAACTGGAAACTTCTAAAATGGTGTGCAATTATTTTTCCTGCAGTGTAGCTGAGGCAACACAACTTATTCCATTATGTCAGGTACAATTATTCTACGAATACACTTTATAATATGTCCGTATCTCTAGAGAAGTGAAAAACCACTATTACAGCTAAAATAATGGTCAATATAGTATACAGATTATCAACAGACAGGCTTTTCTCTTGTATTGGCTTCGTCGTACAGCACAAAAATGCAGTCTATATCGTGACTGAAATGTAGATCGGCTCCTATACAAATCGTAATTCTGGAACACTTATACATGAGACACAGACGTGTGCAGAGTGTTAATCAAATTAAAAGACATGAGATATTGAAAAGGCACAGAATAAGTGATAATGACCACGAGAACTCGAGGAAGAGAAAGTAATCATTAGTATCTGATGGACTGGCGACGGCCGGAAGCTTGAGGACCACCGTATTGATTAGTTTCTTTACAGTGAGGAGAGGTAGTTTAGACTGTTGCTCCTCCAGCATATTCCATTATTCGCTGCCGATTCTCTGCAACATACTATGTCATGAGATGGTGTCAGACTGCTCTGTATTCTGCTAAACACCAACGGGTATGGAATCTTTTAGCCAATGAACAGTATCATTGGCCGTTATCAAACTGTAACCGAAGTATGGCGATCAACATTTCCTCTTTATGTGACTCCAGTTTCAGTATTTTCAGTATACAAAAAGCCTTTCTTGTAGACGACGAATAGTGACGGTGGATGGAGACAACTGGATGGGTGTAACGTTACTTGAACTTTGCAGGTGGATATGAAAGACGTGCTTCACGCACAGATAGTTGGTCTCTATCTCGCGGATTAGCAAAAGGTACGACTCATTGGCTTCAGGCCATTTGTGTACCATACGGAAATTTTGCACTGTCAGTTGTCTATAATGCCGTGTCTGCGGACGACAAAAGTTGAAATTCGGGCAGAGGTTACAGGCCAGGTTTAGGAAGCTGAGCTGATATCAAGAGTTCTCAAGCTCATTCACATTCACACACTGATGAGCCAAAACTTTATGAACACTGTGCACCGCTACTTTGGAGGCCACCTGGTAGCGTTGAGGCCACGTGACGTAGTAACAAAACTGTGTAAGTGGAGCAGACACGGACAGAGTACCACTCTAGTGATGATATGGGCTGAAAATGGGGAAATCCATCGAGATGAGAGACTCTGACAAAGGGCAGATTATTATTAAGCACAGCCTGTCAACGAGTTCCTCAAAACGGCGAAGCTGATCGAATGTCCACGAGCTACTGTCGTGTGCATCAATGGAAAAAGGACAGTGAAACTACCACTAGGCGTTAAATGGTTGGACGTCCACAACTTCGCAGAATGTAGCCTTGGAATGCTTGTCTGATCTGTAAAGTAGGATAGATCGTGATGTATGGCATCTCTGCCGAAAGAGCACAATGCTGATTGACATACAAATGTTTAGGAGCACAGCGCTCATCGCTCATTGTTGAACACGGAACTCCGTAGTAGAGCACTTCGACGTGTTCACATGTTGACCCAATGACATCGTCAATTACGATTACAAAGGGCAAGGAACCATCGGGAATCGATCGTCGATCAGAGGTATTAATGGTAATGTCACGGCTCTCCAGTGAATGACGTTTTTGCTACACTAGGTCGATGGTCGCCTACCCAAACGCCGTCATCGAGGTAAACGGCGGCTCCAAAGGTGCAGCGCCCCACAGACGCAGGCGGTGGGAGCGGTATTATGTTATGGGAAAGATTCTCCAGCGCTGGCATGGGACCTGTGGTAGTAACAGCTGCGACCATCCGGCATCCATTCATGCTTGATAATTTCACCGCCAGCAATGCCACCTTTCAACAGTATAACTGCTCGTTTCTAGGAACCAGATCCGTGCTACAGTGGACTGAGGTGCATTACAGTGAAGTAATGTTTATGTCTGGGTGACCAAATTCGCCTGATGTACATACTACTGAACCCATATAGGTCGCTGTGGTGCGCCATCACACCGTACACAAATGAGCGGCCAGTTATTTACGCGAATTGCATGACCTTCGCTTAACATCTTTTGCTACATATCTCCACAAACCTATCAACTAACTATCGGATCCCTCAGCGCGCAATCAGCTATGTATTTCCTTCCGCAGAGGGACAGTAAATAGTTGGTGAAAATTTTTTTAGCTCATCAGTGTTTTTAATAGTTTTAGCACCTAAACATAAACACCTTTTTATGAATTGTTCTATCAGTTATGTATAATTACTTAGTTGTAGCTGCAGTAGTTTTACAGTTAACTGTATCATTTAATAAGATGAGAGTAATCATTAGCAGGCCGGCCGCGGTGGTCTCGCGGTTCTAGGCGCGCAGTCCGGAACCGTGCGGCTGCTACGGTCGCAAGTTCGAATCCTGCCTCGGGCATGGATGTGTGTGATGCCCTTAGGTTAGTTAGGTTTAAGTAGTTCTAAGTTCTAGGGGACTAATGACCACAGCAGTTGAGTCCCATAGTGCTCAGAGCCATTTGAACCATCATTAGCAAAGCGGATTTTCACCATTCTTTTCTTCTTAAATCCTTTAGTTGTCATAAATTTAAATTCCTATCTTATCACTATGACAGGCAGCCATCGAGTTTTTCTCGCAGTCCGATATGGATACGTAGCTCAGTGGAATCAGGATGTTAACAGAGTGCCAAACATGTATTCTATCCTTCGGAACGTTCCGTGGCACTTGCAGTAGACACTCTTTAACAACAGTTCAACGGCTGAGTGTTATTCGGAACTAATTCATGCCTTCATTAAGAATTAACAAATGTGGAATTCCGACGGCCGAGTCACTTAATGGGAAGCAGCACCACCATCCCCAAGCGTGAGCCGTGTCACCTTCACTACTACCAGTGAACTCTGCGCCCCCAACTACTGTCCTGTATTCGCATTGTTATGAATGTTTGATGTGCTGCAGGAAAGAGAAATATTAAGTTTACAACAAGATTTGTATATCGTGGCCCAAAATGAAGAAAATCCTGTTATGTCTAGAATTATTTATATATTGGAACTGGGGGTAAGAATATTATACAGTCGTTAAATTTGTAGTGAAACGTAATGTTTCAGAACAGTGTTGAGTAATCTGAGGAAACATCTGGAGGTAAGGAATCTAACAACAGATTTACCATTTTACAACTATCATGTCACTACCTTAAACAAAAAAATTTGTAGAAAGGTTTCTATTGTTGGATAGTTAATACTTTCTTGTTAAAACAAACAATGATATATTGTTTAGAAACTTTAATAAATAACAGTTTAGAATGATTTCCCTAATTACACAAAACACAGAAAAAACTGTTATACCTTTGCGAACTGTTTTACTGCTTTCATTGTACTTCATGGCATTTACGGGACCTAGAAATTATTAATAGCTTTCTGAAACCTAATTGTCATCAATTAAACGTATCCCATAGTGCAGCCCATCCCTAATACAAGGTATTCAATGGTCGACCTTCTTAACGTGTGAATATAGAAGCATAACTGATGGTGTGAAGACGGCTGTGTACCACGAATATCCTCTGAGAGTAAAACAAAGACGCACCAAGAAGGAATTATCCGAATGGGACGGGAATCGGTGGAGGTGATGTACATGTATTGACAAATAAATGATTTTAGTTTCAGAACAGTTGGACGATTTAGTTGTTTTGTAAATAAGAGCCACATTTTCATGCTATACTGTATTTTATTATTTCCAGACACTTTTCGCGTTTTTTACTCTAATGCATCTTCAGTGGGATTTAGAACGATACTGTTTTCTTTTGATTTGTGTTATTTTAAGATTATAGAACAGTTACCGTGTCTTTCTTTATTTAAATCAGTGATCACTTACAGTTCTTTGCGTTTTTCGTTGACGTCTGCATTTCCTCCCTTCCGGTCACATGCTGGAGGTCACACTGCCACCTCATTTACTAAACATAAGCACATTTTTATAATCCGATCTTCTTTGTTCACACTGTTCATTGAAGAAAAGGAAGCAGTGATGCAAAAAAACGCGAAAAGTAGAAAGTAGTCACTTATACAAAAAATGAGACGTGAATTGTTTTGTAATCTAAAAATAATACGTATCGAAACAAAAGTGTATCGTTCTAGATACCACAGAAGATGCCCTAGAGTAAAATGAAAAAATACGCAATGCATCTTAGAAAAATAAAATACAGTGCAGAAAGAAAAGGCAGTTTTTATTTACAAAATAAGTATTTCTGTGCTTGCTGGAGAGGATGGTAACGCTTGTAAGTAAGCTGTTTAGGTTTTTTATTGGTAACGCCGCCGCCACGTAGCGCTCTGTATAAAAATCACTGGCTGTTCCGTGCGCAGTCTGTGTTTAGTTTGCATTGTTGTCTGCCATTGAGGCAGATGACACTTTTGACATGAGCAGAGAATTTTTTTTTAGGTTCTGAAATTTTTGGAGGAAGCTACGACGATTTAGAGAGTTGACTGAGGTGTTATGATGTTATTATTACGATGACTATGTGTATTATGCTGTTGCGGTATGTTTATGATCAATAAGCTGATTCTATATGAGTTGTTTGATTATGCTACTTATCTGTTATGATGGAATATTGAAGTGTCGACAGATAAGGTAAGGAATAATGAGTAGTGGTTAGGGACTCTGGTTTGTGAAAAAGGTGGTTGGAAACCAAGAATCGTACTTTAAGAGATGATATGTATGTAAATGCGTGAATGTACCACAATGCCGCCGAAAATTTTTTGGACACTGTTATATTTACAGGATTTTGTTTCTACAGATTTGTAACGCAAGTTCTTGACCTGTGAAATTTTTTATATGAGACTGCCACTGTAGCGGAAAGTGGTGTCGTAAATATTTCGGTAAGACAGTTAAGAGACCACATGCGCGTAATGCGTCGAGGGCACCCAGATGGGCGACAGCAACCAGGAAACAAGCCATTAGTGTATTCCTTTCAGAGGCACAGGTAAAAAAAAAAGGGAAGCCATTATCCTCGCTATTGACATTTCTTTGTTGAAAGCGTCGCAAATACGACACGCTCATTACTGAGAAAGATACTTACATCTGACACCTGATTATAACAAACGTCTTTCTACGAGAGTTGAGAGAATTTGTACTAACTTATGAAATGTCACATGACTATTGAATGATATTTTTATGCTTTGCCTTTCATAGTTGCTTGTTTCATTTGATATCTGTTTTCCAGCTGTGTTACAGCATTGGTTTTATAAAATAAAATTAAATGCATTTGCTAATGTGAAAACTTTCTGTCAACAGATCTGTTAAATAATAATTTTATGATCCACATTCTTCAAAAAAAAAAAAAGGAGTACTTGGAAAGGAAAGAAAAATAAGAAGGTACTAGTAACAGGAACTGCATACATAATTTTCTTTTCAAGTACTTGGTAATTTATTTAATAGAATAAGTTGTGGTGCACCACTTTAATTACATAGACATTAAGATGTGATTATAACTTTCCCTTATCTGCATTGTTGTCTTTAGTATACTATTTTTTCTGCTTGTGGCTTTTTTCATGTTTAGATATAAGTTATTACATTTACTGCTGCTTGCTTTGCATTTTTTTGGGTCATTGCTGTTTGTATTAATTGTTTTGTGATGCTGCATTGCCTCGTCCCTTAGTTAAGCATCTGAGCTCAGTAGATTTAAGTTAGCTTAAGAGGGGGTAGCCTATATAAGAGAATGAGTTGCGATGAATTTGAAGAAATGCACTGAGAGGTTATATGAGAAAAGTACAGAAAGCATGTATAGATAGGACTTTTTGGAAATAATGAAGAACGAATGGAGATCTCCAAGAAGTAAAGAAAGTTTCGTTTGCAAGATATTGCAGTAAAACAAACCCTGTCCTTTCCCTTTCTATTATTCCGCTATGTGTTTGTGTACTCTTGTATATTTGTGTTCTTCCCGTCTTTATGTGTTTAGCTAATAATATTTACATTGTAGAATTTTTCTGATGTTTAGACATTATTTATTCTCTTTTATTTTAATGCTAATGTGTGAAGTTGATGTTTCAATAATTATTCTGATCTTTTATGTATGTACTTATGTCATAATTTTTGCAACACCTATGAATTTGTTATTTCGATTCTTTTGTAAAGCCTGTACTACTGCAAATGTTCTCTGTATTGTTATGTTATTTAAAGATGTATTTTGTACCTTTGTTATTGTATTTTCATGTTATAAAATTGTAATTGACACCAGTTCATCAAATTAAGTAACTTGTAAATTACGTTCCACTGCACACGTTTCTGTTGGTCATAGTATATGGACAATATGTGAGAAGTAGGGACTGATAGTGTTTGCACGTGTGTTAATAAATCAGTGAGGGACTGGATAACAGAATTTCTGGTTCTAAGGACATTTCAAAAAAAAATTGTGAGTGCACAAGTGGTGGTTATGGACTTGCTATATTATTCACAAGACTCTTCAATGGTGATTGTGCGCCTGCGCAGTCAAACAGATGGCTGCTGGCCATCTCTACAAGGACTACAGTGGGTCTACACCTTTGATGACCGACCAATACCATTATTTCTAGAAGGTCTACAGTCGGTCTGCATCTCTGGTGGCCCACCAATACCGTAATCTCTACCAGGACTACAGTGGGTCTGCTCTGAGATGACCTACGTACCAATATTCTTCAAAACTTCGACTGACTCTGCTGTGGGTTTGTTCTGTTGTGGCCCATTACCTGTCTGCATGTCAAGAGTCAGCACTGTCTTACCGTTGGAGGGACAACACTACTTCTTCAAGACTGCATGGAAATCCACTACTTCCGTGTGCATTTTCTTTTACTACTCAGACTTTGAGAAAAACACTGCAATTTTACTTTGATGAGAGATCAGGACTGTCTTTATGGACTGTGAGAAAATATTAGCTTCTGACCAACATTGTATCAATAAGTGTGTGCATTTGATATCTTTGTTATAGTAATTATGAAAAATTTTATCAAATCATTATTGGCCACTGCCCAAAACAATTTGTAAAAAATTTTTGTGGGGAGCATGAGGGCTATGTAAGTAAGCAGTTTAGGTTTTTTATTGGTAACGCCTCCGCCACGTAGCGCTCTGTATAAAAATCACTGGCTGTGCCGTGCGCAGTCTGTGTTTAGTTTGCATTGTTGTCTGCCATTGTAGTGTTGGGCAGCGGCAGCTGGATGCTAACAGCGCGTAGCGTTGCGCAGTTGGAGGTGAGCCGCCAGCAGTGGTGGACGTGGGGAGAGAGATGGCGGAGTTTGGTAATTTGTAAGACTGGATGTCATGAACTGATATATATATTATGACTATTAAGGTAAATACATTGTTTGTTCTCTATTAAAATCTTTCATTTGCTAACTGTGCCTCAGTAGTTAGTGACTTCCGTAGTTTGAAACTTTTATTTAGCTGGCAGTAGTGGCGCTCGCTGTATTGCAGTAGCTTGAGTAACGAAGATTTTTGTGAGGTAAGTGATTTGTGAAACGTATAGGTTAATGTTAGTCAGGGCCATTCTTTCGTAGGGATTTTTGGAAGTCAGATTGCGTTGCGCTAAAAATATTGTGTGTCAGTTTAAGCACAGGCATGTATAAACTGTTCTAAGGGGACGTTTCACGCTAAAAAACACTTGTTATTGATGATTTCTTCAAGAGAAAGAGCTTCACAAATTGAGCAAGGCAGTAACGCGTTAGTCCACCTCTGGCCCTTAAGCAAGCTATTACTCAGTGTGGCATTGACTGGTAGAGTTGTTGCATCTCCTCCTGAGGGATATCTTGCCAAATTTTATCCTTTTGTAATGGTTGGAGGGGCGTAGAATATAGCCGACGTACTGCTCTGTTGTAAAGGTGCCGCGGATGACAAACAGATTCTAACAATACCAGCACTTGCAAAGTAGGTTAGAAATCAAAGTAATAGTGTTGCTCACGCAGCATATGTTTGCTTTATCGGGCAACAACAAAGATTTTGACTGTATCGTCAGAATGGAAGTCACTTTAAAAAATCATTATTTTGGCACTTCTCTTGAAAGGAATCCCACGGAAATTTCGTCTAAGTTGTTTTGGCTCATCTTGTTGATTCTAGGGTGATTCCACTTTGACTGCTAGAAGGTCCAGATCTGAATTTTAGCAATATTTGAAGACCTAACAAATGCGTTTTTCAGGAAATTGTTAATGATCAAACAGTCCCAGATCAGAACAATGGTATGGTAGAAATAATTTTTCACTTGGTGCTTACGATCCACATTTTTATTCACCTTCTTGTAAATTCATATATACTTCTCCTTAATTGTCACATCATAAAGCACACAGTTTTATATCAATCTTCAGATATTTAATGTCCACTTTAACGAAACACCAGACTTCACTGTTCTTTTACAAAGCGAAATAACAACTAAACTTCTGCAAAATGAAAGAAAGACTGCTCTGTGCGCATTCGTGCCAAAACGGTTACAAGCAAGTCAAAGATTATGACAGTCTCACAGAAATGAATACGCACAAGAACCATAACACTATAATATATCGATACATCGGAGTACCTATACATTAATAAAACCAAATGCGAATATTGTCACAAAAATTTGTCTTTTACTTCGCAGGAAAGTAGTACGATATTACTGGTATCAAGAACAGTGGTTGGAGTGCCGTAATGGTCACATAAATAAAGAACCATTACAAGGTCCTGCGATGAAAATTAATGTTACCCCAGGCCATCCATGCCTACTGGTTATCGATCCACTCAGTTTGGATACCTGTCATGCCGGAGGAGTCACCAGACACATCTTCGGCTTGGAATCTCAATAACTGAAGTAGAATTGCCTTCAGTGATAAGTCCTGCTTCGAATCGAGCCCCGGTTACCAGCGAGGACGTGACTGAAGACTCCCCAGACTTCCGCGGCAGACTCACAAACAGCAGTACTTCGACGATATTCTATGCCCCTTTTTGTTGTCATTCGTGGTAATCAATCCCAGTATTACACTCCTGGAAATGGAAAAAAGAACACATTGACACCGGTGTGTCAGACCCACCATACTTGCTCCGGACACTGCGAGAGGGCTGTACAAGCAATGATCACACGCACGGCATAGCGGACACACCAGGAACCACGGTGTTGGCTGTCGAATGGCGCTAGCTGCGCAGCATTTGTGCACCGCCGCCATCAGTGTCAGCCACTTTGTGTGGCATACGGAGCTCCATCGCAGTCTTTAACACTGGTAGCATGCCGCGACAGCGTGGACGTGAACCGTATGTGCAGTTGACGGACTTTGAGCGAGGGCGTATAGTGGGCATGCGGGAGGCCGGGTGGACGTACCGCCGAACTGCTCAACACGTGGGGCGTGAGGTCTCCACAGTACATCGATGTTGTCGCCAGTGGTCGGCGGAAGGTGCACGTGCCCGTCGACCTGGGACCGGACAGCAGCGACCCACGGATGAACGCCAAGACCGTAGGATCCTACGCAGTGCCGTAGGGGACCGCACCGCCACTTCCCAGCAAATTAGGGACACTGTTGCTCCTGGGGTATCGGCAAGGACCATTCGCAACCGTCTCCATGAAGCTGGGCTACGGTCCCGCACACCGTTAGGCCGTCTTCCGCTCACGCACCAACATCGTGCAGCCCGCCTCCAGTGGTGTCGCGACAGGCGTGAATGGAGGGACGAATGGAGACGTGTCGTCTTCAGTGATGAGAGTCGCTTCTGCCTTGGTGCCAATGATGATCGTATGCGTGTTTGGCGCCGTGCAGGTGAGCGCCACAATCAGGACTGCATACGACCGAGGCACACAGGGCCAACACCCGGCATCATGGTGTGGGGAGCGATCTCCTACACTGGCCGTACACCTCTGGTGATCGTCGAGGGGACACTGAATAGTACACGGTACATCCAAACCGTCATCGAACCCATCGTTCTACCTTTCCTAGACCGGCAAGGGAACTTGCTGTTCCAACAGGACAATGCACGTCCACATGTATCCCATGCCACCCAACGTGCTCTAGAAGGTGTAAGTCAACTACCCTGGCCAGCAAGATCTCCGGATCTGTCCCCCATTGAGCATGTTTGGGACTGGATGAAGCGTCGTCTCACGCGGTCTGCACCTCCCACACGGACGCTGGTCCAACTGAGGCGCCAGGTGGAAATGGCATGGCAAGCCGTTCCACAGGACTACATCCAGCATCTCTACGATCATCTCCATGGGAGAATAGCAGCCTGCATTGCTGCGAAAGGTGGATGTACACTGTACTAGTGCCGACATTGTGCATGCTCTATTGCCTGTGTCTATGTGCCTGTGGTTCTGTCAGTGTGATCATGTGATGTATCTGACCCCAGGAATGTGTCAATAAAGTTTCCCCTTCCTGGGACAATGAATTCACGGTGTTCTTATTTCAATTTCCAGGAGTGTACATTTCAGCGAGATACTGACCATCCGCCCGCGACGAGTGTTTCTACTGTTAGCCTTCGTGCTTGACAAGCCTAACTTTGGCCAGCAGGTTCACCGGATCTCTTTCTCCAGTTCAGAACGTTTACAGTATTGTCCAACTGTCTCGAGACTTTGACGATCTGACGATGCAAATGAACAGAATTTGGCACGAGGTCCCTCAGGAGTACATCCAATAAATGCCACACCGAATAACTGCTTGCACAAACGCCAGTGAAGGGGCAACGTGTTAAGGACTTCCTCAATTTGTGAGGCTCTTTTCCTTAAATGAATCATACAATTTCTTGGAAGTTGTTATCATAAGTCATGTCTGCCGAGGTAAATTACCGTTTTTTTGTGCGATGTATTTATGTGGCGACGAGGAGTTTCTCTTGCTGACCGCGGATGACCTATTACTGGAGTGAGGGTGTTCAATTATTTGTTTGAACTACGTTCCTGGGCCGTACGCCGCTTTGTGCGCTATCTCCCATAGTGACAACCCTTTCTTACCGTAAAATTACATTGCGCTCATGGTCAAAGCTTGAAACTTCCCTTCGAGGTATGTTGACAAAATGAACAGTGTAAGCGCACGGCATACATTCATAACTGCAAACACAGCGCTTTCTTCTGAATAGCACACAGACTGTAGGTTTACTGTTATCTGCACTGCACCGACAGCAGACAATTAAATAAGAACCGACTACGCAAGTCACGATAATGGCATGAAGTTGTGTACGAGCACAAGCACTTTATTGTTTAATAAACAAGTTAAATTTCATGTATCGCCCCTGCTGTGGCAGGTTGCAGTTGTTTACCGTTGTTCAATACTTGCGCAAATAACAACTGTGCTGCCCGGTAGCGGTGATGTCACAGGTCCACTCCACTGCTGCTAATGAATAGGTACACAACACTGTAACACACAGTGTAATACAGTGAACACGTGTAATATCTGTATGTAGAGCTATTCCTCTTGTCAGCCTCATAGCATTACGCCAAAGTGACTCGACAACGGTCAATGCTCTGAGATGTACTTTGCGAGGGGGCGTCCAGTGAATCAGCAGAGCTGCATGTCTGCTGGGGTCGTTCTTATGACAAAGCCGCGAGGCGGTGGCGCCTGGATATTTAGAAGCTCGTGGCCCGACGATCGTCCGGTTTGCCCCACCACGGAAGCTCCGTTTGCTTGCTGCATCTTTTCCGAGGTCCAGCTCTTGTTGCGAGTGTCGATATTCGACGACATCGCTTTGGGCATTTTAAATATCTTTATTTCACTATAGTGTGAAATAGGTAGTATATAGGCGCCAGTTATTTTTAATTAATCAGTGATGTCATTTGCTGGCTATAAAAGGACTTCTATACGGTAAGTAGTATATAATACGCAATATTATGAAGATATGATATTTTATCTGTATGTGGTGTCTGTTCTTTCCGGATAGGTACGAAAGAACAAGCCCCTCTTTGTCCCAGATGCCACTATGAATTAAGACACAAAGAAATTAGATAAATTTGTTGTGATTGGGCATTGATTTAAATCAGAGGGGAAGGGGGAAAGCTGCGCCAGCCCGGGATTCAAACCAAGATCTTTTGCTTTACTAGGCACTTGCGCTGATCAATGTGCCATCCACATACAGGGGTCATTACAGCTGATCGCTCTACTTTAGCACGCTTCCCGCAGAACCAAATTCAGAACCTGTCCACGCGCTACGAACGTAGTGCCCCTAGCCAATTAAATTATTCTCATTACTCGGGGCATTTCGCTGATTCCCATAAGAGCTCGATCCTTTTGCGCATACATTCCGCGCATTGTCCGTCCTCATCTGAATTGAATATACGTGTTGACTGTTCTTTTTGGATATGTACCAAAAGAACAGACGAGCTGAATCTACTATGCGCAAACTGTAGCAATTGCAATTTTACCTCTGCGAACACTTTAAGACTTCGGTGAGTGTGTTACTTAATTTGATGAATCGCATTATGAGCGATAACGGAAAGAAATTCATTTCGCTATCAAGGGAAGACATTAGATTGTAAGGTGTGAAAAAAGTAAAATTTTTTCACACAATCGTTTTCCAAAGATCGGATGGTAATTATTTCATATATTCCGGAACCCCGTCTCTTAGCACAAGCGTCAGATTTTGGCGAGCAATACAGCAATAACGAAAGGAATGCAGAGAACACGTGGCAGCGAAAGGATTGTAATTCTATTTTGATGACGCTGATTTAGTCTAGCTTAATAGGGCGTGTTTCGTTCTCATATGACTTTCCTGGAGAAAGAAAATCTCCTCTATAAAAACCAACATGGGTTCCGTAACAGAGATAGTACAAAAAGAAGCTCATTCTTTTCCTCCGGAAGGCATTTGACATAGGTGAGCGCCACTTACTGAATGAACTGTAAGCTTATCGAGTATCGATGAATATTTGTGTCTTAGAATATTCTAATAGAAAGGACTAAACACCATTCTCAAACCTTTGGCTCTCAACAAGACGGGAAACTATATAACTATGAAATTATTCAAAAAATTAACCGTCGTCATAATAAGCAACGTAAACAAGAAGAAATGGTAAAATATAAAGAACCAATTGTTTTAAGGAGGCAGTTTCACTTGGGAAACTCTAGGCCATAAAGTTTTCAATCATTATTTCATGTTCTATATTAGAAATGTAATTCGCATCTTTTCCTAGACACAATCCCAATTCCCGAAACTTCCTATGATTCATAATTCCAAAACTAAATTATAGTTCTAAGTAACAGGCAAAAAATACTAATACTCAAAGAATTAACCAGATGAAATAGGTACACGTAAAGGTAATTTCTGGAGTTCCTCAAGAGAGCGTTGCAGGGTCATTACGGTTTAAAATGTAATTATGTGATCCACTGGATAGAGTCTGAAGCTCTCTGAGGCATTTTGCTTGTGATGCCGTTGTCTACAGCAAAGTCACTACACGGTAGAAAAATCTACAAAGATATGCAGAGGTTCGCTGAGTGCTCCAGGGACTCACTGTTGATCCTGGATGCGACTAATTGTAACATATTGCGCATAATTAGGCGAACTGATCTATTAGGGTCTTTCGGTTTACGATGTTCGCGAAAGAGCAATGGAATATGTATCAATCCTAAAATATCTAGGAGTTACAATCCGGTGCGACTGAAATGGAGGGGTGATATAGTAGAAACTGTAGTAAAAGCGTTTATCGGCTTGACCGGGAGACCATCTGATGGCGGATTTTGATGTGTCGCGGCCTGAAAACCTTGATAGTGGCATTTCGTATGAAGTCTCCTAGTTTCCGAGAAAACTGATGTTGACATTTTATGCCTCCCTTCTATACTCGTAACGTTAGCCATATTTCGACCAAGCGAGCGGGATTCAGCGGCTGAGATCCACAACTAGTACACGGGAGGTAAGTGTGCAAATATTGTCCGTATATGTAAGGTTGAATAACATGTACACCCCGCGCGGGATTAGCCGAGCGGTCTTGGGCGCTGCAGTCATGGACTGTGCGGCTGGTCCCGGCGGAGGTTCGAGTCCTCCCTGGGCATGGGTGAGTGTGTTTGTCCTTAGGATAATTTAGGTTAAGTAGTGTGTAAGATTAGGTACTGATAACCTTAGCAGTTAAGTCCCATAAGATTTCACACACTTTTTTGTAACCAGTAAACTGTCTTCAATGAATAAATTTTTTCCAGGTTTGTGACCGCATTGTCAGTATGAAAAACTACCGACGTTTCGGTCATTATTGCAAGTGAGTTTCTCCAGGGTGTTTTTGTTTACTTCTGAATGATAAAACTTTCATATATAGCTGCAGACGTGGCTGTTATTTAATTCTGACAAACTGTTACGGATAAAGGGGAGGGATATTGTAAGTTCTTTAGTGGTGTTCTTATGGTTTCTTTTCATTGATGGAATCTCGACGTTTTGGTTGGTGTTTGCATTACTTCTTGTGATTGGTGGAAGTCGGCGAGTGAAGAAGCAGTCTGCAGTTGTGACGTGGCGATGTTTTCGTGATTTCTAGCGCCGGCTGACGCTGCGGTCTCCGGCGCTCCTGTGTCTATTGCTTCACGTGAGCTGTCGTCCCGTAACGCTGTTTGTTATTGCTGGCAGCCGAGACGTCGGAAGACGAACCCATCTTCTCCGTTCATGTTGGCGGGTTGCTTGGCTATTTCTATTGCCTCTCTAATATTCTTCTTGGAAGTAAGAGGCTGTGTCGCCAGTATGCGAGCGTCACCAAAATCAATCTCTTTGCCGCACTCATCCTGGTATTCTGCCACCGCTGACTTGGTGTGCTCCCTTGGTCGAAGGTATTTTTCGTTTTCAGATCCCCGTGTGCTGATGGGTCGCCCTGCCTCGTCTACATACACTAACTCACATTTGCGCCTGATTTTGTAACCTCCTGAAGCATGTAGTTTGTCAACAGCGTCTTTCGTTGGGGGAAGAACAGCTTTTATTCTGTTACTGCTTTGGCAAATGGGCTTGATCCATGCTCGGTGAAGAATTTTGCCAAACCGTTCACTGACATCATTAAAAAATTGTAATAGAGCAATGTTTTGTGCCTCCTTCTGCCCTCCTCTATTGCCGTAATTTTTTGTCGCCATAAATTTCTCTATTAATTTCATTCCAAAACCATTGGCACCAAAAATGGACTTAGGTTATGTAGTTCCTTCTTTAAGTGTTCCTTATCACTGATCCTGTGAAACCTCTTGGTTAAAGTGTGCCGGGCGGATTTCTTGTGCTTAGAGTGATGATGGGAGGAGGCATGAAAGTGTTTGTCAGTACTGGTTCGCTTCCTATACACTCTATGGTCTAGTTTACCACCAGGCTTCCTGTAAACTTCCACGTCCAGGATAGACAGCACCCCATTCTTTTCTGTCTCCATAGCGAATTGGATTCTGCTGTCCTGCTGGTTGAGGTGTTTGTGGAAATTTCGTAGCTCTTCCTCTCCACGTGGCCCGTTAACGAATGTAACATCAATACATCGGAACCAACAGTCCGAGCATAGTGGTTTAGACTGGACCTTCAAATGATTACATAAAGATTTCTGCGGCAATAGGCGAGAGAGGGGAGTCAATAGCATCAGCGTCACCTGCTGAGACATGACTGCAATTCGAACACGAGCACGGTGAATGTACACTACTGACCATTAAAATTGCTACACCACGAAGATGACCAGCTACATACGCGTAATTTAACCGACAGGAAGAAGATGCTCTGATATGCAAATGATTAGCTTTTCAGACCATTCACACAAGGTTGGCACCAGTGGTGACACCTACAACGTGTGACATGAGGAAAAGTTCCAACTGATTTCTCATACACAAACAGCAGTTGACCGGCGTTGGCTGGTGAAACGTTGTTGTGATGCCTCGTGTAAGGTGGAGAAATGCGTACCATCACGTTTCCGACATTGATAAAGATCGGATTGTAGCCTATCGCGATTGTGTTTTATTATATCGCAACATTGCTGCTCGCGTTGGTCGATATCCAACTACTGTTAGCAGAATATGGAATCGGTGGGATCTAGCACGGAACGCTGTGCTGGATCCCAACGGCTTCGTATCACTAGCAATCGAGATGACAGGCATCTTATACGCATGGCTGTAACGGATCGTGCAGCCACGTCTCGATCCCTGAGCCAACAGATGGGGACGTTTGCAAGACAACAAACATCTATAAGAACAGTTCGATAACGTTTGCAGCAGCATAGACTATCAGCTCGGAGACCACGGCTGCGGCTACCCTTGACGCTGCATCCCAGACAGGAGTGCCAGCGATGGTGTACTCAACGACGAACGTGGGTGCACGAATGTCAAAACGTCATTTTTTCGGATGAATCCAGTTTACAGCAATATTGGTCGATATCCAACTACTGTTAGCAGAATATCGAATCGGTGGGATCTAGCACGGAACGCTGTGCTGGATCCCAACGGCTTCGTATCACTAGCAATCGAGATGACAGGCATCTTATACGCATGGCTGTAACGGATCGTGCAGCCACGTCTCGATCCCTGACTCAACAGATGGGGACGTTTGCAAGACAACAAACATCTATAAGAACAGTTCGATAACGTTTGCAGCAGCATAGACTATCAGCTCGGAGACCACGGCTGCGGCTACCCTTGACGCTCATCACAGACAGGAGTGCCAGCGATGGTGTACTCAACGACGAACGTGGGTGCACGAATGTCAAAACGTCATTTTTTCGGATGAATCCAGTTTACAGCAACATGACGGTCGCATCGTGGTGAACACAAACTCGAAGCGTGTATTCGTCATCCTGGCGTGATAGTATGGGGTGCAATTGGTTACACGCCTCGGTCACCTCTTGTTGGTATTGACGGTACTTTGAACAGTGGACGTTTTATTCCAGATGTGCTACGACCCGTGGCTCTACCATTCATTCCATGCCTGCGAAACCCTACATTTCAGCGGGATAATGCACGGCCACATGTTGCAGGTCCTGTAAGGCCTTTCTGGATAGAGAAAATGTTCGACTGCTGCCCTGGCCAGCGAATTCTCCAGATCTCTAATCAACTAAAACCTTCTGGTCCATGGTGACCTAGCAACTGGCTCGTCACAATACGCCAGTCACTACTATTGATGAACTGTGGTATCGTGTTGAAACTGCATGGGCAGCTGTACCTGTACACGCCATCCCAGCTCGGTTTGACTTAATGCCCAGGCGTATCAAGTCCGTTATTACGGCCAGAGTTGGTTGTTCTGGGTACTGATTTCTCAGGATATATGCACCCAAATTGCGTGATAATTTAATCACATGTCAGTTCTAGTATAGTATATTTGTCCAATGAATACCTGTATATCATCTGCATTTCTTTTTGCTGTAGCAAATTTTAATGGGCGGCACTGTAGTGTCAGTCAGATTGCTGGACGCGTGTAGAATGGGATAGGAGCGTGATCGATCTTAGTTTGACAGGGAGCAAATCGTGATGGCCCCCGTGTCACGGTACGAGCATTTAGGAAACTGCTCGACGTGTCGGGTGTTCGAGGAGTGCTGTAGTGAATGTCTTCAAGACAGGACGAAACCAAGGTGAAAGCGTCTCCAGACATAGTGGGATTGGGTGGCCACACCTCATTCAGATGTCGGACGTCATACGGTGAGCAAACTGGTAAAACAATGCAGCCGATGAAATGTGGCGGAACGTAATGAGACTTTAATCATGGGCAGAGTAAAAGACTGTCTGAACACGCCGTGCACCAGACATTGCTAACGTTGGGGGCCCTCAGCCGAAGACGCCTGCATGTGCCAGTGTTAACACCACGATTTCGGCAACTGTGAGTGTATCCCCAGGTGACCATCGACATTGGACGCTGGTGCAGTGGCAGAGTGTGCCTGGTCTGATGAATCACGATATCTTCTTCGTCATGCCGACGGGAGGACACGAATATGTCGTCTGCCAGGGAAACAGCTTGACACCTGTATTGTGGGACGGCGACAACCTGTCGGTGACTCCTTTAAATTCTGGGGACCATTCACGTGTGCATTCATGGGTCCAGTGGAGATCGTGCAAGGTAACGTGACTCCCAAGGAGTATCATACACTGGTTGCAGATCACGTATCCTCTTCGTGGCGATTTCAGTGGCATTTTTCAACGAGATTGAGCATCATGTCAAAAGGCCTGGAGTGTGATGGAGTGGTTCGAGGAACACAGTGTCGATGTCAAGTTGAGGTGCTGGTCTCCAAAACCAGTCAGATCCAAATCCGATCAAACACATCTGTAATGTGATTTAACGTGGAGTCAAGCTCATCACCCCCTCCCCGAAATTTACGGCAGTTAGATCACTCGCTTGTGCACACTTGGTAACAATTCCCTCCAACTACCTATCCAGATCTCACTGCTTCTATACCACGACTCGTCGCCGGCTTTATCTGTGCCAAAGATGGACACACTGTCTGTTAGAAAGTGATCATAATGTTCTGGTTGATCAGTGTGCACTTAAAATTATCATAAAGATCATTATACATTGACACGCGAAAGTAAAGGTATTGTGTACAAACATAGAAATAACTACATAGCGCAGATTACAAGTGTTCATGTTCACCATCAGCTAGCAACTGACTGAGAAGCAGTTTTTAGGTCCGAGAGAGCCTCTCTTTGGGATCAAAGACGATTTGCCTGACAAATCAGCCACAAAGTCCTCTGAGGACGTTCGTAGTCGCAGATCAGAGATCGGAAAGGTTAATATGGCGTTAGTAAATTGCAGGAGCATCCGGGGAAGTTCCCGGAATTAGTAACGCTTACTGAAAGTTACTATTAGGAACAGGAAGTTGGTTCGCACGACGTTAATTCCAATGGAATCTTAAGTTCACATTTGAATATTTATCATAAGGATAAGATAGTCGCCATTGGTAGCGGCGTGTTAACTGCAGAAAATAATTCGATAACATCTAGCGAGGGTATCACGCATTTCGACTGCGAATTAATTTGGGTACAGTAAAGTATCAAAGATCAGTCAAAAATGGCAATCGGATGCTTAGGTCAGGAGCTCTAGTGGTAGAGCGGTTCAAACAGAGCTTCCTGAATATCGTTAGTAATTTTCATGATCATACTGTTGTAATAGGGGGTGACTTCAACTTGCCACGTATAGACTGGGAGTGTCACACTATCAAAGCTCGTGCGAGAGACTGGGATTCGTGTGACGTTGTTCTGCATGTCTTACCTGAAAATTTTTCGTGACGGTAACGTGTCAAGACCTTGTTTCCCGGCAGAGGTCCGAGTCCGCCCTCGGGCATGGGTGTGAGTGTTTGTCCTCAGAATAATTTAGGTTAAGTAGTGTATAACCTTAGACACCGTGCCCTAGGGGTAGCGTCTTTGATTCATAATCAAAACGTCTTCGGTCCCGTGTTCGATCCCTTCCACTGCCTAAATTTTGATAAATAAGAAGCATTGGCTGCCGAAGACTTCCGGCATAAGAAGTCAGCCTCATTCTGCCAACGGCTTTGTCAAAGAGGGCAGAGGAGCGGATGAGGTTCAGGGCACTCTCTGGTCCAACGGGTGGGAACTTGCCCCTAAAGGCGGACGAATCAGCAATGATCAACGACATGAGGATGCAGAAGGCAATGGGAACCACTGCATCAAAGACACGTAACGTGTATCCACAGGACATGTGGCCTGTAGTTGAAGAAGTGTCATGATGATCTCTCCATTGGCAAAAGATTCCGGAATAGTCCCCCATTCGGATCTCCGGTAGCGGACTGCCAAGGGGGAGGTTACCATGAGAAAAAGATTGAATATTCAACGAAAGGATAATGTTCTACGAGTCTGGGCGTGGAATGTCAGAAGCTTGAACGTGGTAGGGAAACTAGAAAATCTGAAAAGGGAAATGCAAAGGCTCAATCTAGAAATAGTAGGGGTCAGTGAAGTGAAGTGGAAGGAAGACAAGGATTTCTGGTCAGATGAGTATCGGGTAATATCAACAGCAGGAGAAAATCGTGTAACAGGTGTAGGATTCATTATGAATAGGAAGGTAGGGCAGAGGGTGTGTTACTGTGAACAATTCAGTGACCGGGTTGTTCTAATCACAATCGACAGCAAACCAATACCGACAATGATAGTTCAGGTATACATGCCGACATCGCAAGCTGAAGATGAACAGATAGAGAAAGTGTATGAGGATACTGAAAGGGTAATGCAGTACTTAAAGGGGGACGAAAATCTAATAGTCATGGGCGACTGGAATGCCGTTATAGGGGAAGGATTAGAAAAAAAGGTTACAGGAGAATAGGGGGCTTGGGACAAGGAATGAAAGACGAGAAAGACTAATTGAGTTCTGTAACAAGTTAACAGCTAGTAATAGCGAATACCCTGTTCAGGAATCACAAGAGGAGGAGGTATACTTGGAAAAGCCCGGGAGATACGGGAAGATTTCAATTAGATACATCATGGTCAGACAGAGATTCCGAAATCAGATACTGGATTGTAAGGCGTACCCAGGAACAGATATAGACTCATATCACAATATAATAGTGATGAAGAGTAGGCTGAAGTTCAAGACATTAGTCAGGAATAATCAATACGCAAAGAAGTAGGATACGGAAGTTCTAAAGAATGACGAGATACGTTTGAAGTTCTCTAACGCTATAGATACAGCAATAAGGAATAGCGCAGTAGGCAGCACAGTTGAAGAGGAATGGAAATCTCTAAAAAGGGCCATCACGAAAGTTGGGAAGGAAAACATAGGCACGAAGAAGGTAGCTGCCAAGAAACCATGGGTAACAGAAGAAGTACTTCAGTTGGTTGATGAAAGGAGGAAGTACAAACATGTTCCGGGAAAATCAGTAATACAGAAATACAAGTCGCTGAGGAATGAAATAAATAGGAGGTGCAGAGGACCTAAGACGAAATGGCTCCGGGAAAAACGTGAAGACATCGAAAAAGATATGATTGTCGGAAGGACAGACTCAGCATACAGGAAAGTCAAAACAACATTTGGTGACATTAAACGCAACGGTGGTAACATTAAGAGTGCAACGGGAATTCCACTGTTAAGTGCAGAGGAGAGAGCAGATAGGTGGAAAGAATACATTGAAAGCCTCTATGAGGGTGAAGATTTGCTGATGTGATAGAAGAAGAAACAGGAGTCGATTTAGAGGAGATACGGGATCCAGTATCGGAATCGGAATTTAAAAGAGCTTTTGAAGACTTACGGTCAAATAAGGCAGAAGGGATAGATAACATTCCATCAGAATTTCTAAAATCATTATGGGAAGTGGCAACAAAACGACTATTCAAGTTGGTGTGTAGAATATATGAGTCTGTCGAAATACCATCTGACTTTCGGAAAAGCATCATCCACACAATTCCGAAGACAGCAAGAGCTGACCAGTGCGAGAATTATCTCACAATCAGCTTAACAGCTCAAGCATCGAATCTGCTCACAAGTATAATATACAGAAGAATCGAAAAGAAAATTCAGAATGCACTAGGTGACGATCAGTTGCTCTTTAGGAAAAGTAAAGGCACGAGAGAGGCAATTCTGACGTTACGACTAATAATGGAAGCAAGGTTAAAGAAAAATCAAGACACGTTCATAGGATTTGTCGACCAGGAAAAAGCGTTCGACAATATAAAATGGTGCAAGCTGTTCAAGGTTGCTAAAAATGTAGGGGTAAGCTATAGGGAGAGACGGGTCATATACAATATGTACAACAACCAAAAGGGAATAAAAAGAGTGGACGATCAAGAACGAAGTGCTAGTATTAAGAAGGGAGTAAGACAAGGCTGTAGCCTTTCGCCTCTACTCTTCAATCTGTACATCGAGGAAGCAATGATGGAAATAAAAGGAAGGTTCAGGAGTGGAATTAAAATACAAGGTGAAAGGATATCAATGATACGATTCGCTGATGACATTGCTATCCTGATTGAAAGTGAAGAAGAATTAAATGATCTGCTGAACGGAATGAACAGTCTAATGAGTGCACAGTATGGTTTGAGAGTAAATCGGAGAAAGACGAAGGTAATGAGAAGTAGTATAAATGAGAACAGCGAGAATCTTAACATCACTATTGATAGTCACGAAGTCTATGAAGTTAAGGAATTCTGCTACCTAGGCAGTAAAATAACCAATGACGGACGGAGCAAGGAGGACATCAAAAGCAGGCTCGCTATGGCAAAAAAGGCATTTCTGGCAAGAGAAGTCTACTAATATCAAATACCGCCCTTAATTTGAGGAAAAAATTTCTGAGGATGTACGTCTGGAGTACAGCATTGTATGGTAGTGAAACATGGACTGTGGGAAAACCGGAACAGAATTGAAGCATTTGAGATGTGGTGCTACAGAAGAATGTTGAAAATTTGGTGGACTGATAAGGTAAGGAATGAGGAGGTTGTAAGCAGAAACGTAGAGGAAAGGAATATGTGGAAAACACTGATAAGGAGAAGGGACAGGATGATAAGACATCTTCTAAGACATGAGGGAATGACTTCCATGGTACTAGAGGGAGCTTTAGAGGGCAAAAACTGTAGAGGAAGTCAGAGATTGCAATACGTCAAGCAAATAATTGAGGACGTAGCTTGCAAGTGCTACTCTGAGATGAAGAGGTTATCACAGGAAAGAATTCAGTAGACTGATGACCAAAAAAAAAAAAAAAAAAAAAAAAAAAAAAGCTTAGGGACTGATGCCCTTAGCAGTTAAGTCCCCATAAGATTTCACACACACTTCCTTGCAACACACAGATCTGAACTTATCGTATCACTGAACATAGTGGAAGGTACCAGTTATCGTAATGTTGCGACAGCAGCTATGACAACAGGTTTGACAGAGAGTGTTAAGAAGGGTAGGAAGATATTTTTGCTTAGCAAGAGTGACACGATATAACATTCACAGTTTCTGAGCAGTCAGCAACAAATATAAGTCGATGATGACGAAGTAGTCGAAAACAAATGGAAAAAAATTCAAAGGATTCGTGCAATGTGTCCTAGACAAATATGTTCCGAGTAAGGTCGTTAATGGTGGGAAAACCACCATGGTATAATTCCCGCATTAGAAAACTGCTTTGTAAACTAAGACAACTTCACCTGAGACTCTAGAGAGGTAAGAACAGAGTTGATAAACAAAAGCTTAACAAGTGAGAACGAATTAAAGGAGAGCAATGAGAGAAGTGTTCAGTGACTTTGAAAGTAAAGCTTTGTCCACCGATAGTCTTTAGTGTATCTGCGAATGCAAAACAGTTAAACGCCAGGAAGGCATCTGCCCCAGACGGTATACCCCTAAGATTCTATGTTGACTATACTGCAAATGTAGTACCATTCTTATCCGTCATCTATCAGAGATCATTGGAAAAGCGGAACTTCCACGGGACTGGAAAAAGGCCCAGGTCATAGCAATCTACAAAAAGGGTAGAAAATCGGATTCATATAATTACTGGGTATTTCACTGACATCGATTTGTTGTAGAATCATGGATAATATTTTGTGTTCAGACATAATGACCTTTCTAGACTCTGAGAAGCTCATCTGCCGAAACCAGGACGATTTTAAGAAACAGCGGCCATGCGAGACACAGCTGGCTCTCTTTGTGCATGATATACAACAGACTGTAGGTACCGTCTCCCAGGATGATGTCATGTTCTTCGACTTCCGAAAGGCGTTCGACACAGTTTCGCACTGTCGCTTGCTCCAAAAAGTGCTCGCATTCGGTGTATCCGATGACATGTACGATTGGATAGAAAGTTTTCTAACAGAATGCGAGCAGTATGTCGTCCTCAATGATGAACCTTTAATAGAAACAAACGGAACATCAGGTGTGACCCACGGCAGTGTAATAGGTGCTTTTTACGATGTACATATACCATCTGATTGATGGTATTGACAGCGGCATTAGACTATTTGCATATGAATCTGTAGTCCACAGGAAAGTAGTATCACACAAAAGTTGTGAACAAATCAATGAGGACTTGTCGAAAATAAATGCGTTGTGTAATGACTGGTAGTTCTCTCTCAATATTGGTAAGCGACCAGATTACACAACTAACGGGTAGACGAACTCTAGATTGCGGTGTATTGGTAGAATCCTGAAGTGATGCAGCCCTTCAACGAAGGAGATTGCTTACAATACGATAGCTCGTCGAGTCTTAGAGCATCGTCCGTCTGTATCGGACCCATTCCAGTGGGGTCTGATGCAAGAGATTGAGGAAGTGAGAGCGGCAAGATTCGTGACAGGTACATTTAGCCATCGCGAGAGCGTTAGAAATCTCATAGGAAGTTTCAAGTGGGACACACTTGCAGATAGACGGCGCGCTAAACGGATGGGGCTGCTCACTAAATTCGGAAATCAATCTTCGCCGAGTATGTAGACCACATATTATTACCAACAACTTTCAAATCGCGCAATGATCACCACTCAAAGATAAGTGAAATTTGAGCTCACACTGAGGCTTTCAGAGGGTCGTTGTTTCCTCGCGGTATCCGCTGGTAGAACAAGGGGAAAAAAATATGACTGTGACGCGAACAGTGCCCTGCGTCACACACCACATGGTAGCTAACTGAGTATATATGTACTTTTAGATGCCCGCCACTGCCATTTAGTGGAAGAAATAAGAGCTTATCGAGTATCGGAGCAGATTTGCGACTGGATTCGAGACTTCCCTACCGACACAGTTCAATACGTCGCTCTTAACGGAACTAAATCGACAGATGTAAAGGTAAATTTCGATGTACCTCAAGGAAGTGTGATAGGACCGTTACTGCTTTAATATATATAAATGGTCTAGTAGGCAGCGCCGGACGCTCTCTAAGGCTGTTCGCAGATGATGCGGTTGCCTATAACAAAGCAGCAACGCCAGAAGATAGTAAAGATTTACAGAATGACCTCCTGAGAACTGATACATGGGCAAGCTCTGACAGTTGAACCTAAACATAAATAAATGTAACATATTTCGTATGCATAGCAAAAAAATCCGTTACTGAATAGTTATCTATTGATGCCGAACCATTGAAAACTGCCGCAAAATGCCAAGGAGTAACTGTCAGAGCGATTTTAAGTGAAATGACTATATAAAACACATAGTGGAAAAAGCAGGTGCCAGACTCATATTCATAGGAAGAATATGAAGGAAATGTAACTCATCCGTGAAGGAAGTGCCTTATAAGGTGTTTGCTCGACCCATTCTTGAGTATTGTTCATCTATCTGGGATTTCTACCAGATGGGTCTGATAGAGAAGATTCGACATAGAGCGGCACGTTTCGTCACGGGATAGTTTAGTCGTCACGAGAGCTTTACGGGGATGCTCAACTAACTGCACTGGCAGACGTTACAAGAGAGGCGTTGTGCATCACGGAAAGGCTTACTATTGAAATTTGGAGAGAGCACTTTCCATGAAGAGTCTTACAACGTATTATTTCCTCCTACATACGTGTCGCGTAACGACCATGAGGAGAAAATTCGAGACACTGGAACCAATACCGAGGCCTAGCGACAACCGTTCTTCCCTCGCGCTATTCACGAGTGGAACAAGGTTGGGGGGCTCAGTTAGTGATACAAAAATTACCCCTCAGCCATATGACGTTAGGTGGGTTCCGGAGTATTTTGTAGATGTAAATATAACGACCATCATGTACGTCCACCATGTAGCACTCTAGCGGTTGACAGATTATCGTCTCGAATATAGTGTAAAACATAGACAATTCTATATTATTCTTTATAAAAGATTATGTACCTTGTTTATTTACATTATTATTCAGTCTAAACCGTAGAAATGGAGAAATATTACGCATAATTAATGTACGTATAAATGAAAATTCTGTAGGGTAAAATGTGTGCGATATACCTCACATTACAAGAATTATTCTCGCAATATACTGAAAATAGAAAGGAAATTAAAGAGAAATTGTTGAGGCAGAACGTCGTTATTCTGGTGTACTATTTCATGTTCATAACATACATCTAAGTAGCCACAATTACGAATTTCTTGTCACATTGGCTACAAAATATAGTTTTGGTTTTTATTTTTTAGAAAACAGATGTATGCGCACAGCTTTATACACTGATCATCGTTAAAAATAACAACCCTATACAATTTCAACCATAGAATGACGATGTCCTCCCCCCATGAACCAGGGACCTGGCCTTTGGTGGGGATGCTTGCGTGCCTCAGCGATACAGATGGCCGTACCGTACGGTGCAACCACAACGGAGGGGTATCTGTTGAGAGGCCAGACAAACATGTGGTTCCTGAAGGGGGGCAGCAGCCTTTTCAGTAGTTGCAGGGGCAACAGTCTGGATGATTGACTGATCTGGCCTTGCAACATTAACCAAAACGGCCTTGCTGTGCTGGTACTGCGAACGGCTGAAAGCAAGGGGAAACTACAGCCGTAATTTTTCCCGAGGACATGCAGCTTTACTGTATGATTAAATGATGATAGCGTCCTCTTGGGTAAAATATTCCGGAAGTAAAATAGTCCCCCATTCGGATCTCCGGACTTGGACTACTCAGGAGGACGTCGTTATCAGGAGAAAGAAAACTGGCGTTCTACGGATCGGAGCGTGGAATGTCAGACCCCTTAATCGGGCAGGTAGGTTAGAAAATTTAAAAACGGAAATGCATAGGTTAAAGTTAGATATAGTGGGAATTAGTGATGTTCGGTGGCAGGAGGAACAAGACTTTTAGTCAGATGAATACAGGGTTATAAATAAAAAATAAAATAGCCGTAATGCAGCAGTAGGTTTAAAAAAGATTAAAAAATAGGAGTGCGGATAAGCTACTACAAACAGAATAGTGAACGCATTATTGTGGCCAAGTTAGACACAAAGCCCATGCCTACTACTGTAGAACAAGTTTATTTGACAACTAGCTCTGCAGATGATGAAGAAATTGATGAAATGTATGAGGAGATAAAATAAATTATTCAGGTAGTGAAGGGAGACGAAAATTTAATAGTCATGGGTGACAGGAATTCGTCAGGAGGAAAAGGGAGAGAAGGAAACATAGTGGGTGAATATGGATTGGGGCTAAGAAATGGAAGAGGAAGCCGTCTGGTAGAATTTTGCACAGTGCATAACTCAATCATAGCTAACACTTGGTTCAAGAATCACAAAAGAAGGTTGTATACATGGAAGAATCATGGAGATACTAAAAGGTATCAGATAGATTATATAATGGTAAGACAGAGATTTAGGAATCAGGTTTTAAATTGTAGGACATTTCCAGGGGCAGATGTGGACTCTGACCACAATCTATTGGTTATGACCTGTAGATTAAAACTGAAGAAACTGCAAAAAGGTGGGAATTTAAGGACATGGGATCTGGAAAAGCTGAAAGAACCAGAGGTGGTACTGAGTTTCAAGGAGAGCATAAGGGAACAATTGACAGGAATGGCGGAAAGAAACACAGTAGAAGAAGAATGGGTAGCTCTGAGGGATGATGTAGTGAAGGCAGCAGAGGATAAAGTAGGTAAAAAGACGAGGGCTGCTAGAAATCCTTGGGTAACAGAAGAAATATTGAATTTAATTGATGAAAGGAGAAAATATAAAACTGCAGTAAATGAAGCAGGCAAAAAGGAATACAAACATATCAAAAATGAGATAGACAGAAAGTGCAAAATGGCTCAGCAGGGATGGCTAGAGGACAAATGTAAGGATGTAGAAGCTTATCTCACTACGGGTAATATAGATACTGCCTGCAGGAAAATTAAAGAGACCTTTTGAGAGAAGAGAACCACTTGTATGACTATCAAGAGCTCAGATGGCAACGCAGTTCTGAGCAAAGAAGGGAAAGCAGAAAGTTGGAAGGAGTATATAGAGGATTTATACAAGGGCGATGTACTTGAACACAATATTATTGAAAGGGAAGAGGATGTAGATGAAGACGAAATGGGGGATAAGATACTGCGTGAAGAGTTTGACAGAGCACTGAAAGACCTGAGTCGAAACAAGGCCCTGGGAAGAGACAACATTCCGTTAGAACTACTGACGACCTTGGGAGAGCCAGACATGACAAAACTCTACCATCTGGTGAGCAAGATGTATGAGACAGGCGAAATACCCTCAGACTTCAAGAAGAATATAATAATTCCAATCCCAAAGAATGCAGGTGCTGACAGATATGAAAATTACCGAACTATCAGTGTGATAAGTCATTGCTGCAAAATACTAACGCGAATTCTTTACAGGCGAATAGAAATACTGGTAGATGCGGACCTCGGGGAGGATCAGGTTGGATTCCGTAGAAATGTTGGAACACGTGAGGCAATACTGACCTTACGACTTATCTTAGAAGAAAGATTAAGAAAAGGGAAACCTACATTTCTAGCGTTTGTAGACTTGGAGAAAGCTTTTGACAATATTGACTGTAATACTCTCTTTCAAATTCTGAAGGTGGCAGGGGTAAAGTACAGGAAGCGAAAGGCTATTTACAATTTGTACAGAAACCAGATGGCAGTTGTAAGAGTCGAGGGGCATGAAAGAAAAGCAGTGATTGGGAAAGGAGTGAGACAGGGTTGAAGTCTTTCCCCAATGTTATTCAATCTGTATATTGAGCAAGCAGTAAAGGAAACAAAAGAAAAATTCGGAGTAGGTATTAAAATTCATGGAGAAGAAGTAAAAACTTTGAGGTTCGCCGATGACATTGTAATTCTGTCAGAGACAGCAAAGGACCTGGAAGAGCAGTTGAAAGGAATGGACAGTGTCTTGAAAGAAGGATATAAGATGAACATCAACAAAAGCAAAACGAGGATAATGGAATGTAGTCAAATTAAATCGGGTGATGCTGAGGGAATTAGATTACGAAATGAGACGCTTAAAGTAGTCAAGGAGTTTTGCTATTTAGCAAGTAAAATAACTGATGATGGTCGAAGTAGAGAGGATAAAAAATGTAGACTGGCAATGGCAAGGAAAGCGTTTCCGAAGAAGAGAAGTTTGTTAACATCGAGTATAGATTTATGTATCAGGATGTCGTTTCTGAAAGTATTTGTATGGAGTGTAGCCATGTATGGAAGTAAAACATGGACGATAACTAGTTTCGACAAGAAGAGAATAGAAGCTTTCGAAATGTGGTGTTACAGAAAAATGTTGAAGATAAGGTGGATAGATCATGTAACTAATGAGGAGGTATAGAATAGGAATGGGGAGAAGAGAAGTTTGTGGCACAACTTGACTAGAAGAAGGGATCGGTTGGTAGGACATGTTTTGAGGCATCAAGGGATCACAAATTTAGCATTGGAGGGCAGCGTGGAGGGTAAAAATCGTAGAGGGAGACCAAGAGATGAATACACTAAGCAGATTCAGAAGGATGTAGGTTGCAGTAGGTACTGGGAGATGAAGAAGCTTGCACAGGACAGAGTAGAATGGAGAGCTGCATCAATCCAGTCTCAGGACTGAAGACCACAACAACAACAACAGTGACGATGTTCGTCTACATGCGATTGCTATCTTCTGCTAGAACCATTTAGATAGCGAGCGACATATACATATAATGAGAAGTTGTAATACGTGTTCTAAGTACATCCTTAACACCCTTCTTTACACGTGATGTTATTTTATATAAGCTGCAAGGTAAGAATCAGTGGCATGTTTCTCGTTAATTAAATCGTAACGTTGGGCGACAAGGAACACATACAATGGCCCAGTATACTCTGGAACAAATTACGTAATAATTGTGGGATACTGATTTAGATACGTAAAATGTATTAAACACTTTTTGAGATACTCTGAGAAAGGACAGTCTACTCCTTTCTCAACATGATTGTTGACAGTAATTGATCTATATCTCAATGTACTGCTTCGCTGTGTATTAGTTCCTGTATAAATTCTATATACAGATCAACGTCATTTAATTCCACTGGATGAGGTACATCATAATGAACATTGTTCCACTCATATCGCCACTGAGTACGTAGACATTGGGTGACGTATGCAATGCAGACGGACTTCGTACTTCCGTGACTAAAATTATAGAGGGTAGTTATTTTTAATGGTTATCGTGTATAGTATTGTGTCTGGAGAATTGTTTTCTAAAAAATAAAAAACAGAAAACGTATGGTCTAACCATTATGAAGAGAAATTCGTAATAATGGATATTCAGGAGTCAATTGCACACATTAAACAGTACACCAGAGTGCTGACATCCCCCCCTTCAGAATTTCATTTTAAATTCTTTTTCAACTTTCAGAATATTGTGAGTGTAATTCTTGTTATTTAATATATGTCATACATATTTTGTCCTACACCCTTATCAAAGGTACATACACTAAGTACAAATACAATTTCTTACGACACTTCTACCCCGTTGCCATTCAGTGGTGAACATGAACACCTATAATCGGCGAAATATAGTTATGCTTATGCTTGAACATAATACTTTATAGATTTCACATGCCAATGTGTAGTTCTTTTCGTACTGGTGGGAAGTCTACATACAGACTTAAGCAACTTGCAATGCTGATCGACAACATCTTATAAACTTTTTTAAAGCATAATGTATATTATTATTCTGTATGTTATATAACAAAGCAGTTTATCAATTTCTAATATATTTATTGTCAAACTTTCCTGTCAACTTCTGTTCATTCCCTTGCAGATCTGATGATGAAAGCATAGCTCTGTCTAAACTGGTCATCCAATATAATGATTTTCTAATTATCCTCGCGTGTGTAGTTTTCTTCAAGTGTCATACATTGCACAACGTCCACAGAATGACCTTGTCAGGAATATATTAGCTTCACAAAAGGCGAATTGAAGACATACCTGTCCGACAAAATCTGTGTAGGGCTTTCCATTGTCTGCGTGCAATATATCTCTAGCATATTCAATAACCATAGGATATTTGCATATACACCTTGTTCATACCCACTGGTATATTTTCTTGTGATCGTGGTTGTTTCACTCTGAAAAATCCACTTGTAAAGCAGGATGAAATACTTCCATTAATATGTAACCCATGGACATCTATGGTGTTAAGTTCTTTCAAAATGGTTATTTGTATTACTTCTGTCATTTTTGAGACGTTACTTCTCTGAAGATCAAAAGATTAGACATTCCATATGGGCTGCTTATAAGAGGTATGTCAGCATATAACTGATACGTGATACACTATCAATCTTGCAGCATTGAACAAACATTTGAAACATATCATATCTACCCAAACTGCAGAGAAGCAGAATCATATCCAATAGTTACCTGATGCAATCATCTGTCTCCACTGCAATGAAAGGTGTATAAATAAAACTCTCAGTTACATATAACTGTGATTATAAACTTTATTTAGCATATACAAGTTCATTCAATTGATTTAAACAAATGCTCAGAGATACTTAAGCATTGAAAGCAGTTTACTAATTAGCCAACATATGCAAATTTATTTAAAAAGTGGTTTAAGGAATCTGTTAACTACATTTAGAGTGTTCCACTTACTCGAAGAAAGAAGACATGGCAACAATTATTTTCTGAACATTTTAAAGCCACGTGAAATATGGTCTATGGATGGGGACCATTACAAAAAAACCTGTACCAAATGTTACTACTGTCATTAGAAATTAATGCGCTAAATCAACGTTTGTAATTCACCAACATAAATTTGTGACGATTGACGTCCAAGAAGCCAGAAAATCCCATAAAAATAATTTTTAATTGTACTTTGCTTCTTCAAGTACCTACCTACTTTTCATAACACTGTTTCTGTGTTTTCTTTTGTTTAGAGTTTCTTCATTGTCATGGCAAATGATAAAAATGTGTTAGAAGCGTCCTGGGTTCGGTCATTCATTGATTTTTATGGCTTCATACCTCAGTCAGTAAAATGGAAACACTATAAGATCCATCATTTAAGACCGCTTTATCTCAGGTGTGGGTAGAGGTATCAAGTTTAAATTTATGTTCAATAATAAACTCTGCTCTTGGTTGTGTAAAATTTTTATCTTTTAAATCAATACAGTCAAAAAATTCGGCCATATCCGTGGCATATTCTTATACTCACAAACTCATTCATCAAAATCTACTGGTCAACGATCTATACGCATAATTATATTTGTATGAAATTCGCAACTATTACTACTCGCACTTGTCATGTGATACCAACAGCGCTACATTAAATTTTTTTTTTTAAATTGATAGTTTGCGACCTGACATTTATAATTTTGTGGGCATTCAATTGCATTTTATAGAAACCATTACATCATAATTTCATTTGTATTTCCAAATGAATAAAATTCACTAGACGGCTCAGTTATGTTTCCTATTTGTGTATGACATAGTACTACATTTTTAAGGTTCTCATCATTATAATTTACTGAGCTATGTATGTACAATTCTTAATTAATATTGTCCTTTTGATTTTTAATATCAGTCACATAACATTGCAGAGATTTCACTCTGATGTTATCCACCCTCAACCCTGCTATGAAATACTGTGAAAAGGATCATATTAAAGGCTACTTTCTTCAAGGAAGTGAGCCTTCATGAATGTCATTAAATATTTACATTAATTTATTTCAGAAAGTGATACATATAATCAATCAAGTCCTTTCAGTATTAAGAAAGAAACACTTCCTAATGATTTGCAAATCTGTATTCATTTGTTCAGGAACGGCCTTTCGGTGTCTTCGCCCACTGTCACGTGACCAAAAATTAATTTAGCTAAATATTAGGAAATGTTTCCTTTTTGACATTGTTGGAGGAAGATAAGGTGGTGATTAGTTTTTAACGTCCCATCGACAACGAGATCATTAGAGACGGAGCACAAGCTACGATTGGCGAAGAATGGGGAAGGAAATCGGCCATTCCCTTAGAAAGGAACCGTCCGGGCATTTTCCTGAGGCGATTTAGGGAATTCACGGAAAACGTAAGTCATGACGGCCTGACGCGTGTTTAAACGCCGTCCTCCCGAATACGGGTCGAGCGTGATTTAACTTTGTAATTACATTCTTCCATCAAGCGACGTCAAAGTCAGTTAATATTCTATGCCATTTTCTTACCTTGAATTTATATTTGTCATTGCAAATTTGCTTCTATGTTTTACAAAGTCTGCTTGAGAGCCTCGTTCCATATACCAGCAGACCAAGAAAATAAAAGTATAGTTCCCCTAAAACCAGCCGTCTATGTTCGATCACGTGCAAAATACAGCACTTGTCATGGGACAAAATAAAGTGTCGTATAACATTATATTCGAGTGAATATTATCGACAATTTTACTGGCCAAATGATATGAAGTATAATTTTATACGTTGTGAACTACTGTGAATAGCTTTTTTGTAACGCTACGAAATTTTCCGGGGAGGTTGAAGCTTCCAATTTGTCTAGAGTGATAAATAGTGAAGTATACGCTATGGATGTTAAAGAACGTCCGCGGCATCGATGCCGGCCGATGCTGCACATACAGACCGCCACAAAATACAATCGGGAATTGTTTAAAAGTGAAAATAACACTGTAACTTGCATTTTTCTAGTTCATACTCAAAACCAGAACTGCCTTTAATGTCAGTTTACCTTTGAGCTGGGAGTGGACTGAGTGTTTGTCGGCGGGGTATGACAGTCCATCTGTTAGTAGGGATGCAATGTCTTTGTAATAAACTGGGTACATTTTTCTGTTTCCATAGCTTAGTTTCAGATAAGGTTTATCTCGGTATTGGAGAACGATGTTGGAGAAGAAATACTGACCATTTGTCGATTGCGAGGTACACTAAATCTCGAATAGGTTTGTACATTTGTTTGAAGTAATGTATTAATCGTTATCCGGAATTCGTATTCGTATTCTTCCTGTGAGAAAAGAGAATGATTTTTCCCAATTTGTATTATCACCATACTTTGTAACCAACAGTTCGAGATATTTCTGAGTATTGAGACTCCAACGCCTGAAGTGAAATAGCTTATTTTGCTTCTGTTTCTTTTTAAAAAAAGGTAAAACTGGTACTATGAATTAGATTTTTTTCCCATGAGGACAAAATAAGCGTACAGTGTGAATATGGCCTTCTGTGGTACTCGAAGTCAGTCTATGTACGCACTGCAGAGAGGCAATGAAATTAAATTACAATTATGGCGTAACGAGGTTATTTTCTATTTGATCACACAAGGTAGATTTGCTAGAAGTGTAACATACTCATAAGTAACTAAATGAAAAAAAGAAATTGAACATATGTTTTCTTTCCTATTTGAAGAAACGAAGAAACCATAGTATTTAACTGAAGAAGATTTCTAGGAAAAATAATTTTATTCTATTATGCTTATCTATTACGGATAATTTAGAACCGTCACGTATATTGAATGTAAATAAGGGCAACCAGTGACTGATTGCAGTTTTATATAACTTATTCACATACAAATTCATTCTAGTGAAGTGGAAAAATTTTAATTCACAGTCAGTTTACCAGTAACAGATCATGACTTTAAAAAATCATATTCATGGGTAAAACAAATTATCTTATAAGTATGCAGAGTAAAACACAACTTGGTTTTACCTCTGTAAGAAATAACGTCGCTGGTTTCTTGTTAAAATTTAAATGATAGACGAAGGGTGATAAGTGGGAATAGGAATGTCCACCCTGACTTCACGAAGTAGAAAAAATAGAAAGCAGAAGTAGTTTTCTGTGAGTGTTGAACGTACAAATGGTGCAGTGGAGCAATTTTTATTGTTACCAGTAAGTACGCAAAAGACTTCATATACGATGATGATAACTTCAGACTGAGAAAACACTGCATAATTTGTGCAGTGCTTGAATCTATGAGTTACTGATAAGTAGTTACATTGTTTCTTGGCTAGTTGTAAGCTAAAATGTCTCTTAACATTACACTCATGGTATACTTGAGTATTTCCGAGTCAATATAAGATTTTTTAACATCATTTGGTCGTCCAGAAGAATCACTGATTCTTTTGTGTACTCCACGCTAGCGAAGGGGAATATTAGTCACAAAAACGTGTATCATCCCTAACATCCTTGCTTGTGCCATTAACAAGTATACTCTTTACTTTCATGAGCCAAGATAATACTAGGGCCAACGCGCACCCATCAGATCACACAGCACGGAGAGGATTGCTACCAAATGTATGTAGCCAACAGATAACTGAGAAAAATATTACTAATTAATTTTATTTAGTCCTTTACTGCCCCTACAATGACGACTGAAAATCAGTGGTGACTGGGAAAATTATTTCTAATTAAAGACTCTGGTTTATATTTGTATTTATATTGCAGTTTCGTCTGTGTGTTTATATAAGAAATGTTGCTGTATACATAGTTAGTTTATGTTGCTGTCACAGCAACAAAATGGATAGCCACATTTTATCAGTATTAAACCTGTTCCCTACCTTGTACGAGATGAGCTGACGTTGTGACGAAGTTTTATTCTTCCTTGGAATTCAGTGTTTTACCGATGTCCTACATCACTCTTCTAGCAGAATACATACGCGGGCGCCGCTGCAGAGGGGCCAACGACATGTACGGTCGCTGTAGCGAACTAGTGACGTCATACTAGTCGGCCTTTCCGCCACACTTCGCGAAAGCTTGACACCGAGAGGGGCCCGCAGTCAATTATTATGTATTTGAAAAGGTATCTACTAAAGGTCTTAAATTTGTCATGTGCTATCGAGAGATTACACGTATTTAAACGAGGGGTCAAGAATTATTAAATTAATCTGATACTACTCGCTCGCCGCCCGAGTCTCGTTCACACCCGCAGTGACATGTGCTGTGACGTACGCGCCACGGCCTCTCTTTCTCGTGAGCCTCGCGCTGCAGAGAGTGCCAGTTTGGTTTCTTTATTTCGGTAAACACGAGTTCCATTGACCACAGAAGACATATCCCTCTACTGGTGTCACACTTATATCGATTATGAGTAGGTTTATTTTATGTAACTGCGTATCTGCAATTTATGAAGTGTGTGTTCTGTGTTGTTTAAACTCCTTGATCAATGTCAAAAAAGAGTTTTCTAACGTATATATAAAAAAACTCAAAAGAATATGTTGAAATTATTACAATATAATAACATAATTATATAATATATTTATATATTGTTATAATATAATATAAATTTTTATAATATGAATATGTTAATAAAAAGTAAATGTTTGTTTAAAGCAGGTTCAGCCTTAGGGCAATTGTATATGTAACAATCAAAAGCTGTAGGAAAGTCCCTCCGCAACGGAAGTGACATGGGGGGATGTAAAAGGTGGATTTGGCGGTTGAACTCAGCGGCTCCTTTGTGTGAACGACATGTAGTATGAGGCTAGCCTTAGTATAGTATACTTCGACGGTGGCAAGAAAGGCAACTGGAAGCAGCACTATAAAGGATTTCTCTCGGATGTAGATCTGGCCATTATTTGGTATGCACGCGATAATGGAATGGCTCTAATATGTTGAAAATCCCACGCAAAAAGAGATTCTATAGAGCATTAGTACGTGAAGAGCTGTGAGTACGGTTAGCCGCCATGTCGCCTGCCACCAATCTTCGCCACTGCTTAACAATCTTCATACATTCAGTTAAGTAATGTATATGTGCACGGACCAGTTAATTTGTGTGTTGTTTCAGTAATAACCATACGAAACATAAATTCGTGTCTGGGACCATATTTGCAATCCTGAACACGAACCAACGCCCGATCCTCACATAAGTGCTACTAAGAGCGAGTATGCGTATTTTAATGAAGAATTCTTGCATTCATGTGTTTTTTGTCTCAAGTAAAAGGAGAAGTAAAAGTTAAAGCTTAAACCACAAAAGTGAAGTTGGATAGCTAGAGTATCCTTAGATTATTATAAAATATTGTTCTGTAGGAATACAGTGCCAGATTGTGTAAATATTATTGCAAAGAATATCTGCTTCACAGGTAATTAAATCTGAAGTATACATAAATCTTTAATGAACAGATTTGCTATAGTATTGTTAAAAGAAAAGTAGTGCACATTTTTAAAGAAGGTTCTAACAACCGTACCACAACGAAGGTCAAAAATTAATTATGATTTGAACTGTTGCTCATGCTGCTAAATATTGCATTTTCGGGCAACAACAATGTTATAATGTGTGGCAGGTTTCATTAGAGCATAGTTAATAAAGTGATTGCATGAAATAATAGATACACTAAGCATTCATCTTTCTGTGTTTCCCACGCTGGTCTCGTTGTGAACTCATGGCTCAATCGTCGAAAATCTGGGTGGTGATGATTCCAAGCTCGAATGCAAAGAGGCCTAGGTGTTATTCTGCGATATTCAAAAGTTTTATAGATGTGTTTCATAAACCATTCTTGAAGATTAAACTTTTGCAAGTTAGCGCAATGGTGATGTAAAAGAAAGTAATCAGCACTCTGAATTTAAGCTACACTTCTTTTTTATTACTTTAGCTGCAATATCACTTAACTCACAAAACATCACTTCACAATATGAAACATAATTGAAAATATCTTCCTCACTGTTAAAGTTCACATTTCATAAACCAACTACAATTTGCGTCTTTTCAACATGACGATCAAGACTTGACTCTCTAATAACCGCTTACGCGCCCAAAAATAAGAGTTACAATTACGACAAAGATCATACTGACAAAAGAAAGAATTCACATAAGAATAATATCGTTGCAATATAAACATATCGATGAATCAAAGTACCTCTTCATTAATGAAATCAAATCTGAATGTTGTCTCAGAAATATGTTAACTACTTTACAGACACACAGTGGAATATTGCTGGTATCGTGAGGTTAAGGTGAGGTGCTGTAATGGTTACGTAATTCAATTACCATTACAAGGTGTACTTTTCGTACCAACATGAAAGGTTCCTTTCTTGAAGTTAATTAAACCATGTATTGTATTTAATCGTCTTGCAAAGGAATTTGTGAACTACCACAAGTGAAGTGAATGATTCGCTTTTACAATTATCCTTTACTATTGTAATAATTAAAAAGCATTGACTAGTGAAACTATACTAATTTATGGGTCCCCATCGTATTCTCCACCTCTGAGGAAAAAACTGAACTATTACAGTTACTAACAAAAACTGTAGAGGAGCTTAAACAGAGTCTTTATGATGTTATCCATCGTTATTTGTGTTTTTCATGTCAGTCAAGATAGGATCCCCTCATGTCCCAATTTAGTTCTGTACTTCATGCAGTGTCATTTCAGTATTTGACTAAGTAATGCTCTGGAGAGTGGCTATCATTAGTATGAATTTACTGCAAATTTGCTGCCCATAATTTACTAATGTGTGTTATACGTTACTGCTGCTACACACGGCACGGTACAGAGTGCACTGTCTCACTTCGTATCCTATTTGCTATTCACAGGGAAATCTCAACAAAAGTAACTTCAATAACCAATATTTAATTTTCTCAAGTATATATTTCCAAATTATTGTGCCTAATTGATCTGGCGACCGTTCATTTTTCTTCATTCATTTAGGAGTTTACCACTTTCATTGACTCCCAAGATGAAAGCCCGTTTGGTTTTTCTGTTATTCCACGAAAATCGAAAATAGAGTCCGATCCCCTTGTCCATTAGACACACGCAAAGTCAAACTTCGAAATTCTCTCACAGGGTTACATTAGTGTGATTCACTGCACGTTAGTGTTATACCGAGTATAAATCACATCCGTGAAACCTAAAGACAGAAAATTGTTAGAAGTGACATCGCTTCGACCTCAACTCTCTTACGGTATCATTTCCATGAAGTATCGTTTGTCTAATAAAGAAAACACCTCTTTCGTCTCACCCGAAACGTGGTGGTGCATATCAACTAAAACTTTACCGATAGTTTCGTTATGCCCAGCGAGTTTAACTAGTCTCTTTTCAACTGGATATAAACGTGTTCATTCAACTTCTCCTCTAGGACACGTTTCTGTTTGCGGTACGTTTCATCAAAAATTGTAAATGAGATCGCTCGCGCTTTAGTTGGCTTGCAGTGGTCGTGATGCGGTTGCACATTATACGTTCCCTAACTTTTTTGTATGTTTTATTCACCAGATATCTCCCGTCGGGAGTGACTAACTTTGCAACAATCTTGTGCCTCGCGTACTTCTCACAGGAGATGGCGCAATATCTTCCGGTGATTCCTTTTTAACTCTCTGCTGCCAAAAATTTCAAAAGCAATGGTTTCGAAATTTATGTAGTTATCTTCTGTAGAGTGCAACTCAATCACAACATAATAAAAAATTTCGTTTTGTTAATACAATGAAAATCATAGTACGAAATAACACACGATTTCAGAAGGAATCCTACACTGCGCAGCAGTGGATTGTGTGCAATTTTGATCATATCCTGCAGAATAAAAATGTCTACCGTCTTGAATTTGATTGCTGAGGCTTGCGGTCTTTCACGGACAATGTTCACATCTAATGTGCTTTTTGTTGCTGTTGATTTTTCCTTTTATAAACGAAAGATTTTTCCACCTTTTAGTTAATCAAATTTTGTTGGGGGTCATTTGGCTAGTTGTACACAGTGATTAATCAAACGTCTTAAGTACTTGAAACTCGCGATAATCATGATGACGTTCAACTGCTTCTGCCATCTTATCATTCATGGAAACAAAAAACAGGAACACGAAGACAGGTGGCTCGGGATCTCTGAAATGCATATGTGTGAAACATGCCAACAGGCTAGGTTCTTGTTATTTTTAACAGACAAGTAATAATTAGGTAAGGTTACAGTCATGTGACTGTGTTATTAAAACCAGTAAATCATTGTTTCATTGCCTGATTTATTTCTATCCATAATAGTTTATCATAAATAATGTAATCGCCATTAGTATCCAACTGCAGACTTAGGTACTAGTGCCCTGAAAGAGAACACGTGCGCACCCCGTGAGAAAGATGGTGGAAAGACCTGAACGGAAAAATAAAGTAAGGAATGAAAAGAAGTAACAGACCGAGTAGAAGAACAATAACTAGAATGGTGTCGTGGCTACTTTACTGAGCAGGCAGAAATGAAGGTGAAAAAACTGGAAGTGCGGAGGAAACAGCAGTCGTCGGAGGTGTCGAATACTTCCACTATTTCTAGTGGTTAGACTGACGACTATTGCGATAAAAAGTTCATTGGCGTTTTGAAATCACTAGCTAAGTATGAAAAAGAACCTAATATGTTATGTTGCTTTTGAGTAGAAGCAAGTGATGGAAAAATGTATGGTACGGGTGTGTTTGTTGCTGTTTTGGAATCAAGTTGCATCTTCTGAAGAAGACCACAAGAGAATATCTTCTTCATGATTGCTTATCCATAGAAATGTACATTCTAAAATATGTTGGAATGAGAAAATTAAAGTGATTACAGATTTCATGTAACTTTTTTTAAATAGAATTCAGTACTGCTATTTCCTAAGATACATTGGAAGAATGTTTAAGCAACAGTTTAGAAAATTCATGTAGATTTAAGACTAATATGTAATTACTTTGTCAAGCGCAAAATTTCCTAAACCATTTCCCCTATTTATCCCATGGATTGAGGTATTATGCACAATCCCATCTTTGTGCATCTACTGTAAGATTGCGCTATGGTGTTTTCTACATTTAAACTGAATTTTTAAATAAAAGTAGGGAAAACTTACAGTTATTTCAAAATGAGTAACTATGAATACGTCAGAATAATAATTATTACTCACATGTTCACTGTTACCGCTCTTCACCTTAAACCCAAAAATGAAGACAAGCATTAAAGTATATATTATTCTTGTCTTCTTCAAAACAGACTAGTCGAAATTGTACAAAGCTATACTCTTTTCCCGATAGCATCCTCACATGTTACCTCAAAGCAGTCTGCATTTCGCATTCTGCATTTTAACTGTATTTTCTTTGTTGTTCCAAGGAAGAACTTCTCCACCGTTTAGTTGTATCAGCTGATGGTGTCAGTAGCTTGAAAGTGGAAAATATGCAGTACTCTTCCAGGCACCCATCACGAAAGCCACTACAGATGGTCTGCACAGAGCTTCAATCAGCCAGGCAGTTTCTAATTCAGACTGTTCGTTATGGTTTCAGAGATATCCTGAAATGAAGGAAATATATGTCGACACATGTATTTGTGCACTAAAAAAAGAAGATCACATCAAAAATATATTAGACTGAGCTTTATTCCATCTCGCAGGTATCGGGTAGCTATAATTAAAATGCTAACAGAGGTCCAATGTAGGCTGTAATTATCGTATGGCAGAAGAACTTAATGGAAATGCTAATGCTTTAAAGCTGAACCGATCTATACTGGAAAAGATTGGCTATCAAGTGGCCCTAAAGTATATCGTCGATGACCTCGGTTCTCATATCGAACAAACTGTGTAAGCGGCGGTTGTTAATAATATCAAGATTATGACTTTCACATTTACTTGATCCTTTCTGTCCACTTCCCATTTATAACACATTCCTCACGAAAACATTTCTAAAATCATTTCTTGCATTCAAAGCGCCAGATATGCTCCTGGTGGTCAAAATTTGCAACTGACTTTTTTTCCAGGGTAAATCGGTTCCGCATTAGCGTATTGAAATATCTACAACTTTACGCTGCCATACGCAGTTACAACACTGGACCTCTGCGAACAGCAGCACTTTAATTATAACCAACCAGTGCTTTGTTATACACGCATGATTATGATTGATTTTCTATAGCACTAATTCATTATAATGTGAACTTCCAAGATGCAACAATGAGGCTATGTAAGAGCCCTACATGGCATCAGAGACGACGTATGTATCCTCCTATCGGGTTTCCCAAGTCGCGACTCAACCAAACGACGTGACGCAGCGATATCACATTGGATTGACACTAAGGGTGGGGGGTGGGGGTGGGCAGGAGGAGGCATTGTCACCCATGTCCAGATATTAGGCTTAGATCTTTCATCATTTCTGTAAGTTGACAAACACCAGTGATTAGAACTGAGCCGATTTCAGTCCACAACCTTCCCTTGTCGGACCTTGAAGCGATATGTACGATCTTGCTCACCGACGAAGTTGGTTGGTTGGTTGTTTGGAGGAAGAGACCAAACATCGAGATCACCGGTCTCATCGGATTAGGGAAGGACGGGAATGAAAGTCAGCCGTGCCCTTTTAGAAGAACCATTCCGGCATTTGCCTGGAGCGATTTAGGGAAATCACGGAAAACCTAAATCAGGATGGCCAGACGCGGGATTCAACCGTCGTACTTCCGAATGCGAGTCCAGTGTGCTAACCACTGCGCCACGTCGCTCGGTCATTGACGAAGTGCTGAAAGCTAATCTTGCTTGTAAATGGTGATCGGGAAATAGGGACGAATATTAAAACGTCATAGAACATGACTAACGAGGAGGTATTGAACAGAGTTGGAGAGAAGAGTAATTTGCGTCACAACTTGACTAGAAGAAGGGATCGGTTGGTTGAACATGTTTTGTGGCATCAAGGGATCACCAAGTTAGTACTGGAGGGCAGCGTGGAGGGTAAAAATCGTAGAGGAAGACCAAGAGATGAATACACTAAGCAGATTCAAAAGGATATAGGTTACAGTGGGTGCTGGGAGGTGAAGAAGCTTGCACAAAATAGAGTAGCATTGAGAGCTGCACCAAACTACTCTCTGGACTTAAAACCACAACAACAACAGAATATATAAATTTTATTTAAAATGTATTTTTTTTGCAAATACATTAATCAACTTATCCGATTTAAGTATGAAAAATCATGTCCTCTACACGACCACACAAGGACGCGCGTCAGCGAGCAATGCGTCCATTGAAATTACGGATGACGCGTTAAAAACATCTTGTGGGGTGCCTTTAACAATCCTTTTAATTTCATCCTTCAATTGGTGTATTGTTTGTGGTTTGCTCACGTACACGTTTGATTTCACAAGGCATAAGACCCATGATCTCTAGGCCATTCTTGATTCCCACGCAAAGAAATAATTTTTTTAGGAAACTTTTCATTTAGCCTAGTAAACGTTTCACGGGATATGTGACATGTCGCACCATCTTATTGAAATTAAAAATTGTCCTTTTTATTAACAAGAAGGAAACCAGTCACAAAGCATGTTTCGGTAACTGTTGACATTCACAGTTACGGCAGCTCAGTCACCATTTTCAAAAAAAGTGCGGGTCATTCACTCCTCCTACCCAGAATCCACACCACACAGTCGAGCGTTATGGTTGCATCGCCCAGTTACTCGCTGGTTTTCGTTTCCTCAAATTCTGCAGTTCTGCTTATTGACGTGACCACTGATGTGGAAGCGCTCCTCATCGATGAAAATTATTGTTTTTGTGACGTTCCTGTTCTCCGCATTTCGAGTAAAGAGCCACTGAACAAATCGATGTCTCTTTCCATGATCAGAAGACTTTTGTTTAAGTTGAATCTTGTACGCATGAATTTTCTGATCTTTTGAAAGGATTCCATGCAGTGAACTTGACGATGAATTCCATTCTTGATCTCGGCGGCGAACAGATTTTCTGAGGCCTACGATCATGACGACAACATTGTTTTCTTGTGTCCAAGCAGAACGCTGTCGTCCTGTTTTTTAACATTTGAAACAAAACCTATCGTCTCAAACTGATGATTCCCGAAGTAAGCCGTGTGGTACTAGGTGGGATAATTTGTAGGCGCTAGTTGTTTAACTTAATAGCACTTCCCCTCGTTTCTCCCAGATGAGCTCTATTACTGACGAATGTACTTTAATATAGTCATATGTCGCTTTATATTTAAAAAAAAAGCTAGAAAGGATGCTGGAAAGTAAAATAAATTTTTATACCACGTTTGGAGAAATTTGTTCTTCGATGTAACAGAAACTTTAAATATTACATCTCACTTACCGAATTTAATGCACAGGAAGACACTGTTTAGGACCATTGTAGGAATAACCAGCATAATATTTCCAGCTTTACATTTTTCTTGCCTCAGATTACGAAAAGTTTGCAGCACTATTTTAAGCAGGTAAGGTAAACAGATAGCAACTGTATTCGGCAGAAGAGTTATTCATTAACGCTATTTCTGATTTCAGATATTGGCTGAAAGTGGTGCACACCTGTGGGTGATGTTCAGTGACAAATAGGGTCTTCAAAGCGTTACTAAAATGTTAGTCTTAAAGAATATATTTATTGCCATCAAACGTACATGAAATAACGTCATAAATTTATGATCATTGAGTACCTCGGAAATTCGCTACCAAACATTTCCCTTAGTGTGGCGTAAATGGAAACCACGCGAACTACCTTTTGATGTTTCGCTGGAAACCTGATAACCTGAGGCACACTCCTTTTGATGTTTAGTTGGAAACCTGATAACCTGAGGCACACTCAGGAAAAGACGTAAATAACAACCGAAAATGAACAAATGATGTTCCTTACGCTTGATGATCTCAAAATTGAAACCTCCTGGCAGATTAAAACTGTGTGCCCGACCGAGACTCGAAATCGGGACCTTTGCCTTTAGCGGGCAAGTGCTCTACCCGCGAAAGGCAAAGGTCCCGAGTTCGAGTCTCGGTCGGGCACACAGTTTTAATCTGCCAGGAAGTTTCATATCAGCGCACACTCCGCTGCAGAGTGAAAATCTCATTCTAGATCTCAAAATTGTCGGAACTTTTGTCTTAGTGATACTATAACCTTAACGCTAGAACATTTTATTCCTATGTAATTACTGCAACACATAATACTAGAGGCTCATGTAATAAAATATACTAAAAGACAGTTGTGAGGCGGCGGGAGGAATTGTACTTGTTAATAATAAATGTGGAATGTCTTTCCCGGCACATGCACCATATGTGGGGCGGCAGGTGGATATATTGTTATAAAAATGTGGAATGTTCCTATGATTTATTTAATGCTGTTGTTTGCCTTTCTCAACGCTGGCTCTCTAACTACACTATTGGCAACCAGAAAGTGATTAACAAAACGTGAAGTCTGTAATTAGAATTCCTAGTGTCCATCTGAGAAATACACTTATAGCCACAGCTTATAGTTCTCAGGAATTAGGAGATTGTCTGGGATTCATAATCAAAAAGGATTCACTCTAAAATGTTCACTATATTCTGAAAGTCACAGACCAAAAAGAATCCACACCATCCAACTTCCAGATCAGTTCAGACTCTAATGCACTGATTCAACTATAACTCTTCCAATTAAATGTTTAAGTGAATGCTCCACATAATTTGATGATAATGTTCATCAAAAGCCACGATAAATAATGGTAGAACACGTGAAAATACGACATACGCAAACTAAAGATAGATCATGAAAGTCATCCCACAATTAACAGTTCACTCGAAAATGATTTCATGGTTACGTGTATCCTGAGTAACATTTTACGACATCCGAGGCTGCTTATAGCAATGATACCTACGCGATGTGACTCCCGGCACAGATGGTGCGTTAATCAGCGCCTGGAGAGATCTGGGGCCTTTCTTTGTCGCGCAGCGTTCTTATATATAAAGCCGCGGTGTGGATGGCTAAGGGAACGCCTGATTAAATCCGCTCTCCCGACTAGCTGCTGGGCTAGTAATGGGCCACTTTAAGTTATAAAATAAATCATTGCTTCCTTTGCTGACGGCCGGTGAAGGTCTCAATTTAAATGTGTAATCAGCACACAAGTAAGTATTCATAATAAAAGTCTGACGTGGCTAAGTCAAATATTTTGGGTGAGAGACTTAATTTAATTACACTATACGCATTAGACGAGCTCTGAACTTGCCATTTGAAGATACACTATCGCTATAGTTTTATTGTTATTCACTTGAAACTTCTCACATCTTCACAATTATAGCGGATCTCCATTCTACTTAAATTTAAACATCCTAGCATTATTTATTCATCTACGTAATCTATCTTAGTTCCTTAATTTTTAATACAAAAACCAGAAAATCATGAATTTCGACTACAATTTTAATTTGTGAGATCCACAATGCTGTTTCTACTAAATTATTATGCAAAAGGAATCTAAATATAAATTTTTAAGTTTCTAGCTCTTTTCTGTTGCGCCCATAATTTTTACAGAAAAACGTCAAAATTTCGAAAGTGGTTAAAGTTATTGAACTGATATTCAACACATATTGATTTAGTATTATTCCTAACTTGCTAGAAACGTTTCAGGTTATTTACTTGATTTTTAAAGTATTGCGCAACATGTATGACATCAGAGCAAGTTACGGCGGACTAGGCTGGCACACAATGGAAAGACTGATGTGAATTTTATACAGCGTGAGTAGGCTGCTTCCCTACACAGTGCTGCATGATCTACTTGTTGTTGATTAGTTATTAGTGTTGGATTTATTGATTAGTTGATTAGTTATTTTGTGTTACAATTATTACTTTACATTTTCTTCAATCACACTCGCACCATGCCTTTATCAATAATTATCTGCAAGAAATTGCAATTTCCTTTATAATTAACAAGGGATTGTGCCTTCGTGTACAAACAACTACAATGGTACACTGTAGAGATAATTTCTATATATTCACAACGTTACTCACCTTCTCACGTATAGTTTGGGCATACAATGAAGTATCTTTGCCTAAGATTAACATGAGCTCTTCTGGAATATGTATGTATTTCCTTGATAAAAATTCTTGTAGGCAGCCTTGTACAGTAGAAAATAACTTGTAGCATGGTATCTTTAACGCAGGTTGGGCGGAAAAATGGGTTGTTTCAATTAGTCCGTAAATCTGGAACGGTAAAATTGGCACCAATGAATGTTCTGATATATGTTTCTGTAACATTGGCAGCACTGAATGTCTGTAATGTGTGTCAGGTAGGTACGGCATCTGCTGAGATGAGCACTAGAGCAGACCTGAACACGCTGTTTTTGTGAAGGTCGTTTACAAAAACGGTTACCGTCTTGTTGGTGCCGTCACCGTTTCAGCCTTAGACAGAATAATCCTGTACCATAGGCACATGCAGCCAGATTATGGGGGAAAACCTTCGAAGCAATAGAACGTGCGTTTAAGCTGAATTCACCGGGAGAGCCCAGAAGTTTGGGCTCACAGGAAGAAATGGAGGAAGCGCGATATGTTGTAACCAACAGTCCAAAGCGTTCTGCGAAACAAATCGCAGCTTTAGAGGGAATGTCTAGTCGTAGTGTGCACAGAATTCTGCGGAACTGTTCAAAGTGCAACTGTACAAGAACACAGGCTCTGCAGCAGTTACGGGTGGGAGAAACTGATGATGATAAGCGAATGGCTCCATCCATTGAAACGATGACTAGAATTAGATATAGTGAAGGCTTCATAAATATTCTCTTGATGAGAAAAGAGGCACATTTCATCTCATTTTTTATGTTGACAAACAAAACCGCCGTACTGAAGCGAGGATAATCCTCACGAGCTACATCAACGCCTCTTGCGCAGCTATAAACGCGTTGTGTGGTGCCCTATTTCTTCAATGGGCGTAATCGACCCTTTCTTGTTTGAAGATGAGCCTGGACTAGCAAACACAGTCACGTGTCAACGGTATGTTGCCATGTTTGACACATTCCTCGCACCTGAACTAGAATAGTTTCCTGCAAATGAGTACTGGTTCCAGCAAGATGGTGCTCTGTCTCACTGCACTCAAATTTCAATGACAGCAGTGAGTAGAGTGTTTGTTAACCACGTCATTTCAAAAGATGTGGACATTTTGTGGCCTCCCATATCTCCCGACTTACCGATCTGTGATTACTTCCTTTAGGGTTCCTGAAACACAGGGTGTATGATACACATCTACACGCAATTGCGGAACTGGAAGACACCGCAAGTGCAGAAATCAGATATGTTCCTATAGAGATGGCTCAATGTGCAATGAATGATTTCTATGGCATATTCTCTGAGGGTCAACGGAACAATGGTGGCCACTTACAAGACGTAGGAATTTCGTTGTGAATGCAAATGTCGTACAGTACAACCTTTGGTATGTTTCGCTACATCAAAGTAAGCCTGTTTATCTGCCACATCTTGTATGAGTGGACTGGATGTTACATTACCGAATGTGTCTTGGAGAGGACCGGTATGGCTGATCTATCTACACTATCATACATAATATTTGCGAAATATTTACTATAGGATCTAGAGATATTTGAAACGACGGATATATAACAATTCCGTCCTTAATTATTTACTTTTAGTCATAAATCTATAATGTATTTGTATGAGCACCAGATACATATCAACTGCCCTGGGTACTCATTTCGCCCACTAAGCAAGACCAAACAGAAATTAAGTTCGCCTCCGGCGTATGTTTGTTTCCAGTACTTTCAATTACTTTGCACCGGAGGCGATTATTTCAATGGCACTCATTTGCAAGTTTATGTCGCAGTGCCAGTTGCAAGAACTTTCTGCGAGAACGGACTTTTAAAGTGAAATTCAGCGTTTCAAGTTTCTTTTTGTTGACATCGTTTCGGCATCAGACTGGTCCAAGCTTCTTTCGGTCCGCTAATGGTTTTAAATAGCACCGGACTATACAGTAACTTCCGTTACATGTCTGACACATGAAAGTGGCGTTTTTTCTGCTTTCTATTTAATTTTTCTTTCATTTTGCTTCTTCTAAGAAAGAAATATGTTTCTTCGGATTTCAGTTCGTTAGTCGTGTTGTATTATCCCAAGTATTGCAATAATACGTGTTTCCTAAACATCTGGAAAGTCTTACAATGAAATCAGCCGATTATTTTGTGTCGTGGCGAGACTGTACATCATAATCCAGTTCATCTGAAGCTTAATGTTTTTCATTTTGTCATGTTGGTCGGAGAGTAACAACTGTTTATCAATTGTAGATGTCCTACTAGAGCACGTCAAATTGTCTGCAGAAATCCAATTGGCCAATAACATTATATCTCTCTACACAAACACTTGCACACACACACACGTAATTTAATCGGATGAGAACTGGAGCAATGCCGTCATTCATAAGACATGTAACTGCAGTAGAACCATATTTGAAGAAAAGTTTTATTTACTTCTTGTGGACAATATTTCGGTTAAGCCCATAGGACATGAAATAATTATTTTAAATGTGGCCGACATGTTTGCTACGATTTGGAGAAGCACTTGTAGTATAGAAATACATGTTTCACTATACTTTGGATGAAACAACAAGACACAAAACCCAGTCAACGTGTTAATCCGTAAGGGGATACAACATCAGTACCATTTCCTACCAAAGAGTTGCGTAACAGTCGACGTTAAGAGCTTAGCTCTTCTATCCGTTGCTTGAAGATTAATGCTACTTTTCGTCTGATCTAGCACGTGAACTGTAGATCACATATTTCTGACTCCACCTCTATTGTAAGGTACCCTCATAGGGATGAAAATGCTTTCATTTTCAGTTCATGTACATTTTATCAATTTAATCTCGTTCAAACTAGTTCGTTATCACAAATATTTCAAATAACTCTGTGAGTGCCGTGAACAGTCACACATTTCATAAAAGTAAAAGTAAGAATCCACCTGTGTATCAGCATGATGTTTATGTTGATCGAAAATGGTGGAGCCACACTGCTCCTGTTCCATGGAGTGCTTCATGCTTAGATGTGACAGCCTAGAGCACTACAAATTCAAATGGCTCTGACCAATATGGGACTTAACTTCTGAGGACATCAGTCCCCTAGAACTTAGAACTAATTAAACCTAACCAACCTAAGGACATCGCACATACCCATGCCCGAGGCAGGACTCGAACCTTTTTTTAACAGCTCCGAGAAACTCTAAAAGAATTTACAAAGTGAAAAGGTATAAACATACAACTGGTCTTGGGAACGAATTCAAACGTTTTGGATAGCTGTTTGACAGAAGTGCAAAGTGTTCCACCTTGGAACACTTGTCGCAGTTTCGCCACCTAATAGAAGTTTAATACACTTTCTAGCTCCATTTTCAAATTATTGCATAAAATTTAACTTTGCTGTAGTCATTTTCTGAAACTGAGAGGATTACTCTGGAAAAATGAGGTTTTTCCAAAAGTGAAAGATTTTGTTACAGTGTATAACATGGCCCTAGACCTAGGAAAGAAGTATTCTATTAAATATTTTAAAGTGCTGCAATCGGAAAAATGTAGTCAAAACTATGTTTAATAGTCTGTGAGCTACATTATTGTCTATTACATACATGTAACAAGCAAGTGAAATCAGAGGAGTATTAATAAAAACTAGTTAGAAATTAAAAACATTTGGAAATAGTAGCTATTGGTAACTAATGCAAATATCCGGTTTCGGAATACATTAAAGACACTCGCCTCATTTTCAAATATCACATTTTCCATGGTATAAAAACCTTCGGTCTCAGGGTACAAGATGTGTACAACCGATGGAATACAGTTTAGACGTCCGCATATGAAACAGTTTGTGAAAATGAGCAACATTTTACTCACCATAATATGCGTTACATGAAGAAACACCAATATCCTGAGAACAACTGTAACATGAGCTACTGGAAAACATTACTACACCACAAAAAATAACAGCAATTTTGATCTGATGGTGGTATGTGCCATTAGGGGAAAGTAGATGTACTGTTAATGGTTTCGGCATTGCAGTCAGCACCTAGCGTAGGGGCGTAGCTGAAAGACAGACATCAGTGTCTACCCTTTAATAGTTTAATAGGTAATGCTCACAGCCAGAAGATTATGTGTCGTGAAGATGTTTGAAGCAAGGAGGCCTTCATGCCACGGAGATGCACTCATACTCCCTGTAGCCAACTGAGCCAACATGGATGAGGTCAGACTGTGGCCTTCTGAATGGCAGGGCTATTCTTTTGGAGAGCTGAAACACAAGTTAGAACTGCTGGGTCTGTTGTGCTATGATGCTGGTAGCGGTAATCACGTGAATATTTTCACACACATACGCAAGGTTCTGGACACCCACGAATCACAGACGTCTGCCAGGATAGTCGTTTTGTAAGGGCATCAATATCAAATAGTACATCTATCACAGCACAGATAGGAGGGCTTCTGATCATAGACATACCAATGCGAACTGTTAAGAACTGTTTATTAGCAGTGGAACCATGGGCATGCACACCTCAAGCCTGTCTTCCAATCATGCCACCGCATTACATGCATGGCCAGACTGCTGCCGTCAGACCACTTCGAAGATGGAATGCCATCTTCAGTGATGAAGGCACATTCTGCCTGCACGCAAGTGATGGTATTTGCACATACGACACAGACATGGTGAGCCCTGTCTTGTAGAGTGCATTCGTTGAAGACAGACCTCATGGTCTAGGTTAAGTTAACTGCAACTCTCATACAACTTTTTTTTTGGGGGGGGGGGGGGGGGAGGGAGTTAACCAGCGCTCAGTAGGTGCAGAATGCTATTAGACCCGCACTTTAGCTGTTCTTCTGACAAGTATATGATGCGTTGTTCCATTGTTCCAACACGATAATACTCGCCTACACATTGTCCCTGAAACTCGACGTGATGTGCATCACGTGAAACAACTTTCCTGGCCAGTATGATCTCCAGATATATCTCCAAGCGACATTTGTGGAATATGATGGGCAAGATGGGCCTGTGGCGACTGGTCAAATAACAATGCTTACAGAACTATGTGAACAGTTTGAGAGTAGTAGGGCACGGCCAGTATCACCCCAATCTGCATAATTACCAAATTTATTGAAGATGGTGAGTCCAATATTGAAGATGGCGGGCGACAGATGTGGCAACTTTGCAATGACGTCATGGCGGGAAGTTCAAATTTTAGAAGTAAAATGGGGCAATTGGGCAACCTCCATTAATCTAACCCCCTCCACAAGAGAATGAGGGGAAAATTTCGGCAGGAAAATAGGTCACTTCAAATACCTCCACTAATATAAGTCATGTAACCACCACCTCTTTCTTGGAATTGGTGGGAAATTGCTTCAACTTTGCTGGTCTGAAGGTTAGGATGGACGTAAGTCTTTATTCTGCATGCACTGTTTAGCTAAACAATTTGAGTTGTCAAAGGAAGTAGCTCCATCCAGTGTGTTAACCATGAGATCCGGAGTCCAACTGAACTAGTACACAGTACCGCCTCCAGAGGGCGATGTTCTCCCTCCTGTGATGTAATCCAAGATGGCGGTCTATGGGGAACCTGCTGCAAAAGGCCTCAGTCTGTGTCCACCTACTGCAGAGAGGAAAGTGTGTACTTTATTCGTCTTCAGTAGGAAGCTGGGAAAATTTATTGAGGGAGGGAGTTCAAGTAGTTTATTTATTTATCACGCTTATAGAAAACAATCTCCCTGACAAGCTTATGGTCACAATCATAGTGTAATGCAAACTGCTCGTAAATTACCGAAATAATACAGAACACTCATGTACAGACAAGGAATAAACTCGCAAATTCTCAAAATTATGCATAGCAAGCGCTCTGTAAACATACTCACTAATTATAAATTGTCGAAATAATGCATTGCACAGCCTAAAGACATGTTGACTAAATAATGCACTACACTGACGCACAGACATAGTCACTAGGCGTATAACTGTTAAAAAGTAATGAATTTATAACTCTGGAAACATCCCGACAACGCTTAAACAGACGAAAATTATGTTGTGCACAAACACCCAATACATGTAAAAAAGCTTTCGAACTATTGCTAAGAAACTTGACTACAGCGTATCAGTGAACTGATCCCTACAGAGTTTCCAAGGTGTTCAGGTCGGGAAGGTGCGCTCACGCCAGTCGAATCCGCCCTACATACAAGACGCATCTGGCCACACAAGCTTTTACCGTTGCTGGCACACAGGTTTTGTACCTGCGAGTACAGTGCAGGCCTAATTGCCGAGCGACAGATGTTATTATAGCGACTCACCGTTGCAAGTGCAGCTAAAAGGCTGTCAGTGTTGTACCGAACATGTCTATTTAAATACCAGGCAAGTCTCCCTCTGGACTTTCTACAGAAATCTGTTGCAATTCTTTCAGAAACAGTTTACGAAAATATCGCAGAATAACACCTAGCAATCTATCAGACAGCTCATTCCCCACGTGAGACGTGTTGGGCTGCATACACTTGTATACTTGAGAAAAGTGGCTGACACATAGCTGTGAGATGTTTGCGTAACCGAGCTGGAATATTTGGTGTCCTACACCTACTGGACCGGAGATGTCCTAATGCCACAATGGTCGAGGAAAGGACAGTATTACGATGAATGGTTTGCTTGAACTTTTCTTCAAACACTTGAGCAAAGAAGACATCACGTTACTCTCAGAACTATTAGTAGATACTTTGCCCCATCTCATACAGACCAGTTTGTACAGTCTCGTAAGTCCCAGTACAGACGATATTTCGTGAAAGAATCGAACATTCTGATTACCTCTTATTGAATTTACCCGCCAAACTGCTGCTGCTGACTGTGCGGCAGAACTGTCCACCATTTTTCGGGCAGACGAGACTTTCAGCACCAAAACTATTTAGATCACCGTATTTCACTGACAGTTCAACCCTGCAAAAGTGGTCCACACATCGTCAAATATGGAAAGACACTTCCTCAATTACAATGCTCTGAGACTGAGGACGGAAGCTTGAATATTTTAGCGTGACACCGATATCCAGCCCAGTTATAGGTGACCATATACAATATCGGTGTTGTAAACACACAATCCGTATAATGCGCAATACAAAATGGCCACTTCTGCATCCTGCATATAGCTATCGACCACCAAACACTCGTAAATGTATCGCAACGACAGAAAGCATAAGCACATCTACATATATAATAATCACAGCACTACATATTTCCTGAGACGTCGAGCAGTCACCCAAAACAGCCGACGGTCACATGTCATCCGATCCCTCACACACACTGTCCCAACATGTAACTAGAGTGCCCTCAGTGGACCGAGGTCACTCTCCCAACTGTTGTACATAGGCTGGGTCGGTAAACCTCGGCAGAAAGGCGTTATTGTTTCTGGCCCTGACCAGCTTGGTTACTTGCTTTCTACATCCATTTCCAGACTCTGTGATTACAAGAGGATACGTATTTTAACATGGTTTGACAGCCAGAATATCATCTATTTTCGCTACACTTCTTAATATCAAGCACTTAGCAGTATGCTAACGACCGCTTGAACAGTATAAGTCCGAAGATATAGACTGGAAATTATTTCTCTGAAAATCTGAAACTTTAGCGAGGTTGAGCGTGCTGTAAACTAGAAACTTCTCTCATCTGTGAAGACCTTTACGAGAAAACTCGGAAAAAATAGAGGAAACAGATATTTCCACTTGCAAATACCGATGTCGGTGGTATAACCGAATCAAAATCATCTTCTAATTGTGAAGTCAAATAAGGTGATTCTCATGTCTGTAGAACCAGCGAACGTGTCTTCCATCCGTCTTTAACCTGCTAGATGCACACAACACACACCACAATCGATGTTCTCTCAACCAAATAAAGATGGGATATGTACAGAAGGAGTCAAACGGACAGTTTACATGGGAGGGAGTAATGGGCCAGCTAAACAAACATCGATATACAATCATCTCAAACTTAAAAGGTGAAAACATGCGATCACGAAGGCTGCCAGACACCATTCAGCTGTCTAAAAGGCAACATTGTTATGTGATCTATATTTATAAAATTATAAAGAATGCAGCAACCAGTAGCGGAAACACAATTTCTTTATCTTGCTGCAAATCGATTCCGACTTATATCAGTCGTCATCGGTGCTGAAACACCAACCAGCCTTTCCATTCAGACAATTCTTACTGTTAACCGGAAACGTGAATCATTCCCGCTACAAGCTACCTCCGCCACGCGCCACCCACCACCAGACAGAATCGTCCAAGGAAACCGGCCACATATTTATTTGATCGCTGCACTTACAATTAAATATTACGATTGCGTACTCCGCAGGACGACATTCCATAATGAACGAAGTATTAGAAATGGTAGCGGCTCTGGAAAGAAGTATGTCTACACCATTCTTATGACTTGACATAATTATCCGATTAAAAATGACATTCCATTCCCTTTGCGGCTATCGCAGTATTTCACATCAAATCCAAACCTTTTCTTATGACAGGACATAGTCAATTTCTTTGCACGAAACACACACACACACACACACACACACACACACACACACACACATACAGGGTGTGTCACCTAAAGTTACCACTGGATATGTTTCGTAAACCACATCAAATACTGACGAACCGATTCCACAGACCGAACGTGAGGAGTGGGGCTAGTGTAACTGTTTAATACAAACCACACAAAACTGGACGGATGTATCTTTTTTAACACAAATCTACGTATTTTAACATGTTAGTTTTGTTAGCACATCAGAACATATAAACAAATACGTAATCAGTGCCGTTTGTTGCATTGTAAAATGTTAATTACATCCGTAGACATTGTAACCTAAAGTGGACGCTTGAAACCTCCGACGTTCAGTTGCGTGTTGTAACAAACACGGGCCACGGTCGGTGACCAGCATCGGCAGGGACATGTTTACGATGGCGACCGTGTTTACGAGCGTGGCTGTAGTGCATTGTTGTGGTTTTGTCTAGCTGTCGCAGTGTCCGCATGTAGCGATTGCTGCTATTGTAATTCTGCTTTCGTCTCCGCATGCGGACCAGCTGTAGTACACTGTGTTACCAGACGTCTGTGATAGTGTAGTGTTGTAGGGACTGTGACCATGGTGTATTCTAACTCTAAAAAGGCGGAAATGATACTCATCTATGGCGAGTGTCGACGAAATGCAGCTGAAGACTGCAAGGTGTATGCAGAACGGTACGCGGACAGAGAGCATCCAACGTGCCGCACATTGCAAAACATCTACCGCAAACTGTATGCAACAGGTATGGTTCGTAGCACGCAAACGGGTCCGTAACAGGCCCGTCACAGGAGAAGCTGATGCATTTGGTGTGTTAGCTGCTGTTGCCATGAACCCACACATGAGTACACGGGACATTGCGAGAGCCGGTCAAAGTAGTGTCATGTGCATACTGCATCGTCACCGCTTTCACCTGTTTCATGTGTCGCTACATCAGCAATTACATGGTGATGACTTTAATCATGAGTGCAATTCTGTCAATGGGCATTAACAGAGAAGGCGTTGCAGCTCTACCTGTTTACGGATGAAGCGGGTTTCACAAACCACGGGGCAGTGAATTTACGGAACATGCATTACTGGTCCGAGGACAATCCTCGCTGGCTCAGATAGGTAGAGCGACAGCGACCGTGGACTGTAAATGTATAGTGCGGAATCATTGGCCACCACATCACTGGTCCTCGCTTCATTGCAGGGCCCCAAACAGCTGCAACGTTTCTACAGAATGATCTGCCAACGTTGCTCAAAAATGTCCCACTGGAAACGCGTCGACGTATGAGGTATCAGCATGATGGTGCACCTGCACATTCCGTAATTAACACTAGGCTGACCCTTGACAGGACGTTCGACGGGCGTTTCTTAGGACGTGGAAGACGCATCAATTGGCCAGCCCGTTCTCCTGATCTTACACCTGTGGACTTCTTTTGTCGGGTACGTTAAAGGAGAATGTGTATCGTGATGTGCCTACAACCCCACAGGATATGAAACAACGTATTGTGGCAGCCTGCGGCGACATTACACCAGGTGTACTGCGGCGTGTACGACATTACACCAGAGATTGCAATTGTGTGCAGCAAATGATGGCCACCACATTGAACATCTATTGGCCTGAGATGTCGGGACACACTCTATTCCACTCCGTAATTGAAAACGGAAACCACGTGTGTACGTGTACCTCACCCCTCATGGTAACGTACATGTGCGTCAGTGAAAAATACCAATAACAAGGTGTTAGCATGTGGACGTAATGTGCTGTTCCACTCTCTTTTGTACCTAAGGTCCATCACCGTTCCCTTTGGATCCCTACGTAATTCGGTGCTCTCCGATACACACGGTCGAACAGCACAGAAGTGGTACTCAAGCGTCAACTTTAGGTTACAATATCTCCTGATGTTATTAACATTTTACAATGCAACAAACGACACTGATTACGTATTTGTTTATATGTTCAGATGTGCTAAACAAAACTAACGGGGTTCCATTTAAAAAAACGTAGGTTTGTGTTAAAAAACATACTTCCGTGCATTTTTGTATGGTTTGTATTAACCAATTACACTAGCCCCTCTCCTCACGTTCGGTCTGTGAAATCGATTCGACAGTATTTCGTGTGGTTTACGAAATATATCCAGCGGTAATGTTAGGTGACTCACCCTGTATTCTTTACAAGCGTAATGCTCAAGGCGAACCTATCACTCATTCCTTACTACTAAGTATAATGCTTCGAAAATAACTGATTTCTGGCAAAATGAAAAAATGCTGAACAGAAATCAGCGATTGGTGGACATGTCTCATAAGCTTTTCTAGCTATTTGTAACACGGTGTCTTAGAAAGAGATGCCTAATCGTCTTACATGCCGCCAGATGTTAAAAACACGATCGCAGCTATCATGTTAGTGTCACAAGGGGTCTTGGTTCTATAGGTGCCCACAAGTACTGCGAACGATATCCATGTTAATAACTGTACAAGCCTTATAAATCGTGGTAGGGTATTTCATCCGAATGAAGTGGTCTTTCCACACAAATGCTGCGACGCTGAATAGAGACGGTGATCGCCGGAGTGTTTATTAACAGAGCTAAAGTGAAGCCAGTACTTGCAACCCCTTCGTGCCGCCACTAGATATTCCTCCTTTATTTGTAACGCATTCTGTCTCGATGGCACGTCAGAGGTTCTGCAATACATCCACTGCGTTATAGGTGATTGATATATGCAGCATATGGCGTGCTGATCGAGATTGAAAGAAATGTACACTAGCTTTTAAGATCTCCAGTGTTATACTTTTCGACTGAAATGCTGTCTGTGGCTTGGAATCAGGTCCTTCCATTCATCCATATACCTATGTTGGATCCTATGGAGAAGTCATTTAATGATTACAGCCTCTAGTGAATCATATTCTGGGCGAAATGAGTCACGTTTTCCGAACCTGTCTGTTAGGAAAACTCCAACGACGCCTTAGATAATCACTATGCACCTTGTAACTGCTCCTCACACTCTGCCCTGCCATTCCTGCAGCTTTGCGCATGTGATCGTTCCAATTTACCTCATAACTGAGCAGAATTTGGAGGGAGCTATATCTGCCATGTGACTGAACCGTGTTTTGACCATCAGCATTGGAAATAGGAACATGTTATCGTAGTTCAGCCAGCCGTGTACGATGTGGAAGGTAAGCGCCAAACGAAGCTCGCTTCAGCAACACAAGGTACTATAAAGACAGTGTGAACTACACTAGTGGAAATTGAAATAAGAACACCGTGAATTCATTGTCCCAGGAAAGGGAAACTTTATTGACACATTCCTGGGGTCGGATACATCACATGGTCACACTGACAGAACCACAGGCACATAGACACAGGCAACAGAGCATGCACAATGTCGGCACTAGTACAATGTATATCCACCTTTCGCAGCAATGCAGGCTGCTATTCTCCCATGGAGACGATCGTAGAGATGCTGGAAGTAGTCCTGTGGAACGGCTTGCCATGCCATTTCCACCTGGCGAAACAGTTGGACCAGCGTTCGTGCTGGACTTGCAGACAGCGTGAGACGACGCTGCATCCAGTCCCAAACATGCTCAATGTGGGACAGATCCGGAGACCTTGCTGGCCAGGGTAGTTGACTTACACCTTCTAGAGCACGTTGGGTGGCACGGGATACATGCGGACGTGCATTGTCCTGTTGGAACAGCAAGTTCCCTCGCCGGTCTAGGAATGGTAGAACGATGGGTTCGATGACGGTTTGGATGTACCGTGCACTATTCAGTGTCCCCTCGACGATCAACAGAGGTGTGCGGCCAGTGTAGGAGATCGCTCCCCACACCATGATGCCGGGTGTTGGCCTTGTTTGCCTCGGTCGTATGCAGTCCTGATTGTGGCGCTCACCTGCACGGTGCCAAACACGCATACGACCATCATTGGCACCAAGGCAGAAGCGACTCTCATCGCTGAAGACGACACGTCTCCATTCGTCCCTCCATTCACGCCTGTCGCGACACCACTGGAGGCGGGCTGCACGATGTTGGGCGTGAGCGGAAGACGGCCTAACGGTGTGCCGGACCGTAACCCAGCTTCGTGGAGACGGTGGCGAATGGTCCTCGCCGATACCCCAGGAGGAACAGTGTCCCTAATATTCTGGGAAGTGGCGGTGCGGTCCCCTACGGCGCTGCGTAGGATCCTACGGTCTTGGCGTGCTTCCTTGCGTCGCTGCGGTCCGGTCCCAGGTCGACGGGCACGTGCACCTTCCGCCGACCAGTGGCGACAACATCGATGTACTGTGGAGACCTCACGCCCCACGTGTTAAGCAATTCGGGGGTATGTCCACCCGGCCTCCCGCATGCCCACTATACGCCCTCGCTCAAAGTCCGTCAACTGCACATACGGTTCACGTCCACACTGTCGCGGCATGCTACCAGTGTTAAAGACTGCGATGGAGCTCCGTATGCCACGGCAAACTGTCTGACACTGACGGCGGCGGTGCACAAATGCTGCGCAGCTAGCGCCATTCGACTGCCAACACCGCGGTTCCTGGTGTGTCCGCCGTGCCGTGCGTGTGATCATTGCTTGTACAGCCCTCTCGCAGTGTCCGGAGCAAGTATGGTGGGTCTGACACACCGGTGTCAATGTGTTCTTTTTTCCATTTCCGGGAGTGTATTACGATGGCGTTACTTATCGGGAAAGTCAGGAAGTCTCTACATCATGCAGGTACTGCAGTCCAAAGAAGGTCTACACCCCTCAAGGCCCATTCATTTCTACCACCCCAACATTTAGTCATCGTTATTCTGTAAAACCCAATATAGAAAAATTATCAGCTACAAAAGCTCCATTAACTTTATCTGATAGAGAACTCGGTAAGATTTTTATCGCTTCTCTCCCTGCCTCAATATATCGAAAACAAATACCTCTGCATACCGGCATCGAGCACAAGATGCGATCCTGTTAAATTCACAGGTATTCATGAATTGGAGCAGGTGGCCAGTGATGGAAGTCGCTGGCATATAACAGTGTAATGTTTCAACGCCCCTACCGTAGGAGGAGAATGACCATATCCCACAGACTATACTATCAGTCGCGAGGGGGATACCTGTATCGTTGTTTGAATCACTGTTTTTTTTTGCTACAAAACGCTTTGTACTGTGTCATACGTTTTGTCTTTTCTGCAGAGACTTCAAGGTCTGTGGCAGGTTCTAAACTGGCATGAATACATTCTCATTCAATTCATTGCCTCTCACAGAAAAGTAGACATAGCATGGGATAAATCATGACGTTGCTGCTGCTACCAGAACACACACACACACACACACACACACACACACACACACACACACACACACAGTGGATCATTTTATATAAAAGACAGTCACAACAAAAGATAACTTTAAGAGTTTTGCGAAGGTGAGGAGCGTTTCAAACTGATGCCTGCAGATAATGTCAGCCTCTACACTTAAACACATATGTCACATTGACAGGATAGCAGATAGCTCTGTGTTCCGTTTCGATTGATTCCTCGTATTAAAGTCAGGTATGCGATCACTGTTTCTGTGCTAGCTATAATTAGACGGTGTCGTCCCTTGTAAGATCATAGATTAAGGGTCGACCTGCGACAGCAATCGCACAACTCGCGTACGGGCCGAAATACGCCGCCGCGAGCGCTGAGAGTGCATTGCGATAGCAGAAGCGCGTATTGCGTAGGGGCAGCGAGGTGCTGACATGAGCGCAACCGTATATAAGTGCCGACAGAGTTCGGCCATCTCATTTTGTTGGCATCTCATTTTGTCGGCACCTCATTGTTGCCTATTCTCTTATTTGCTTAGTTGCTTAGCACTTATTCGTTTATGGCTCATGTTATTGTGATCTCTTTCAGACATTCTGATTGTTTTGATTTACTTCCACTTAAGAAGTGCTCATTTTGGCATTTCACTTTTGCATATTTCTCATTTTGCTAATAATATGCTCCTCAGCTTTTTACAGTTGAACTGATTAACATAGTATCACGTACCGTTTGTTCATTTCAGCCTGTTCATGTTTTGATGTTCTTTAAATAGTGTAATAATTGTCGGAACCACTTCCTCCCTTAGACTTGTGTAAAGTATTCTCGATGAAGGATTTGTTCTGTGACATAGGTGTAAGGTTTTGAATATAGATTATATACGAAACTGTGCTTTGAAAGGAATTTAGTTTTTCAGTTTGTACTACATCAGACGACAATTTTGTGATATTAGGGAGGACTTTGAGGGCCGAACCCATGGAAATAGTCTTAAGTGATCCCCTTTAAAAATAAAAGTTTGACACTGAAAGACGTGACACTGTAAGCACCGAAAATTTTTATACGTCACACCCTCCACCATTACTCTTTCTCCATCTGAAAGTGTGATGTCAGTCAATCATTATGTGGTAATCAACAGTGTACCAGTGGACAGATGGGATGCGGGAGACACCGTCGAAGGTTTGTAGCAATAGCCATACAGCCGACAGTGCGCACATCTTTAGCAATTTTCCTTTGATTTCAACATCGACGAATGTGGTAACAGCGTGCTTCCCAATTCCAGTATCGTCGCTAAACCATAGTGCTGTAAGTCACACACGGAACACGCAGTTGTATATGAGTCGAACGCAGACTATGTCACCCAACTGATGCATCCTGACAAAACAACGGAAAAAATGGTCAAATGACCTGCAGCAACATCTCCATCTCTCTCTAGAGTAAATCACCAGTCTACTGTTAAATCGCACCTAAACAGATATCCATCTCAAACAATCATTCCATCCACTCTTCGTCACCGTTTAACAAAGATGCAAGTAGATTTAGAATCAGGTGGTTGTCTGTTTTCCTGGAAAGCGTGAAATACAGTGACCAACTCGCGTTTATCACTGTTAGTTCAATTGACATAGGGTAGAATGTTGTCTCGGCGGGAAAAAATGACTGTTTAAGTGGTTCCCAGCACTTCCATGTCAATGTTTTCTCGGATTCCCCTTGCAATCGCATACGCGTTCCCATGTACAGGAATTATTCAGCACCAACCAGGAGACACGCCAGTTCTTCCTCAATCTCCCCACATTTCTGTGTATTGTCCCTCAATGTATACGTATTTTCCTCCATTTTTCGTAATTCTATCGATTTAATGTCACTTCTACAAATGTGATCATGCCATCACTTCTCGTTCTATGTTCTAAAATTGTTTGTATATGTAGTACAGGGACCAACACCTAGCGCAAATACACTGTATTCCTTGTTGGGCGGCATAGTACAGCACCTTACTAGAATGTATCCACTCACCTCCACCCACATATTCTACATTTGCAATGCGTTTGATGTGTTTTCTGAATATGCAGATTCTAGTAACTCAAAAACTTTGTTCCCCCACTGGTAAAAACACTATTTGGAAATGGGACAAACATGTACAGTTGGAATTTGATTCTTTGAAAGAAGCGCTACTCAACGTGCCATCTAAGCTCACCCAGGTCTGTCACCGAATTTTTGTCTTACCAGGGATTCTTCTAAAGCTGGTCCTGGTGCCCATTTATTTCAGAAGCTATAGAAAATGACATAACTGTTCAGAAAACCGTCGGTTTTGCTAGCCGCGCGCTAACAAAACCAGAAACACGTTGTTTCGTCACTGAATTGGAAGCTTTAGCTATCCTTTGGGCATTTGACAAATTTCGTTCCTTTCTTTTTGGCAGACATGTAAAAGTTCGTAGTGAACATCGAGGATTATAGTTTCTCATGTCTTCAAAATTAAATCATGACAGGTTGAAACGTTGGGCAATATTTCTGCAAGTATTCCGCTTCACGATATTCTACATTCCTGGCACGGAAAATATTGTTGGGGACATACATTCACGACCACCGGCTGGCAACACAGAAGCTAACCTTGAGAAAAATTTACTATTCTTTATATTCAAAAAGTAGATTTTGAAAACTTCATCACTGCATTTTTAAAGGACATTGCTCATGAGCAAGAGAAGGATCCGATTTGGGAAGATATTGAAAGTAAATGTCATGAAACAACACACACTCAGATTCGTCATTATTATCTGATTAAAATGACATACTCTTATAACGTTGCACTGTTGGTGACAAGCTATGGGTACTTTGTATTCCTGACGATTTTCTTAATAAGCTCGTCTGCTACATTCAATTCAGCTGTGCACATTTTGGTCCACGAAAATTTTATCATTTTCTTCGGAAGACTTGTTATTTTAATAACATGGAAAAGATAATTAGCAGAGCCTTGTCTATTTGTAAACTTTGTCAAAAATCTAAACCGTCTACCATCTCACATCATGCTCCATTGTTTCCTATTATTCCAACTAGATATAAAAAATTACCTGCTGTTGATCTTCTCGGACCACTTGTTAAAAATATGAGTGAATTTTCGTACTTTGTCTTCGTTGTTCACAGAGTTACGCAAAGCCATTGGACTTTCTGTATGCAACGCCTTTGTTAAAAATTTCTTACATAAAGTTGGACACGTGGCCAATGGTCATTTCAGATAACGGACCATAATTTAGACTTCTATTTGGTCACACATGCTTCGGAATCGTAAAATCAAACCTGTTTGTATTTTATTGTACTGTCCACATTGTAACCCATCTGAACGCATTATGAAAGCAATTAATAAGCTTTGTCGAATTTATTTTTACAAGAAGGCTTAGTATTGTGACAGATATTTACTCTTATTTCAAAACGTGCTGAATGAAATGCCTCATGACTCCACTACTTTACCACCTATTCATGTACTGAGGAATGAGGAAACATCGAACAAAATCAGAGCGCTTTTACCTTTTCCGTGTACACGTAAACTTCGACATAAGAACATAATAGATTTGGCTATTAAAAATGTAAATTCTGCTCCAGACAAAAGGAGAATACTACATGGTACGACAAATGCAAAGAAACTGTGAATTGGTTAAAAATTCTTATTAAAGACCATTCACTATCACATAAGAAGATACATTTGAGTCATAGATTCTTTCTGATTTACAATGGACCTTATATGGTCCCACGCATACCTCTTGATAATTGCGTTAAAGTTGAAACTCTGCGTACATGAAAAGTAAAGGATTACACCATATTTCTCATGTAACACAGTTTATAAAGAAATAATTTGCTTTTCACTTAGCTTTTGCTATCAAATTTTTTCTCGTCAAGTTACTATTTGGCGTTGTCACATTTAGAAACTGCTAGCATGCAGTGATGTTTTGATATCAACTATCCAGTCAAGAACATAAGGAACATATTAAGAGAGTAATGTTACGAGTACACTTTTACAGGAAGAGACGACACAGTCTTATTGTGAGTAAATTTTCGCTTGTCATTTTAACGATTACGCCACTATTACAGTGCTCACAATCTTGGAATATATACTGCTAATGAGGTTTTACTGTAACATTTTGGTTTACTTTAAAAGACATTTTTAGTTAAAGTTTGACAGGTTTACAGATGACACAATATTTGATTTGTTTGAGAGCTACACGATTTTACTATGACACCACTTACGAGAGACACAATTTTCAGTGTTGCTTTTACGCTGTATCTGTTTCATGTCTGCACAGTCTCACATCAATACGTTACAGCACAGTACTTTAAAGGTCACGGAACTGAACGTAATAACTACGACATGTACACGCATAACAACTTTTGTGTATGACAAGGCAAGTACACCCAGTTTTGGAGAACTTTGCTTGTTAACAACGATGACTACGACACTTGGCACATTTTTACTGATAAGCAATGACAGAAATTTTGTCACAGCAAGAAATACAGTTCAGTGCTACATGACACCAATCAGAGTGTCTGCTATTTGTGTTAGCAACGTTAATAGAAATATTTTTTAACTACAATGATACAGAGGAGGTTTTCGCTGATACATTTAATTCCGCAGTTTGAATCTGTAAGACAGGAGCTATAATTACATAATGCCTCTAGGGGGTACGCCTAGTTTGTGTACCGTGCGTGTGGGAAGCGCAAGGAGCCCCAGTTATTTCCTTATAGAGTGTTATACACCGGTACCGTATTTCTCTAACACTACATACACAACTATCTTCTCATCTAACACAGAGAAATGGACATTTTACTACATCATTCACACTTCTAAGTAATTACACAGAGGAATTACTTCGCATTTATGAATTTGTACATTGTCTGCATTCTGTGAAAGGTTCACATATATTTTCGGAACCATTGAGATACTGCGAGGGTTTTAGGTGATGTATATTGTATAGGACCATGATTTTTGAAGTATGTTTGAGGTAGATGAAACTACTGAAACGAGCAGAGAGCATATTTTTTCGGGGTTTTGAGATAATTGGACGAGGCTTCGACGATTTTAGATTTGAATGATATGTTATGATGATATTATTACAAGGACGATATATATTATAAAGTTCAGATATCGTTAAGGTCAATGTGAAAAATGAGTATATATGTGAATGTGTGTACCAGAGCGTCGACGGAAATTTTTTGACAAAATTATTGATGAGATTTTTCTACACACTACACACAATTTTTCAGGTTGTGATTTTTATTGTAATACACTGTCCTTGTAGCAGAAACTGTTGTCATAAATAGTTTGGTCAGGAGTATATGTGCGTAATGCTCTGCTGTGCTGGGGTGCACACTAGCCTCCTTGAAATATACCCATTGTCGTGTTACCTTTCAACGTTACTGGTGCTGCTTAAGCTGCTTTGATGCTGGCCACACTCCCGCAAGTGCTCACACAGCTGTAGAAAAGAGAGGTCGTCGACCTCGTTATTGACGTTTCTTTGCAGAACACACCAAAAACACGACATACACTTTTTCTTATTAACAGGTCATTACACATTCGAGTTTGAGCTTTGTGTTACTTACTGAAAAGCTTATGAATGTAAAAGAAATATTCTTACTTTCACATACCTGGTTATGACAAATGTCTCTACGAGAGTTGAGAAAATTTTTACTGTTTTATGTAATATAACATTGCTATTTAATTATGTTTTTAAATTTTTTTCTTTTTACATATTAGCTAATTTTATTTGATATATGGTTTCTAGCTGCGTTGCAGTATGGGTTTTATAAAATGAAATTCAATACATATGCTAATGTGAACACTTTCTGTCAACAGATGCATTAAATAATAATTCTATGATCCACATGCTTAAAAGAGAGCACTTGGAAACGAAAAAAGAATAAGAAGAAGAAGGGACTAGTACCTGGAACTGCATACACAATTTTCTTTCCAAGAACTTGTTAATTTTTTTGGTAGAATAAGTTGTTGTGGTGCCCCACTTTAGTGTTAAGATGTGACATAGAACCATTGCATTTCGCATTTGAGATAGTATAGATCTTGTTCCTTAATGGTGTTGATTTGCATAGTTTGGATGTTCAAGGATGCACACATAGTATAGTAAGATTAGACATATTTCTCGTATCTGCATTACTGTCTTGTCTATAAAAATTTTTCTGCTTGTGCTTTGGCATGTTTAGATATCAGTTATTGAATTTCCTGCTACTATTTGTCAGGCAATGTCCTACATAATTTTATTTTATATTACTGTGCTAAGGCAGTTTTGACACTGATTTATTCTTGCTGCATATTGCCTTGTATTAGTTGAAAAGTTTCATTTGCTTTGGTAACTTAGATATGCCACTGTTTCCTTTACTAATTTGATTTTTTTTGGTGCATTGTCTTATTTTCTAGTTTATGTATCTGAGCTCAGAAGATTTAAGTTAACTTTCGAGGAGGTACACTATATAAGAAAATGAGTTGTGATGAGTTGCGAAGAAATACATCGAGAAGTTACAAGAAAAAGGTCTGGCTAAAAAAGAATTGAGGAACTTTTTTTTAAAGAGGAAACGAACAAATATAAATAGTGTATAGTGAAAACAGGTTCAGATAGGATTTTCTTGGAAACGAATAATGAGGTAAGAAAAATATGGAAGCACAAACACTGGTTGAAGGTATAACTACAAATAGCAAGTGCTGAAGTAAGAGAGTTTTGCGAGAATTAAATGAAGTTTTGGTTGGAAATTAAGTAGTTTTGTTTGAAAGTAAAGGAGTTATGAGTGTGAAAGATATTCTTCAAAAGAGAAAATTAAAAAGAGGTGTAATATGCATACAACAAATGCACCAGTATCAGATCTTCCACTTACACTTAGACTTTGACACATTTACACTTGAAAACAGATCCTGTCCTTTCCTTGTGTTATTCCAATATATTTATGTGTACCCTTCTGTCTCTGTGTTCTTCGCATCTCTTTGTGTTAGCTGATAAGATAAATTTGAGAGAATATTTTTCCTTCTAATACTAGGCTGCATTCAATACGATGAGGAATACTGTTATCCTGAAACCTAATCTCTATGTTTGTACCAGGTTCTTTACTTTAGAAAGATATTCAGACATCAGTGTCCTGCATCATTACGGTAATTTAGGAGTATTTTGCAGGTCTGTAGACTGTGCAATGCATTGATTCGACAGTAGAGCTACATCTAAAGCGGAACCAGCTGTGAACTTAAAAATGCAGAGAGCCATTAATAGTTTTGGACGTGTTGGATGCAGACGCGACATCCTGCAACTTGTCAAACTAGATGCTTCCTCAGTGAGCTTCACCCAATCAGGGATAGAAGCACTGTTACTGTCAACGAAGACAGGATGAGGGTAAGGTACTAAACCAAAGTGCACAATGCACTGCGCTACACTTTGGAAAAGAAAAACAAGGTGATAACATGTGCTAACTAAAAGTTCCTTAAATCAATAGGTCCGAAACCTCACAATGGCGTCGTTTGATATAACAAGCCTGGTGGAATATACCGAGTGGTTACAATCAGTCAGAGTGTTTGCAGAGCATTATAAGTGCATTATTTTGACAATTTACGAGTTGCTTACATGTATATCAGTGTACTGCATTATTTAGGTAAATTACGAGCAGTTTGCAGGTTTGTAGGTTATGGTTGTGCCCCCAAGCACGTCAGGGCGTAGGGTATTGTATAAGCATAATAAATAAATAAACTGCATGAAATACATGCCTAAATAAAATGTTCCAACTTCCTACTGAAAATAAATAATGTACCCTCTTTCCATTTTCCAGCAGGTGGACATAGACTGAATCCTTTTCCCGCCATTTTTCCCCAGACTGTCATCTAGGATTATGTCATGTGGAGCAGAATAGTGCCCTCTGGTGGCGTTACCATGTGCTAGATCAGTTGGACTCCAGACGTCACCAGTGAACACACTAGATACAGCTATTGCCTACGACACCTATAATTGTTTAAATAAACAATGCAAGCAAAAATCTTGTGTGCATCCTATTCAGCAACCCAGCACAGACTGAGTGCTTTTCCTGCCAATTCCAAGGAAGGGATGGTGGTTGGGTGACTTAGATTAGTGGACGTAACCAAAGTATTCAATTTTCCCGCCATTAGGTCATTGCAGTGTTGCCACATGTATCGTCGCCATCTTGGACGCGTAATCTTTCATAAATTTGGCAACAATATAGAGTGGAATAACGCCAGCCTTGCCCTTCTACTGTCCAGCAACAATGGAAAAACGTATTGAGAAAAGTTTTCGTCACCTGTGCGATCGACTGGATGCCGGAGTCAGCACTTGCATTGCTGCCGGGAGACCACACAATATACTTACATGAGTTCTTCGGTATAGGTCGATATCTGGTCGATATCACTACATGCACTCCACAGGCACTGCTGCAAAAACGAATCTGAAATAAACTGACAAACTATAACAGGTTGTACTATCTTTTTCCGCCATTGTACACTACTACTGAGAACTTGTATGTAAAGTTCGTAAGATTCACAAACGGTACACGAAAAACAGTCTCATGTCTCACGACAACAAGCACAGTAGAAAATCTGAGAAACTGCTTATGGCGATCTCTAGTGTGCTTTCCTTCGTGTTATTCTAATATCGGCGTCGACATGCTCCAATCGGGATAAATCTCGTGTTCCTTGGTGGTGTCGTAAAGCGACGGGAGATCGCAACACACTAAGATTATCTCATGCTTCGATCAGAGGTGAAGAGGGATCTTTGGTCATCCGTTTCCTGGTGCACGTGTAGCTACGTAGAAGAGTCAAACAGCGAAGAGCTCAAATTGAGATGCCTCTGTGATGGGAGACAGTATGGAATGACTGCAACGTTAGGCTAAGGAGTTAGGTATCTTGTTGATAGATGGTGTAAACTCTGTGTTGGCTTACTGATCTGTTTTCCACTGCATCTTCAACTGTTAGCAAGGAACGTGCAGAAGAGCACAGTCATTAGTTTACGACTTCTGTAGGTGTAAAACATAGTTAAGGTTCAATAGGACGAAAAACCAGTCCGAGTTGCAAATATTTTATTTCCATTGAACGACTAGTTTCACACCGAGACATTCACAGTGCATGTAGATTACACATTTGGTTGGCTTCTTTGGAAATGCCATTTTCGATTTTGTTATGGTGATTTGAAAATGGGTCTCGGCCCGAAACTAGTCATCGAATGAAAAACAATACATTTGCAACTTTACTGGTTTTTCGTTATATTGATTAGCAAAAGTTACTGACCCAAGCTACTCCATCATGTTGGAAGTTCGTAAATAGTCGAGGCTTACAACTAATTACATGAACGAGTGGCCACCCTGGCCTATATCTTAGTTAAGAATCCGGTATACACAGTAATGCATGGTGCTACTGACCAGGAACCATAGAAGTGCGAGATTATTTTGCTCTAATCGAACCCCTTAGGTTCTAGCAATCATTTCCTTGGGTTGATTTTGGGGGAAGAGACCAAACAGCGAGATCATCGGTCTCATCGCATTACTGAAGGATAGGGAAGGAAGTCATCCGTGTCCTGTCAAACGAACCGTCCCGGCATTTGCATGAAGCGATTTAGGGAAATCATGGAAAACCTAAACCACGATTCCCGAACGCGGCGTTGGCTCCCGAATGCGAGTCCTGTGTGCTAACAACTGCGTCACCTCATTCTATAAGTACTCGTCTGTAAGTAGGTAACAACAGACATATGTGCACGTATACAAATGTACAACGGAAATCAATAACCCCAACCCTGAGGAGCGTAAAGTTTGCAAAACCTTCTTAGCGCATATAGTTAATTGAATCTGAAGGCTCATTCGCATAGTATCTGCTGTAGGTTTCTGCATCCAAGGCAGCCGTCCCTCACTGGCACTCCCTAACTCGCTAGAGCTCTGATTTTTATTTTTTTAATATACTGAGGTGACAAGTCATGAGACACCTCAAAATACCGTGTCGGACCCCGTTTTGCCCAGTGCAGCAGTTCGACGTGGCATGGACTAAACAAGTCGATGAAAGTCCGCTGCAGAAATATTGTGCTCTGAGGCATCTATAGCCGGCCATAGTTTTTAAAGTATTGCCAGTGAAGAATTTTGTGCACAAACTGACCTGTCACTCATTTCCCGTAACTGTTCGATGAGATTTATGTCGGGCGATCTGGCTGACCAAATGAGTCACTCGAATTGTTCAGAATGTTTTTCAAAGAAATTGCAAACAGTTGTGGTCGACAACATGATATGGTTATTTTGGAACAAGAAGTCCATTAATGCATGCAGATGTTTACTAAGTAGCCGAAGACAGCCATTTCCAGTTCATGTTCAGTTCACTTGTACCAGAGGAACCAGTCCTTTCCATGTAAGCACAGCCCTCACAATTATGAAGCCACCACCAGCTCGCAGAGTGCCATGTTGACAACTTGGGTCCATGAATTTGTGGGGTCTGTGCCCCAGCCAACCCTACTATCAGCTCATACCAACTGAAATGGGGACTTATCTAGCCAGATCGGTTTCCCTGTCGTCTAGGATAACACCGATATGGTCACGAGCCCAGGAGAGGGCATGCAGGCGATGTCACGGTGTTAACCAAGACACTGGCGTCGGTCATCTAATGCCACAGCCCATTAACGCCTAATTTCTCCCCATTGTCGTTACGGATACGTTTTGTCTTTACTCCCACATTGATATCTACGGTTATTTAGCAGAATGATGGTTGTCTGGTAGCACTGAAAATTCTAAGATTTTTAAGTGGAGGCCGTCAGCCTCTGTGTAGTCCGTGCTGAGAGGTAGCGTCTGAAAGTTGGTATTCTCGTACCACTCTTGACACTGTGGAGCTCGGAACATTGAATTCTCCAACGATTTCCGAAGTGGAACGTCCGATGCTTCTAGCTGCAAGGACCATACCTCGTTTAAAGTATGTTAATTTTCGTCGTGTTGCCATAAACACGTCAGAAACCCTTTCACACAAATCATCTCAGTACAAATGAAAGTTCCGTCAATTCACTGCCGTTTTATACCTTGCTAAGGCAAGGCATCTGTGCATATCACTGTCTCTTGACTTTTGTCACCTCAGTGTATGCACGGTGATTCAGGTTGTTTCGGGCTGTTTCGGGCTTTTTGCTCATAGTTGATATGAGACCGAGTCGCTTTGTACCTCCAAATTCGCAGTCGGTGCGCATAAAATTGGCAGTATCGCAATGCGTATGATCTCATATTGAACTGAGGAAAGCAATTTGCACTTCGCGCGTCTACCTAAGACACAGGAATTACAGCTAATATTCAAAGCTGTAAGATTTTTCATGATTCGGTAATCAGAGCACACTGTCCTTTAGGTATAACACAGTCCCCTATAATTAAATACGGATTTTGTCCATTGCATATAGAATTTTTCATTCTTTTAGATATTGACGTCCTACTAAATCCTTTTTATGATAAAGTTGTAGCGTGTTTCTTCCTTGTTACACGCAATGTGGCGTAATCGGACACATGAAATGATATAACCACTGGTTCTTAACAATGCCTTCGGGCTACTAGGTAGTCAGTTTCACCGTTACGTCCAGGAGGAATGCTCTCCCTCTCTCTCAGTTTCTCCAAGTCGACTAGACAAGAGGGATCTTGCTAACCGCTAAAACTACTAGTACAGGAGCGGAGTGTTTCATTCCAGAAGATGGGACGGTGTGGAATAAATGGACAGCAGAAAGAAGGGAGGACAAGACCAGCGGCTTTTACAAACTGCGTAATAAGTAGCAAAACGTACCGGTTGCTTCAGAATTGATGGTCAGTATTCGGGAATATGATAGGAATGATCATTCGACACAAAAATTTTTAGTAAACATGGCCGCTCAAACGCATACCTTAAGAGCTATGAGCAGTTCTTGATATTCGATACTGTGAAACAAATCTCTTCTACTGCAATCTCTTCGCTTTGGTTATGTAGCATATTTTGGGAAGTGGTAGTATTGACCCAAACAAGAAAAAAAGTCCAGTAAACAAGTGCTGAAAAATGCACACCTTAAGAGCTATGAGCACTTTTACATCTTCGCTACTTTGAAACACAACTCTTCTAATCAACAAGTTGGGTTTGGTTGTTTGGGGGTAGAGACCAAACTACCAGGTCATCGGTCTCATCGGATTAGGGAAGGATGGGGAAGGAAGTCGACCGTGCCCTTTCAAAGGAACCATCCCGGTATTTTCCTGTAGCGATTTAGGGAAATCACGGAAAACCTAAATCAGAATGACCGGATGCGAGATTGAACCGTCGTCCTCCCGAATGCGAGTCCAGTGTGCTTACCACTGCGCCACCTCGCTCGGTTAATCAACAAGTGCTCATAACATTTTTGTTTCGAATGATCATTCTTGTCATATCCCTGAATATAGGCCGCCACATCTGAAACACCATGTATAGAAATGAACGCGGTTGTATTCTTCAATAAATAATGAGAGTAGTCGAAGACCGAACAGTGACGAAATATGAGACCTTTTACTGTACAAAACAGGTAGAGCACATTATGTTTAATGACCGTCATTTTAAAATTAATCATATAGAGCTGTTCCTATCTTTACGTGGGTAGTCAACGCAACAGTCATCATTTCAGACCGTGGCCCACGTCTGACGTGTACAACTCTTGAAAACTCTGCGAGTCTAGATCCTAAAGCCCCATTATTGGCATGTCGATGGAAATAACAAAGAGGGCCTGGAGAGGACGACAGTTCGTACGGAGAACTGAACTCCCGATATAGATTCTTCGCCTGGCATGGCTGAGGAGTGGGAGGCTGCATCAGACGTTGTGGCAGCTACAGCGGCAGTGAATTGCCGATAAAAATCACGACGAATTTCATAAACTAGTGTTCTGTAAATCCCGGCTTCATGACTGGGGGAGTGGCAGAAGTACTCTGCTAGACGGTTCTTCCTAAACATGTGCATCAGTCAGTAATGGAAAAGACAAGCAGATCATATGCTAACAGCTCTTTTACTTTCAGTCCACCTGCTTTGTTCTCTAGAGAATGGCTCGTCTCCACCTAGGTCTAACTTGAGGAAAGCGTAGGCACAGAGACTTGCAACACCTCACTAGACCTCGGAGAGATCGTGATACTGCACGCGAGTGGCACCGACTGTGGGCGGAGGAGGGAGCCTCAACAGTGTAGCTATGTTCTGTTAAGTAATAGCTGTTTCTCTTTAGCTGTCATCTTGTGATCTTCATTAATGAATTACCTAAAAACGCCATCGAACCGAAATTTTGGATACAGTGATTCCTGTACCTCGGTTATTATTAAAAGTACTCTTCGCTCATTCCAACAAATCAAATATATAAAATCCGGTCATAACGTTTCCTTGGTTCCAAATAAATTAGTATTTCGAAATTTCAATTATGTGAATACCTTCCTTCAATTTTTGTTAATGCTAACCAGTTCTTACGACACATGTGCATCAGTCTGTACTGGAAAAGAGACGAAAATGGAGCTCCTGTGTTAACAGCGCTTCGACTATCATTCCACCTGCCTCGTTCTATACAGAACGCCGAAAATTACTAGTTAGTCTTTCAATGGATGAAACTCTCTCTCTCTCTCTCTGTGTGTGTGTGTGTGTGTGTGTGAGTGAGTTTGTGTGTGTAAGAAGAGGGGCTTTATGTAGAGGGAGATGGTTCAAATGGCTCTTAGCACTATGCGACTTAACTTTTGAGGTCATCAGTCGCCTAGAACTTAGAACTAATTAAACCTAACTAACCTAAGGACATCACACACATCCATGCCCGAGGAAGTATTCGAACCTGCGACCGTAGCGGTCGCTCGGCTCCAGACTGTAGCGCCTAGAACGGCACGGCCACTTCTGCCGGCTGCAGAGGGAGACCAAGACATTAATACAATACATCTATTCATACGAATGTAAAGTGCCGCAGCCATGTGGGTATGGAAAAATTGTACAAGATTCAGTTCGTCAGTCTGCCATTTGCACAGATGACTAACGACAACATATTACCTTAGTTCCAGTTTTGTGGAAATATTGAGAGTCATAAGCACAGGCGACTGGTCGCTTCTGTTTACATTTTCGTATTTTCCTCGTTATGATTATACCTGTTAAGAATAGCAAAGCGAGTGATTGGTATGTGTATATAGGATGGTTTTCAGCGATATCTATTAGAGAAACCCGTCCATTGTTTCTCTGTTGCTATATGTTATTGGTGCCTGTTAACCCAGCTACTTTCAGACAATTTTTGCTAATTTTAATACTTTCTTTCTTATTGGTATATGTTATTACTGCCTGCTCCCCAGCTACTTTCAGACAAGCTTTGCTAACTTTGATGTTTTACTGTACGGCGGGTATCGTATGAGCAAGGTAAATACTGGAGCCATCACCGAATCTTCAAACAAAAATGGGATGGTTTATAATGTTCTTCGAAAGAGAAGTATGTATGGTACAATATGTAACGCTAGGCATATGTAGACGAGCTAATCGGCCGTCAAGAACTGATACAGGGTGAGCTGAATTTGCTTGCTGGCTGGTTGCGAGGCGACGGGGCAAGGGCGTCGGGCCTCCGCTCCAGGCGAGCAAGCTGCAAGGGCTTCATCAAAGACTGGAACGTGGGGAAAATCCTGGTGTGGGGTATTTGGATGACGATTTGATCGCTTAAGAGGCCCGTCTGTTCTCCCGGCAATGGCGGGCTTTGGGAAAAACTTGAATAAAGGCTTATTGCAACCCTATGATAGTATATAACTATTCACAATCAAATATTAATGCATTTCTGATCATATCTGCGAGCTCAGAAAAATGCACCACTTCCCACAACTCAATAA